>NW_015386089.1:675329-730906 GCF_001527695.2 Protobothrops mucrosquamatus | reverse complement strand
AGAGGAATGCTGTGGATATTATTTACTTGGACTTCAGTAAGGCATTTGATAAAGTAGACCACAACCTACTACTTGATAAGATAGAAAAATGTGGGTTAGACAGCATCACCACCAGATGGATTCGTAGCTGGCTGACCGGCCGTACTCAGCGTGTGGTCCTCAATGGAACCGCATCTACATGGAGGAAAGTGTGTAGTGGGGTGCCCCAGGGCTCTGTTCTGGGCCCAGTGCTCTTCAACATCTTCATCAATGATTTGTATGAGGGGATAGATAGGGAACTCATCAAATTTGCAGACGACACCAAACTGGCAGGAATAGCCAACACTCCAGAAGACAGGCTTAAGATACAGAAGGATCTTGACAGACTTGAGCATTGGGCGCTATCTAACAAAATGAAATTCAATGGTGAAAAAAGTAAGGTTCTACATTTAGGTAAGAAAAACCAAATGTACAGGTATAGTATAGGGGGTACCTTGCTCAATAGTAGTAACTGTGAGATTATTAGCAACTGATTCATATTTATGACGGTCACAGTGTCCCAGGATCATGTGAAGTGACCAAAACCTGCTGCAACCACCCAGCAGGCAGAGGGAATAAAAACCAAACACCCCCCCCACCCCACCCCCACTGCCAATCCTCAACAGGCGGGCAGGCAGGTGTCTTGCTCAGCTGTGGCTTGGGGGGCACTTTTTTCAGTGCCATTGTAACTCTGAACAGTCACTAAGCGAACTGTTGTAAGTTGAGGACTACCTGTACTTTATCACTTTTTTCCTTTTTGGGGGGGTCATCAAGCTTTTGACACCTTGCTAGGCGACTGGTGGTACTCGGATGTTGCCATATCCTAAAAGTGGTACAATGGGTGAAAAGGTTGAAAAGCCCTGCTCTAATGTGTATAATACAAGTTCTGTATCTACGAGTGTGTCATTGATAATGGAGGTTTATTTCCGAATTGCCCTCGTATATGCAGGTAGACATATAACAACACTGGCAACACACCTAATATACCAATGCAGAATGTGTGGGCAAAGTTTTCATTCTGCTTGGTGGCAAGTCATCACAGTACCCAAAGTTTGGCACCAAAAGATCACTCATATTTCTTACTTGCAAAGCAGAGTTCATGAAGCATGTGTTCCCCAGGTTGGTAAGGCCACAAATCCCTGGCTGGCCCCGGTACCGCTCTTCCTCATCAATGGAATTCTTCCTAAAAAACGCAGGTAAAGTGAGACTATGAAAAAGAGGAGATGAAACCCACAGCCTGGTTCCTGTCGGAGCAGAACAAAAATCATAAGACAGCCATACCTCCCAAAGCTCAGGCAAGCTAGGAACTGGAATGCTACCCAATTTTGAAAGTAAATCCACCCTAGACAGGGAATGCAGGTACACTTCAGAACTGTGGAAATGCTAATATACAGCAAATGTTAGATACTCACATGATATGTGGTCTGGAACTGGGCCAAGTACCATCTTTACTCCTGATCTCCATTATCACCATCTGAAGGGAACAGGTGCAAGCAGGAAAAGGTCAAGAGAGGCACAATAAAAGTAAAAAAGCCTGGGCTACATTAACTAGTGTATGGCTGGGCAACTGTCCATGAACCCGTGGCGTCCTTTTAATTTTGTGTTGCTGTTTTTGTTTGGTATATTGTGGGAACCCAGCCTACTTATAGTAATTCATTTATTGTTTAATATGTTATGTGAAAAAAATGACTATTCAGCAACTAGGGGAAAGCCTATATGAACCTACATACAAACACACACACACACACACACACACACAAAATCCATTCCATCTATTTTTCCATCTTATATTTTTTTTCTATTTTGACTTGATGACTTCCATGGAAATTGAATTTTTGAAGCAATAGGTGAATAGTCTCCCTGCAGAAATTGCAATAAGGGACATAGCTGTTTCCAACAAAAACAGTATTTTATCATAGCCTCTAAGAGAACACACACTCTTATGTTCCTAGAGCATTCATAAACACCAAACTGTGACCAAAGAGCTACCTCCCCAATTTCCAAATATGATTGCAGTGTTAAAAGTAAGTAAAGAGATCTGAGCTAGAAAAGGTTTTGGAGCACATCTCAAATGTGTGATGTCAAGAAATACAGACGGCTTAAAATTATACTAGCTGCCCAGTTCTTTCCCTTGTTAAGATGGATGTCTGAAAAGCTTAAAGGTTCCCTAAAGGGGAAAAACATTCTGCATGTCTTCCAATATCCTCCCTCAGCATATGTGTTTTGAGATCTTCCAAAAGAGATTTCAAGGAAGAGTCCTAATCACATAACTAATAGGTCTCCTTATTAAAATTTACCTAGTATTCAAGGTTATGTTGGCTTTGTTTTTTTCCCAAAAAGTAATTATTGGATCTAGACCCAAGTATGCCAGTTGTGTAGGAGATACAAAGAATGGCTTCTATCTAATAAAAACTCCTGTTCCCTTAAATCAGCTTTGTTATTTAGATAAGTGTACTCCACTGTAGACTAAACTTGCAGTCCCTCTCCAGGGATTCTATCTGATTATCTCAAATCCAGTCTTTGGAACTGATAATCTCAAATCCAGTTCGAACTGCTATCTTCCAGATGGCTCCACCTTCAGCCAGCCTGCTCAGTGTTGACTGTAACAATCGAACATATTTGAGGAGCAACAGGCTGGGGAAAACCAATTTATATAAATATGCCAGAGACAAATCTTGGCACAAAACCAATTCTGCCTTTTTTTTTTTTTTTAATACAGGCCAGCCTCAACCTGGTGACAGCAGCGTTACCTGCCCTGAACTTAGGCAGGCATCCAGCACAGTCATCTGCAAGTTTCGTAACCTCTCATAGGAGCCATCAGCATTTTTCACCCAGAGCCTTGATTCATCTTCTGCTGGAACTGAAAACTGATGCCGGGCCTCTTTTAGCACTGTATCTAAGGGGCAGGAGACAAGAGGACAAAGAGAAAATGACTCCTTGGGGCGAATACCCACTGTTTTTCCCTCCATTTTCCCCTCCTAGCTGAATTCAGAGTTCCTGAAATCTTACCAATGATATCCATCCGGCTAAATTGAGCTGCCACAGGGCTGTCTACGTCATTGTGCTGACAGAGGTATAGCTCCACCAAGTAAACCTCCACCTTCTGCATGCTAGGAAGGTCTACCACCTGGGAAGGAAGAATCAAAATAAAGAATCAAATAAGGGACCAAATAGCATTAACAGAAATGGGGGAAATCAGTGTTGGTAGAAACTTATTGCTCAATTCTCTCTGGATAGAGACTCAAAAGGGAAAAGCTAAACCCACCCATAAAGCTGAATGGCCCTTATTTATCAGTAAAACACACAGTTCTTCAGGGGAAATGTGTAAAAAAAAACTGTAACACTAGCAAGAACCTAGCAGGATGGCCATCAGTATATGGGCTTTACAAGGAGCATTCAATGGCAAGAATGGCACCCATGAACTAATAACCCCCCATAAATTTTATTTTCATTACAAATTACAAGCCACTCCCCATTCTCTCAACCCCTCCAATTTACCATTAGCAAGAGGTAGATAATGCTGGGGAAAAGATTACTAAAAAAAAGTAGCATATAAATTAAGGATTATTATTAAATTCTACTTCTAGAAAAAAAAGTCTTCCACTCATACAGGGAGTTGGAAGAGTCTTGGTTCTCTGGCCACCTTTTCTATTAACTGCAATGGAAAATGCTGCAGGGCACCCAAATTCCAAAGCAAAACTGTGCTTCTCAACTCCAAATTTCTCACCTTTCGTTCAATGGCTGGCTGGCCATGTTCAATGCCATACCAGCTCACCAACTTGTCCCACACTTCCTCTGGCACCAGAATGTACTCTTCATGTTCTACCAGCCTATCCTTCAACCGGTAAGACTCCAAATCTGAAGGGAGAAAGAAGGAAGACAGGCTGAAATCATGGAGGACTCGCCCTCTTTAAAGAAGCCCATAGCTTATGAGCAACTGGGGCCTCAGCAATTTTGGCATTCGTGGAAAGGAGCCAAGCTTCTTAGTAACTGCAAGTGCTTAACATGGAAATATTTTTCAGCTTCCATAGAAGGCTCCTTCTCATAAAGCCAGTATGATGCACCAATTAGTGTTGAAATACTGCAGAAAGCCAGATTCAAATTCTACGTTATCTGGGAAATATACTATGTGAAGTTGGGCCTATAATTTTTGAGATTCACACATTGTACTAATTACATTATCTGCCTTATGTTGCTTTTAGCATGCCATATGAACCCACTCATTTGTGTCTTATTCAGCAAACCATATTAGGTAATCTCTGCTGAAGTGCGGTGAGCAAACCCAATGTCACTTTTTATGAACCCAACATTTTATTGGTTTATTGCAATGATCAAATGTATGCAACCTGGAGCATTCTAGAGGAAGGAAGAGGGAAAAATTAAATGAATAGTTCATATCCTCCAAATTAAGTGATGTGGGAATTTATCTGAAAGGCAGAGAAGCAGCCTCAAATAAAAGAAATAAGGCAGAGGAAACCATACCTTCAAAGAGTTCAGCATTGTTGATCCGACCAGGGAAAGCATTTGAATTCTGATCTCCAGATTCCACATAAACTTTCCACTGCTTGTACCAATGATTTTCCAGCAAATACCTGAGCAAGGAAACAAACAGCTCAAATGTAATTGAAGACCACGCTCTAACATGCAATCAGGAGCAGCCAGCAATTCTTCTCCCTTCATTCCCAATCACAAAGAGGATTATAAGACGTCCAGGCCTCAGACTGAGACACTGGCTGGCTGTATGCATCCAATTAGGCCAAAAAATGGTAAAATTCTGTTTGCAGTCCTTATAAGCAAATTCCCAAGATTCCTAAATATTCTCTAAAGTTTCAGGTCATTAAGATAACTTAAATAAACTTACAAATGTTAAGAATCTTCTCAAGGGCTTCCTAGTACCACAATATGATAATTTGTTCTATCCCCTGTGATATCTTACATGACAGAGATAGTTCCAGCTGGTGTCTCTCTTTTTTTAAAAGAAAATTTTATTGATTTTCTAGTTTTACATTTAAATATTTAAAAAGCAACGTGGCGGTTAGCTGGTGTCTCTCATTCCCTTCCTTGATATTCAATTAGGATGGCTCAGGTGAACAGGGAATAACATAATACCATGTTGTTTGTTAATAATCTCATTATTTTCCAAACTGGAATTTATGCCGCCAATTATTTCTGATTCAAATCTCTACTATTAGCTGAGAACTTGCCAAACCAGTCACTGTCCTTCTGCCATAGTTTACTAACCCTTCAGTTGGCCATAACAGATAAAAGTGCAGACAAAAGTGTATGAAACACTTAGGAATTCTTGGAGAAGCTTCCATTTATAAGTGGCTAAAATCTTGGCCCTCTTAGTTATCTGCTTATTTTCCACTTCCCAATGTCAATTGTTTAGACAAGTCAGTTTGAATTTTCTGCTCAGCAGCAAACCATAATCCTCATTCTTCCTAGCTGTTGACTACTCCACTGAAAGGGAAAAGCATTCCATTCTCAACACAATATTATAGTGTGCCATTGTGCCGCAACATGATCAGATCAAGCCAGGCAGGCTGTAAAAAAAACTTTCCCTTGGTTTGACTTGGGAAAGTAGAGTAACAGCCGCCAAAGTCTGTAAAAAAGAATAGGCAATCTCAGAGTAAGCCACTACCATTGGCTACAATGAAAGGCAAAGAGAAATCTACCAGATCTACCTGCCTCTTTTCCAGTAGCCTAACAAGCTCCTATTGGCATACCAAGTAATGTAGAGATTTATTAAAAAAAAAAAAAAGCATGGTGTAAAACTGACTGGTAAATAGATTTTTGTAGCAAATCTATTTATCTGCAGCTAATACAATGCTTGTTGTATAGTTGTAGATCAAGATCTACCTGTAGCTTGATTGATGGACAGGCATTGTAATAAAAAATGACCATTTATAGATGCACTGCTCCCAGCACCTGCAGCTAATACTGTCACTAAGGAATACTGGGAGCACCTGGAGGGCCACAAGATTTTAAGGCACACCAGTGGGTGTTAGTAGCTAAGATCTAGAAGTTTGTGACACTGAATTCTAGTCCTGCCTTGGATATGAAAGCCAGCTGGGTGACTTTGGGACAGTCCCTCTCTCAGCCCAACCCTCCTCACAGGGTGAATGTTCTGGGGAAATAAGGAATATTAAGTATGTTTGCTCCCTTGAGTTATACAAACAAAAGATGGGATAACTAACAATAATAATAACTGTATAGATGACCACAAAGTTTTAAAAACTAAAAAGCTTAAAGATGAAGCTGATGTTGAAAGTGCCATGCGTGTGTGTGCGCGCGTGCATGCACTTTCAATTCAGTAACGACTCCTGGAAACTGCCTGGACAACTCCTTGCAGTTCTTTGGAAGATTTCAGAAGTGGCTTACCATTGCCTGTTTCTCAGGGCTATGAGAGAATGACTGGCCCAAAGTCACCCAGCTGGCTTTGTGCATAAAGTTTCTAGCCTGGTGCCTTAACCACTACACCAAACTACAGTAGCTTTCTTGAAAGTGCATTTGTTACTTATTACCTGTCCCTTGTTTTTCTTCATGCATTATTTTTTTCAGCAGGCTACAATCTAGACACATTTATTTAGAAGCAAGATCCATAGAATTTAGAAGGCATGCTTTCTAAGTCCAATAAAGATACATAGGCTGAGCCTGCAATCTCATTATAAGAGTGTAAGATATAAATGTGTATGTTTCTTCTATAATAACACAATAGAGGAGATTCCTATTCTATTACTGGGTTGCTGCTTCCTGTTTGTTTCACTCCAGACATAGCAAGCATGCCAGTCAGCATGTAAGAGAAGATTCAAACAACATCACTCTAAAGCCCATCCATCAGGATACAAGAACAATTGAAATAATTCCTATTGTGAGCCCAACTTGCTTCACAAAATAGGAAGTCTACTAGCTGAGGAAGAGTGAAACCAAAGTCATTTTCTTAGACAAGCACTACTTAAGGATAATCACAAGTAGATCAATAAGGGAGAAAGAAAGCAGAACTGGCATGCAGTCTTGCCTCCAAAGTGAGATACATCCCCAGTGAAACAAACTTCATTTAGAAGCATAGGACTTCACTTTGTATTAGTAGTATATTAACTATAACATCTACCTCAGCATGCAAAGCAAGGGTTATTCCATTAAGCTGCAATATTCTCAAAAAGGCACATAAGCAAATAATTTAACATAGGAGCCACAGAGCATGCCAGAATGACAATTCATTCTCTGAAACAGGCTGCCATTGTGCTGGATTTCAGTAGACTTCTACACCCAATTCAAAGTGCTATTAGTCACCTACAACGCTCTATATGGTGTAGCTGGGGAGTACCATAGCCTTGCCAAAAATGAATCTACCCATTTCACGAAAGGATATCAGGAAGATCTGTTAAGAGTCCCAATCTTTATTTGAAGTCAGAGGGACATGTTCTGTGGCAGTGACCATACTTTGGAATCTCTAACCTACAGAGGTTCATAAAGCCCCATCCATGATATCAAAAGAGCACTGAAGATAGTTTTATTTCACCAAGATTTCAACCCTAGTTAAATGTTGCTGATCTCTATGTTAGGAGAAGGTTGATTTATAGTTGTTGGGTTTTTAAATTAACATATTGTAACCAGCCCTGTCTTTTAATTTGGGCAGAATCTAAAAACTATAAAATAAATTAACAAAAATATTTTTTTAAAAAAAAAATCAGGTCGGCTATGCACTAGTCCATGTCACTCAAAGCTACCCATTAGCTTGAAATTCTGCTAGTTTCAATGGTAAAAAGATTTCTAGGAGAAGAAAGAGGAAGTGACCAAAACAGTCAAGTCCTCCTGTATGGAGGAAACTAGCCTCCTTTATAGGAATGATAAGTTGATTTTTAATCCTGTTTCAGTTTCCTTCCTTGAGGGATAAAATAAGGGACAAACATTTTATGATTATGGAGAAGAAATCTATTTTCAAAGTACTCAAACTATAAAGTATCTATTCATCATGATATACCACTGCACGAAAGGGAAAAGGAGTCAAATAACCAAACTCTGCTAATTCAGAAAGACATGCCTTCAGAAAGTTATCCAGCTTACAAGAGTTAAGGTTGCTTTCTACACCTACCCTGAGAATACATAAAGTACTGAGCAGCCCTTCCTTAACCATCCCAACAAGGGATAATTAGGAAAAGTATTAGAAATATAAGAAAAGGGAACAGATCTAAATAATGTGATTTTTTGAGAAGGTGCTTCAGCCAGAAATGCCTTTAAAAAAAAAAAAAAAAAAGCACCAAAGGCCAAGGAAAAATGGTACATAATTCATCCTACTCTAAAGTAAACCTGATTCAAGTTTGTCTCAGCGCAGTAATTGAAAGCGCGTTGATTAGCCCAACCCTACACTTAACACGAGGAGTCAAGCCCATTGCATTCAGCAAAGGGAACTTTTTCACAAACTAATGATGATAAACTCGTGGTTAAGGCAAAAGGCGCTTTTATTCAGTACTACCGTACTTTCTCAACCTGGGCGTGAAGGCGCATCTCGAAGACCACCTGGAAAAGCAACCGGCAGCAGCCGGGGAGGTGCGGCGCCTGTCTCGTGAGGGGGGGGGAAATAAAAGGAGGCATAAAAATGCCAGCGCTCGCATCGGCTCCAAGGGGCGTCCGTGGAGGGGAACGGCCCCCCTGAATCAAGGAGAGTTTCAGCGTGGCTGGGAGCGGGTGAGTCCGCTGGAAACGAAGCGGGAACGCTCGAGGTTCAACCTCCGGGACCCAAAGCCCGAGCAACCTCTCCACCCGGTCATACCTCCCCGGGACACCCCCCCACCCACCCACCCCTTTTTGCACTTACCACTTCTCACCCGCTCCCAGCGGTCGCTTCCTCCCGGGCTGGCCCGGCCCCTCTCCCTCTACCTGCCGCCTCTGGGCCTCCAGCCCGGGCAGCCCCCGCTCCGCCATCGCCACCCACACCTCCGCCGCTCCTCCGCCAGCCCGGAAACGAGAAAGGGAGACACCTTATTTCCCTCTCCCGGCTCCTTCATGGCTCCACCCACCCGCTTCCGACCGGCCAGATAGGTGTGGCAAACGTGACGGAAGATAGCGGGCCGAGCACCATGTTGAATGTGGCCTACGGCGACGGCGTCATGACGTAGCGGCCTTCTATTGGTTGGCTGGTGGCGCGGGAAATTGAACGAACGGCGGGACATCGTTCTGTGATTGGATGAATGCATTTACACGAATCCTTGCCTTGTGTGCGCCGGGCAGAAACAAGAGGCGAGAGTTCTTTTTCACTTACGGCATATTAAATAAAAAAAAACATCGTGAAAAACGTGGACGCCTGTTCATTTATTGATCTGCTTCGTACCGCTTCCTGCAGTACTGACAAGGCGATTGGACCTGTGTCGATCTCGGAATTCTCGAGATTGAAGTAACCAATACTAGGAAGATACTGTGCGCGAGACTTGTAGTTGCCATTTTTACTAAGGGCAATTTTAAAATGCTTACTTGGCTAACGCAGCCCTCAACGTTGCCGGTCGAAATTAATTTTGGTGCTGTCGTTTGAAGAACCGTGGAGAAGGCAGAGTCAAAAGCAAGCTGCCAATTATCTTTAAATTACTTTTTGAGAGTTACTAAAACGCTCTCCAGCAGTTTTTAGTTATTTACGAATTTGCCCACACTAACCACAGGATCTCACAATGATTTACGTTCCTATGCAGAATTGCATAACCTGAATTCCATCGTAGTATTTTGTGTTAAGCCAGCTATTTTGACTTATAATAAAACATAATTTATTGAATAGCACCAGTTATTGAGGAACCAGACTTAATGTATTTTGGGAAGCCAATACTATAGAATGGGCAGAACTAGACATTCCTGAAATGCAGCCAAGCACCCAATTTTATTCAAACAATTGTGGGCAAGCAACCCATGGCTTGACACAATGCATGAAATTAAGTCCATGCAGTTCTTTCTTTCACTGACTTTTCTTACACCAACCTTCTACACCTTATCTTTATCTTTTGTCAGTTAGAGTTGACGCTAGAACAGTTGGCTACTTTTGATTCTTTCAAACTACCCTTCCCATGCAACAGACAGCACTGCACAACAACCTGAATATACACATCACTTATGTCCCAAGTTTAGAACTATGGATGAAACTTCAAAGCATTTACTTTCACTTTGTGTAGATTTAGTCATTGCAACGATGGAGCAAATTCTGTTGTGAAGAAAGCAGGTTTACTAGTTTGCCAATTCCAACATCATTGCAAACTGTAAGTGCAAATCCTAAATTATTTCTACTTCAGTGGGCCAAACATGGCAATCATTTCCTAAGCTATTAGGAGGCCAGTTACAGCTTAGCATTAATCCTCACAAATGTTTCCCACAGCACCAGCATGCCTACTCATACCCTCCTTGGCACCCACTAGCCTCACTTTTTAGAAAATAGAAATGCCTGCACAGACACAAGGCAAAATAAACACAGATTATAGGAATCACTAAAGTTGTAGGTTGCTTTAAATCCATCTTACTTTTTAAGAGATTGATAAATTTGTGGCAGTCCTTTTTGTAAAGTAACAATTTTCTCCAGCAGAGCAGCTTTATTTTCTCAAAATTCCAAACACCAACCCCAAAATGTTGGGTAACTGGACCTTAGCATGTTGTATGACTGTCTGCCATTAAGCCACGTTGGTCATGGAAAACTATATTCATTCAAAATGACTTTTTTCCCCATGTCCCATGACATGTATGAACAGAAATTATGTTTTCCAGCAGGACAGGCTCTTTTCCAGTGGCTCTATTGAGGTACACTGATTATATGGTATTCTTTATGGAAGGCTGTTATCTAATCTGGCAACAGCCTTTCCCCATCAACTGGCTGGCACTTCATGAAGGCAAAAACCTGACCTTGGAGGGTTCCCCAGAGCCCCATCAATGGGTAAACCTGCTTGGGAGTCAGCATGTCATTTCCATGGTTTGCTCCTGAGAAATCTGAGGGTGCTTTGCAGTGCCTACTGATATGAACTGAACATCTGGGAATATCAGTAGCAGCAGAAAATATCTAAAAGGCAGTCAAAGGTTTTCCTCTTCTACTGAAGAAAAAGATCCATAATCCTAACGCAGGATTAAATACAACACAGCATACACCAAAGATTGTTGGAGACTTTTAATCAGTTCCATACATTTGGATATGGTGCATTAATTAACCCCAAAGAAGGTGGACAGAGCATGAGGGGGGAGAGAAAAGATAGTTCATTTTGTTCCTTAGGGACTTTTCTTCTATAATGGTAAACTTTGCTCTTTGAAACAGAAAGTTCTCCCCCAATTCAAGTTATGTACAACAACAGAGTTTCTTCTTCCACACTAGGAGAACAAACTCCGTATCTACTCCACTGAGATGTGGAGGGAAGTAGGATTGAGGTGGGGGAGGCTCATGGAGCTAGTCCATTCCATATGCTAATGATTATCCATTCCTGGGTTTCTGTTTCCTGCAAGAAGAGGTTTGATTGCTTGTCTCCAGTCCAGAAACAAATTATGAGGCTTTGCCCTTCCCCACCCTCCTCAAAAGCAACATCCAAATCCTCTGTACATTCATTTTCCAACAGGCCATCTTCAGTTTTCTTCTCACATAAAAGCTCTCATAATAGGTTGGATTAAGAATACATCCATACTATAAGCAAACTGGTTTAGCCATCATGGCATTTGTTCCTGCTGTCTCTTCTGAGAATCCTGAATCCAGTTTAGGCCCTAAACTGCTCCCAAATTGTCAGTATTATTCTGAACTCACACTTCCCCAAATTCCTGAAAATTCAATAAAGCCTATTTGTGTTTGCAGAATACCTCATGTATCACATCTCGGCTACAAGAACTTCACTTCTTCTCTTTCAGCAAAGAAAGAGAATGGGAATTCCATAAACTAAACCAGTTTAGATTCTGGACCCCTCTCGCAAAGGTAGCCCTGTATATCTTGGCCATATTTCTCCATTAATCTACTCAACCACAGCATAATATGAATTCCTATCAGTCCCATATAGACTCAATATTTAATCAGCTATGGTTTGTGGTCCTCCACTAGGGTTGAGGTCTATTTGGATTAACAATGGGTAAAGAATGCCGCAAATCAGCCCTTAAAACCATGGTCTCAAGTGGGGTCCTGAATCCACAGTTTGTATTACCTATGATTCAACACTGCATTCAGTAAACCTTAGTTAAACTGTCTTCTGATCTCCCCCGTTTTTCAGGATTTTAAACTGAGCAACCTCAGCTATAGACTCACTGTACATCTACAATCAAGATTCTGGCAGCAAACCAAGTCTAGTGCTGTATCATATTGACAGATTATGTCTGCAAGAATGGAAGTAACAAAACATACGTATTATGGCTGGTGAGTTCCTGCTGGAAGTGTGATCTCATTTCAGACCTACTAAAAACAGGTCAGTTTTGAAGCAGATAAACATTTTGAACCACTAGGTCCAGGGCGCTTCAGAGACATGTTGCAGGGAAGAAGGTGAGAACTCTGATCAGAAGGGACAAGAAAATGATCTCTCAACTAGAGGTTTCTGATTCTAAGGTGCAGTTGAAAGAGGAGACAAAAGGAAGGACCCGGGAGGCCATAGTCAAAAACCTAGTAGGCAATAACTGAGGGAAGGATCATGCAAGGTTAGGGGGCTAAAAAAGACCTGTAGATATTCACTAGGCTGAAGGGAAGAGGCTGGTCCTTCCTGCTTATTAGGATGCCTGTGTAAACACAACCTTCTTATCCCCTGAGCCGAGCACTGGTTACTTTCAGCCTATGCACAGAGGTGAATGCTGGGCAAAGTATTGTAGGCTAGATTTTTCTGCAAATGTTCCCACGGCATGGGCAGCAGCATCTGAATGTCAAGGCAAGAGGTCACCAGCAGCGCAAACTCCTGGCATCCCAGTGCACAAGGTCGGCTACATCTCTGCATGTTCTCTGTAGGCATTTTTAGAAATCCTTTTTAAGTTGCCTGAGCGTTGTAACAGTAACTAGAACAGTTCCTCTTATGGCTCTCATCAAGGGAAGATCTTGGAACCTTATAAGCGCTTCATGCTGCATATAAAATATGGTTACATATATATCTCCACCCTTCAGTTCTGTGCACTGAAGTTTCTGTGCCCTGAGCATAAAGGAACAGTCCTGGCCTGGGAAGCTGTGATACTGTTGGGCATTTCCCTTTTCCTGTAAATCAGCTCTCCTAGTTGTAGGAGAAGTGGAAGCAGAGGGAGTCCAAACACAGGCAGGTCCCATGGAGACTTTTTTCTCTAAATATTGAAGGCTCTGGCATACAGGGATGAATCTCTAAAGAGCCCAAGACTGCAATACACAGAGCAGAAGGAAAGGGCATCAGAGTCTTCTGAGTAAAAAGTCAATCCCAAAAGCAGATAGTTTTGGAGGGATGTTGGTTAAAGCAAAGGGGGCCAGTTCCTCCAGAAGAAGCACAGACAGGAATTGAACAATCTTTGAAACCAGTGAAAACATAGCTGGGGAAAAGGGCCCATTGCCTCTTAAGTATGTCTGATTCTCAATGGTAGAAGAGATAATTGGTGTGGCTGACTGCAGAACAGATGTTCTTTCTTCTTTACTTTGGATTCAAAACAGAATGGGAATTAATGGGAATTATGTAAGCTACATAACTAAGCACTAAGAACCTGCTACTGTAAATTGTTACAATGATAACCATGGGACTGAAAATTGTAGGAACTGATATGAAAATCTAAACAGCACTGAGACAAGGCAAATGATTTGCATGAAGATGACCAAATAAAGGCTGGCATTTTATAGTTCTAGTTTTGGATGATTACTCCCATATTCCTCAACTGCTGGTCCTGCTTACTGAGGTTGAGGGGTGGTGTTGTCCAAAACCTTTGTGAAAGTGCCAAGGTTTCCATACCAAAATAAGCACCACAGCATCAGAGAAAGATATTGATGGGCCCATTCTAACATAGTCATTTGGATATAAGAAATGTAAGACAAGCTACAGGTCATGATCACCTAGGGACTGTAGTATACATAGAAAACAAAGAACAGTGGTGAGAGAACAAGGCACAATCCACTGGGAATTTCCCGCACAAGGCCTACTCGAATAGCTGATGCCTGTGTCTGGACTAGAAGTCAGTGGACTGCGTCTGGAAAGGCAAAGGAAGAAATGCAAACCCTGAGTACCAAGCAAGTAATATAAGAGCCGTAACAGATGAACAGGAGTTAAGTCAGGATTGAGAGCACTAACCAAGCACAAGCCTAGGCGAGGCACCAGTCAAGACCCAAGGGATCAAAAAGGAGACTCCACTTTGGTGTGAGAAGGAGGTGGAAGCAGCTCCGAAGCTGATCAAAAAGAGTTTGGAAAGAGGGCACCCTTGCAGCCAGAAAGTTCCAATAAGAAAGAAGACAGGAAAAAAGAAGGACCATCTTTCCAAAGATTTGCGAATTCTCAAGAGGACCTCTGGTTGCCTGGTCCACCCCTGGACTTCAAAATACACGGTTAGGCCAGGAAAACAGAGCACCCACCACGTCCAAAGAAAGTGATTCTAGCTAGGAAGGAGGAGTCCACTCATCATCCGAAATACTAACAACCTCCCCAATCCCATCGATTCCTAGATTATGGAGTGCAAAGGATGGAACTACTCTGGCCCTAGTGCTTCTCCTCCCTCCACCTGGCCCACTACTGGGATGAGACAGGGAGGGGATTGGCTCCCTCATAGTTAATACTGTACACCCCCCCATTAATGGAGAGGCTAGGGTGCGGGGGTGTCTCTCTCTCTCTCTGTATAGATATTTGTAAATATAATATTTATAATATTGCATTGAAAAAATAAAACTTAAAAAATAAAATGAAACACCGTGTGTGTGAGAGGGAGGGAGGGAGAGTCCGTCCCAGCGGCACAGAGAATCGGTGGCTGGCTTGTTGGTGCCAGGAGCGGTCACGTTTCTCCTCAGTTCCAGGGGCCCCCACCTTTGCCCCAGCAAATTCCCAGCACAAGGTCCTCATGCCACAGTTCAATACCAAGAAGCCACCAGTGGAGATAGTCCGTGAGGTGGGGGCGGGGGGGAAACCTGGCTTCTTTCTACCCTTGCCAACCCAGAACTGTAGGCTTCAAAGCAGCAGGCTTGGTCGTCCATTCTGACCATTCACTGTAGGGAAACAGCAAAAGTGTTATCGATAGAATGCATTTTGCGCCTTCCCCCAACTTCTAGATCAGTTTTTTTTTTCTTCTCAAACTTGACAATTTTAAGACGGATGGACTTCAACTGCCAGAATTCTCGGGAGTTAAAGTCCACACATCTTAAAGTTGCCAAGTTTGAAAAGCACCGTTTTAGAGGTTGAGGCCATTAACATTCCCCCCAGATTCCTTCTAACATTTCCTCCCCAACCTGGTAGTGTCTCCCTGTCTCATAGTAATACTGAGCCTTTTGTCATAATGCTTTGGGCAATCTGGAATTACAGTTTCTGTGTAATATGGATGTAAATTTCATATTCTCTCAGCAACCTGATGAAGCAGCCACGTTGGGTAGGTCCAATATTTTTAGCCCCATTTTATGGATGGAAGAATTGTGGGCTAGAAAGTGCGGCTAGCTTAACGCCACCGGATCAGAGCAACTCCAAGTTGGGTTTTGAACAAGGGCGTTTCAATTCAACGGCAATTCAGTCTCAAGATCATAAGGTTCCGATGCCTCGTGCTTTTTGCATCCTGGTTCCTTCCCCACCCTCCTCCATCGTTTTGTTCCACTTTCCCTTCTTCTGATCCCAAATTTCATTAGCTTTAAAGTAATGGGGTAAACTTTGAATTGGGGATGCACTGAGCTAAAAAGACTCAGTCAGATTTGAAACAGAGGTGCCAGGAAGACTCTAGTCAGGGTGACTGGGAGAGAGGGGAGGGTGCTAACTCATGATGCTGAGAACAGGAAGAAGTGCAAATGGAAGTGGGTGGGGCACAGATACCTGGCCTGGTGGCTACAATTCAGTGTCCCCTAACTGGAACATGGTTGCTGTTTGTGGGAGAGGTGAGAGTGGTTACTGCATAACCACACACACAGAGGTGTAGTGTTAAGCAGGGGGATGGGAAAAGACTGCTTCTCCAAGAGAGCAAGATTTTGGAGACAGGAAGAGGCAACAGATAGGAAGGGGCTATCAAGATGCCCTTTCAGTACCAAGAAATGTGGGCCACCAATTCAGGGGGAGGAAGAGAATTTTATTCAAAACTGGGGGGCTAATGAAAAAGCGGAGGGGCTCCTGTTGACAGAATTGCTTGACAACCACTTCTCACCTGATTCAGGCAGGGAAGCAGATCTCAGCCCAGTCTCTTTCTGTAACTGAATCTCCTTTAGTGCAAATATTGATGTTGCTACAGGGGAAGAAAAGAAAGACACAAAGCCAGTGAGATAACCCCAAATTACTAGGCCTGCTATTCTATCATGCTAGCATGTGAACTGATAAAAAGGATAAAAGCAATTTGACTACAGGGGTGTGTGTGTGTGTGAGAGAGAGAAACAGAGAGAGAAATAAAGAGAGAGAAATAGAGACAGACAGACAGAGACAGTGTATGTGTGTTGGCAAATTTTTGAATCCATTTTTATGGATTTTATCCCATTAAGGGAGGTGGCAGACATTTGTTTCCTTCTGATCAATCATGTTGCTTCTCAAAGACTGTCTAGACCAGGGGTAGGCACCCTTGGCTCTTTTATGACTCGTGGACTTCAACTCCCAGAATTCCTGAGCCAGCCATGCTGAGGGGAAAGGGAGAGGTTTCCAAGCTGAGTCATGGTTGGCTCAGGAATTCTGGGAGTTGAAGTCCACGAGTCATAAAAGAGCCAAGGTTGCCTACCCCTGGCCTAGACAAGTGCCCGCAGTTTTCGTGACAGGTTTTCAGAAATGGTTTGCCGTTGCCTTCTAAAGTGACTGACCTAAGTCCCCTCACTGGCTTTGTGCCTAAAAGCAGGAAGAGAATTTAACAGCCTTCCAGTTTCTAGCCTGATGCCTTAACGGCCATACCAACCTGTTTAAATTCAAAACATGCATTCTTCACTGAGCTTTGAGGTATGGAAAAATGAAAAGTTATCACTCAGTTAACGAATGTCCGTGCTTCCACTATGGCATGTGATGAAATATATGTTGCATACTATCCAGTTCTCAGTTATTGGCCCATTTGAAACCCTTAGAGCAGCGGTACATAAAGTAACACATTAAAGGAAAGTATAACAACAAAAAATGTTGTCACAATAGATTGTGTAAAACATGTGAAGGTGAAGTTTCACTGAATGTGACGCTATGAATTCTCAATAAGTATCTAAAATTCTTAAGAGAATAAATTCATCAACAATAAATATCAGAATTTAGGTTATGGAAACGAAAACCTCAAATAGCTCCTACATGGAAATTCTAAGGTCTCTTCCCCACAACCTGCTAACCACAGATAGATATCTATTTCTAAATGATTACAGAAGGCTTGTCCAGATAATGTTGGGCTGCCCTCAGCAGACCTACCAAGAAGGCAGCCTGAGCCCATCGTCCTGATCCAGTTTTAAAGTGATGTTTGCCAGTTTCTTCCGACATAAGCAGGAATGGAAGGGGTTTGGAAGGGGAAGATAAAGTTAGGGGCAGGACGCCTATGCGACCCCATCCATTAGTCACTGACTTTTCTGTGGGAGGGATTTGTGGATGGGAAAACATGGGATCTCTTGCCGTGCCAAAAAGCCACCTTTCCCACCTCTTTTGCCAAACCACAGATGATGGGAAAAGCAAGAAAACGAGGGAAAGTAGCTTTTTTGTGCCAAAAGAGACTCTTTCCCTGTTTTCCTTCCCCAAGGGGAGGACACTGGAGTAGAACTGCAACTCTGCAGTTAGCTCCCTGCTACTTATAAGCTTAGGAAGGAAAAGTGGCCGGGACGAGGGAAGAGAGAGTGGAAATAAAACTGCTTCCTGTCTTTCTCTCCCATTGCTTCTTCTCACACACGAGAAGGATGGTACTTTCACTGCCAGATTTCCAGTCTCACAGATTTGTTACTTCTGGACTCATCGCCTCTCTTTTGCTTTTCATGTCATGGATAGAAGGGGAGGAGGGGAGGAGGGAGGAGGAGGAGGAGGAGGAGGAGGAAGAGGAGGAGGATCCCTGGGCATCTCTAATTCCATGGACAGCTCACTCTATGATAGGGGTGTCAAACTCAATTTCACTGAGGGCCGCATCAGCATTGCAGTCGCCCTTGGGGGGCCATGTGGGTGTGGCCAGAGTGGGTGTGGCCTACCGGGTGGGCGTGGATGGAGTGGGTGTGGCCTACTGGGTGGGCGTGGCCAGTTCTACATCATTCGCATCAAGGGTGCCTGTGGGGGCCTGGGCAGGAGTGGGACAGATCTGAGGGTCTCTGGCAGAAGGGGGTGGGACCGGGGCAAGTGCCAAGGCATGGTCCACCGGGGCAAGTGCCAAGATGGCCACCACAAAATTGTACATTGGCTCCCAGCTGGTCTGGGCCTGGGCCAAGGCAGCGGGGGCTGTTCCCTCACTGTTTCCAGGATGGCTTCACGGGCCGCATCCAGCCCCCGGGCCTTGTTTGACATGTCTGCTCTATGAGATCACCAAGCTGACAGTCCTGCAGTCTTCTGCTGCCAGCAGCTGACACCGAAGAAGGTGTTCCCCATTCAGTCTCCTCCCTGCCCTTCTTCTGCCTTGTTGCTGAGGCAGAGAAGGAGGTGGAACTGAGGTCAGTCCTTCTTTAGGCCAGCATATATTTCTGACAGTCCTGTTTTGGATGGCAGCACTTCGTTGCCACCATGAGGAAGAGCCCCCAGATAAGAAAATGAGATCTTCTCAGCAGATAGGAAAACTAAAGTGCAGGGTAATTAAAGCTGGGCTGAATAACAAGGACAGAAGAAGCAGGAAGCAGGTCGGTGAGGTGCAAGTCTAAGGAAGAGACTCTTCATACAACGTGCCAGAGAGTCAAATGGTAAACATTTTTACCAGATCTAGATCGTCGGTCTTCTGTGATTATAAATTGATAAGACATTATGAAGATAGTTCTCATATGCTGATGTAACTGATCAGATTTTCTCCCCGGCCTTTAACAGTGCACTACACTAATCCACTGGATTAGCTGAGAAACAAAATAACTGCAAAAAAAGAGCATGGGTGCCCTTAAATTCTTAACCCATCAATGAAAACATCCTTGTCAGTTAACCACTACATCGTAACAGATAAGAAGTTGATAGGACCAGATGGAGATGTTATTCATAGCATTCAAATGAATTCATGGTCCTTTTACCATCCACTTCATGCTTCCATCACACACCCTTCTCTTAACCTTGTTGTCATTCGCTCAACCACTACTCGACATCTCTGGCCTCCCTCCCTCCCTCTTCCGCCTGGACCTACTGTCTGGAAGTTTGAGGACCCGCTCTCCCAGACTGTGGAAGAACAGGTGACGCATGGCCTCATCTGCAGAGATCCGCTTCCTGCCCTCAAACTGCATTTGGGGAGAGAAAATAGAAAATAGTGATTAGATGAAGGCTGCTAATGCGTCTAGCTTTTTGCTCCTAATACAAAAGAATTTTTTCCCCAAAAGGGAGCCTAACCATTTAGTTATCATATTGTTGGTGTCACAGGTTAAACTGTGCCCCCCAATCTCCAAAAAGGAAATAGTGTTAAAAAATTCCCTCATAACATCAAAACACAACTACTCAGATACCTGTATCTCCTCCCAATGTTTATGACAAGAGAAATCTTAGAACAAAACTGAGATGCTGACCCAGAATGCAGGCAATGTGCAAAATGTTTTATTTTTATTTATATCTACAAATAACTCAAGGTGGTGAACATAATTCAATATACCTTCCTCCTCCTATTTCCCCCACAATAACCTTGTGAGGTGAATTGAGCTGATAGAGTGGACCAAAATCACCCAGTTGGCTGTCATGGCTAAGGAGGGACTTGAAATCAGTCTCCTACTTTCTAGCCTGGTGCCTTAACAAGTAGACCAAACTGGGTGGAAAAGCCCAAAGATTTTAACTATCTTCAGTTACCAGAATACTATGAATTGTAAAAATATTTCTAATCAAGTGTCGACCACATATCGCACAATGTTTTTTAAATACACAGATTTTACACTTCCAGGCTGGTCGCAAACAACCCACAGGAGCTGCCTATGGCAGGCTGTCATCCATGCCTAATGCAGAATATTTGAATTAGTGGATCAAAAGTTTCACCTATTTTGACCAACAGACAGATGAATAAAACCCTGCCAGCAATGACCTGCAGAGCAAGCAGAGGGGCTGAAACACATGGCGTTCAAAAGCTCTTCTACTTCTCAAATTACAGTCACATACCATATCAGCAGGTTCTACACCAGGCATGTCAAACTCGCAATGTCACGTGACGTCGCACAACATATCGCGACTTTTTCCCCATTGCCGGCAATGGGGTGGGCGCGGTTTCGTTGTGATGCATCCAGCCCGCGGGCTGGCAGTTTGACATGCCTGTTCTACACTGAGGAATTAAAGCAAACAAAGCAGAATTATTTCTGCAGGAGCACCTGTTCTATGACAGATCCACTTGATGGATCCTTTTTCATGTATTCCACTTTGAAGTTTGTTTTTGTTTGTGCATACGCACATACATGCATACATTCCCCCCAAAATAACTCTGCAATAGTCCTTGAAGATAAGCACCTTTACTTGAGGTCACCTGAGGTCTGAATTAGTAGCCCACTTTGTCCAGCACATTTATTCTTTGGGGACAACAAGACAATGCTTTCTTTATATGATCTCTATTTGTTAATTAAATTGATTGTTGCCTGCTTGCCATAGCAGGGAAGATTTTTCCTCTGCTTGAGGATGGGAAAGGAATGTGAGGAGTTTAGGATTCCTAGAAGAGAGGGTCAGAGACCTCTAAACCCTAATTCTCCAACCAGACCAATAATAATAATAATAATAATAATAATAATAATAATAATAATAATAGCAGCAGCAGCAGCATCAACAACAACAACACCTCACCTGCAGCAGCTTTCCTAAAAGGTCAACCCCATCATTGTCCAGCCTGCACAATTAGGAGAGAAAAGAAAGGTCAAATTCATAATTTCGCGAGGAGAACTGAGGCTTTACTTCCT
This sequence comes from Protobothrops mucrosquamatus, assembly GCF_001527695.2. Classification (NCBI taxonomy): domain Eukaryota; kingdom Metazoa; phylum Chordata; class Lepidosauria; order Squamata; family Viperidae; genus Protobothrops; species Protobothrops mucrosquamatus. Next base: position 709,812 of record NW_015386089.1, on the reverse strand, counting down.
GGGATTGTTACTCTCTGACACTGATGCTGCTATCCGATGTCTTCCTGACTGAAGATGTAAAATACTTCATGTCCCTAAGTCAGTGATGGCAAACCTTTTAGAGACCGAGTGCCCAAACTGCAACCCAAAACCCACTTATGCATCGTCGAGTGCTGGGTGGGTGTGGCCCATTGGGTGGGCGTGGCTGCAGTGGTAATGGCAGACTGGGTGGGACTAAAAAGTTCAATCAATCAATTCCAACTTTGCAAGATCTTTTGTTTTCCCGTGAGAAGTTGAAATTGATTGATTGATTGAACCTTTTTTTTTTGCACACGGCGGTGGAGGCCTAAAGCGAAAAGGTTTTATAAAACCCAGCTGAAGGCCTGGGACTGGGGCGACGACGCACATGCCCACAGAGAGGGCTCTGAGTGCCGCCTCTGGCACCTGTGCCATAGGTTCGCCACCACTGCCCTAAGTCAAATATTAATTTGGAACTGCACCAAAGAGTCATCGATGTTTCTTCCACTTTTGGGAGCCAAGGCCCAAGCAAAGGTCTTGTTAACACCTCTTTCTTCCCAATAAAACACAAAGATTTTGGCCAAATGCTCATTCATGCATTCTGAAAAATCACACCCCATGTACGTATTTGTGTCTTGCCTGGAATTGAGCAAAGAAGGTACCCCAGGCAAAACTCTATGCCTGCCTCTCTACTGAAAAAAAGACCAACTGAACTGAAAATACCTTCAGTACAAGATCCAAGGAGGATCTTGTACTTTACTCTTTCAACACTCCCTCTGAGAGGGAAAAAGCAAGAAAAGTTACCCATGGCTGCACAGTGAGTCCATGTGTCTCTTTTCTTCTTAAAGAAGTCTCTATTCTTAATGGTTGAAAGGATACACGTGAAATTGTCCAGAATGTCCTATCCCAACTCTTCTGAGGACACAGCTATCTTTCTCCTTCTCTTTTATGAGATGACTATAGCAGCTCGTCACCCATCAAAAGCTACCACAACTGAACTACAGGCTGACACTCACCTAGGGGCATGGTTGATCAGGGCCTCAGAACGGTATTTGGGGTAATTATACGCTCGGAATTCTTCATTGGACAGGATTCCAGGCCATGTCTCTTCATTGGGTGTCCCTGGCAACAGAGAGAAGAAGCAGAATTCTGAAAAGGAGTAAAAAAAGTGACTTCCAATGTCCATGTCACATGACAGCAGCAAACAAGATGAGAAACAAGATCATTTCAGCAGCATAGCCAAGACACAGGACTCTCCTTCTCCTGGATAGCTTTCGACCCAGTTGATAGGAATGGGTTTTTTCCCCCATTTTTGTTCCAGATCCCTTCCTTCTTCTGTATTGTGTCTTTTAAATTCCAAGTGAGACCAGAGACACATTTTTTAAGCGACAGATAGGCTGATCTGGGAGTGTTTTTAAAAATGTGCTTCGTCTTTGATCAACTTATGGCATTCTAATTGGTATCCCCGAAGAAACTCTTAAACCTCCATTATGAAATTATAGATCAACCTGTCTGATGGTCTTCATTTCCTCTGCCTCCCATTTCTCCATTGATTTCTCAGCAATGCAACCCTGGCAGATATTTACCCAATATCCGAAAAATGAAATGCAGCTGCTCCTCAACTGTGGAGCCTGGGAAGAGCGGCCGCCCTGTGGACATCTCATAGAAAATGCAGCCCACACCCCTGTGGAGAAAGGCAGGCAGATGTCATTATCAGCCCAAGAAAATAGGAAAGACTGTAACTTTGTGCTATCAGTTAAAGTTCCTAATTCTTCTATCTTCTCTCTGTAGTGACGATTCAACAAAATCACTTGTAGACCAACAAAACATTTCTATTACCAGATTTTGCTAATCAGCCAATGATTCTGATATTGGAAACTATCTTTTCAAAAATCAAAAATTTGCCTTACAATATATAATAGTCTGTATCAAAAAGGGGGGAATGGGGTAAATCTATTTGTACATTCTGCTAAAAGAGAGTTAAGGCAATTAATGTTTCTAATGACCAATATGTGGTGGCTCACAAGTTTAGAACCCTGGGCTTGATGATCGGCAGCCTTGCGTTCAAAACCCGTTGCTGCCATTGGGGAGGGGCTCCTGTCACATGTTCCAGGACCTGCCGGCCCAGCAGTTCGAAAGCGGGCAACTGCAAGTAGTTTAATGGGTACCATTTCAGTGGGCAACTTCATGGGGGTACAAAAGGAGCCCCCAACTGGATGTCCCCCAGGCAAGTGATGTCTCCGGCAAATCCTTTAGCCACAGGAGCACTTTAGTGCTTCCGACACTGAAAAATAACCCCAATTATGTGGAATTTTGAAAACATCCAAAAATATACTTAGGATTTTAAATAGATCATTGAATTCATCTCTACAAAGTCAATCCCTGTTCCTTGAAGAATGCAGTAGAGGCGTTCTAGAAAATGTATGCACTGCTCATCAGCAGAGACCACGCTGACAGAACCAGTGAGCCTCAAATTATTGTCCTCCTCAGAACATTAAATATTATCATCTGTATATTACGGTAAATATCAGTTCAAGTGGATAAGTTGATTTGTCTGCTGGGAAGAGCCTCTGCTTTATAGAACTGAAGCTATGCTTCCTGAGAGTCCCACAATACAGTTTAAAAACCACTAGAGGTAGCCCTCACGATGGGAACTGAGATGGGGATTTCTGTCAGTAAGCAGTGTGATCCCAAAGAGCGACATCATGTGAATGTACTGCTTAGTGACAGAAATTCTGGCACTTCTGCTTGCCATCATTAAGCAAATCAATGCGCGTTGTCAGGTGAGGATAATACACGGTTTCTCCCTTGCCTTTGCTTGGAAGAAGCTGGCGGAAAAGGTCACAAATGGTGATCATGTGACCGTGGGACACTGCAATGTCATAACTGTGAGCCGAGCAACCATGGGCTCAGATCGCAAAGACACTGTGAACAACGTAAGTACAAAGACCGGTCATTAAGTACCACTTGTTCAATGTCATCATAATTTTGCACGCTCACTGAATGAATGGTTGTTAAGCAAGGACCACTTGTACTGTATTGCAGGAGTTGACTGGAATTGGGGAGACCCAAACTGAAGATAGTTGCTTTAGGGGGCCAGCATCTGTGCATTTAGCACCTCCCTATAGCTTCAATCCTCTTTTTCTGTTCTATAGCAATTTCCTTCCTGAGCTCTAAGTGGCCTAGAGCAGAGGTCCCCAACCTTTTGGGCACCAGGGACCGGTTCCACGGAGAGAGGTTTTTCCACGGATCAGAGAGTGTGTTTTGTGTGCTGGCTGCATCCTGCAGACGGGGCCTTCCTTGTTTGTGTGGACCGGTTGCTGGCATGCCGCGGCCCGGTACTGGTCCACGGATCAGGGGTTGGGGACCCCTGGCTTAAAGTGTATGTTTATTAATGGACAAGGCACAGAGCCTCAGTTCTGCGTACAAACCAAGAAGAACAAAGGCTGGACCTTTTCAAAGATGATGGGGAAAAATGCAAGACATATTTTCCGAAAACTTCTAATTAACTAAATTAATTATTTCATGGGGTTTTTTTTTAAAAAAAAAAATAGGAATACTTTTTGAACTGGGTATCAAAAAAGTGGTATTCAGTGGGTATCACTGAATTGAGTGTCCTATAGTGTGGCAAATGAATCAGTTATCCTAGGGAATGTTTTTTAAAAAAAGAAAGAAAGAACATTCAGGGAGTCAGATAGAAGAATCCGTACCACATGTCAATCTGGGTGGAATATTCTGTCGAGCCCAGCAGAATATCAGGCGGTCGGTACCAAAGTGTTACCACCTCGTTGGAGTAGGTCTTGGTGGGGATAGATTTTGCCCGGGCTAGTCCTGTAAAACATAGAAGTGTATTTGCAAAATCTTCCACAGAGCAGAAAATAAGATTTGAGTGGTCCCAGCCTCCTCCTCCTCCTCCTCCCCCTCCCCCCCTCCTCGTCCTCCTTTTTTAAAACAATGTTACAGCTGATAGAATTGTACCAGGGAAATTTGGCAATGTATTGCCAAACATTGGAAGTGTGATGGGAATGAAAAATATCAGGTTCAATCCTCATATCGCTCCTACCCTCGAGGCCATCAGTTACCAAGAATAGGAGCATGTCAGCCCAAAGATTGCTGGGGTATAGATCAAAAAAGGGATTTGATAATAGTCACCAAAATCTGCTAGTTTGAGCTCCCCTCTCTCATTAATAAGCAAATTCTGGGGCTTCAAGTCTCGATGCAGCACCTTCTGACGGTGACAGTAGGCTAGGCCACGTAGCAGCTGGAACAGGAACAACTAGAAGAAGGAACAAAGCCATCTAAGTGAATTCTTCTAGGCAAACACAACTTCCTACCATTCACAGTATAGTTCATACTGCATATCTTTTCATGTTCTTAAAAACAGACACTTATATACAATAATCGATCTGTACAAGTTGCTTTCTTTTCCTAATATACTTCCAAATCACACAGCAGTGTCACATCCATAACCAAGATAGCATGAAGGGTAAATACAGGTAATCAGTCCCCAGTTTAAGAACAAGTTCTGTTCCCAAGATCTGTCCTTTAGTTGAATTCGCATGTAAACCAGAACCAGTTATTATTGTATAATGCCGTAGTATTGTGTATTGAACTTGAAACATTGTGTACAGATAGTCCTCAACTTACAACAGTTCGTTTAGTGACCGTTCGAAGTTACAACAGCATTGAAAAATGTGACTTGTGACTGTTTTTCATAGTTACGACTTTTGCAGCATCCCCATGATCACGTGATCAAAATTCAGATGCTTGGCCACTGGTTCATATTGATGACCTTGGCTGGGTCCTGGGGGTCATTCTGATAAGCAAAGTCAATGGGGAAGCCAGATTCACTTCACAACTGGGTTACTAACTTATCAACTGCAGTGATTCATTTAACAACGGTGGCAAGGAAAGTCGTAAACTGGGGCAAAACTCACTTAACTACAGAAATTTTGGTCACAATTGCGGTCGTAAGTCGAGGACTACCTGTATTGAACTTGAATTTTGCTACAATAGGCTCTGTGGTAATGGTATAGACCAGTGGTGGCGAACCTATGGCACGCGTGCCAGAGGCGGCACTCAGAGCCCTCTGAGGGCATGCACCATTGACCCAGCCCCGCCTCCCTCCACAGCCCCCTCTTCACAGCAGCCCCCTAGAGAGTCGCCCCCGGGCACGGCCTGCATGGAGCAGCGCAGCCAAGAACATGGCAGCCAGGCAGCAGGGACAAGACTCCGCCTTCGCGCCCTGACGCGTGCAGATGATGCTGCTGGGTGCAGGTGGAGGGTGTGGCTGCCATGGCGCTACAGGGCCACCTGGGTGATCTGCGGCAGGCCATGGAGGCAGTGAGTGGCCCTGCGAGTGCGGGGGCGGAGCAGAGGGCGTAGCAGGAGCAGGGGGCGGAGCAGGTGCACGGGCCAGGGGGCGGGGCGGTTTTTGGGCACTCGGTCTCTAAAAGGTTCGCCATCACTGGTATAGACAATGAGTGAAGCTAAGCAGAGCCAGATGAAGGGCCTCAAGCTCCAGAAAGTTGATAAGGAAGAAGCAATAACCCCTCAGCTGATCTAGCTGGTTACTACTGTTAGAGGAGAGCATGAGCAGAACGTTTCTTCCTGTTGAAATCTTGGAGATATTCACTTAGGAAAATGCGGTCAGGCAGTGATTTCCATTACCTCACATCTATTTCCCTCAGAAATGGCAAAAGTTCCAAGAGGGATACACAAGAGTGATCCTTCATCTATGCCTACAACAATGACTTCCTAGAGATGAGCTAGAGTTAGCACATGTTAAGAGCATCTGACAAGGCTCTACAATTTATCTCCCCTGTTCTTTGAAATACAGGCTGTAGTTAATTTTTTAATACTGTACCAAAGAGCAAAATGAGCAGGAAAAAGCTGTGTCTTTCTAGGTTGCCTGATATCCCCAGACTGATCAGACACAAAGTCATTGTCTCAGCAGATGCTAAAAGAGACCTCATGAAAAAATCATCTAGGTAAAAGATAAACACGGATTCCCCAATCCCACAGAAACATCCCCAATGTAAACAGTGAATGTTTTAGGAACTAACATCAAGCTGAAGGAGAAAAATATCTCAAAAGCAGTTCTCCAAACATTTTAACCAGAGGAACTGGGAGTGAGAGGGGTGGATCAAAATATGCAGACAGGCCTCCTAAAGGTCCAGGGAAATCAGAATGTTTCAGCCTATGAGACATTCCATGATGGAATCCAATGACTCCATACAATGTCTGCAGTATTCTATGTGCTGATTCATTCACCTCAAGTCTAGTATGGTTCTCCTCCTCATCTCTTCTTCCTGGGAATCACAACGTATATATAGTAGCACTTGAGGCTCTTTCAGCAGGTGGGAACGATTCTGTGGCCTTGATGGCCAGAAAAAAGATCTATCACCCTTAGTATTTGACAATCCTTCTGATTTCAAACCTGAGGAAAGACTTGAATAAATCACACAGAATAATTTGGAAGATAATGAAATAATTCTGCTGCCTGTGCGAAGCACTCAAGAGTCTGATGCTGTGAACCAACGGAGCCCGTCTTTTACAAGTATTACTATAAAATCACTGTTGCTATCATTGCTATTTGTGAGTCCCTTTGCAAAAATGTGTACAGTAGATCCTTCTAAAACGAAAATGGGAAGGTTATTGTTTCAACTGCATGAGAATCTAGATTCCAAACTGAACCAGGAAGGGCCAAAAAAAAATAATGTATCCCTGGGGTTTTCACTAACTTCTCACCTAGATGAGACTAGGGAGACTTCATTTCTTCCTTAGTTTCTATCAGAACTTTAAGAAATCCTCCAATGACTTATAACGTTTAAAGCTGCTAGGGATAAGAACAAACTTGGATTTAGTACCTACATTCCAAAATGTTAACTTGCAAATGTCCACATCTTGTGGCATGGCCTTAGTTGAGAATTATAGTATGTCAAGGCTGAAATCTGCCATGACATTTGCTCTACTCCCCAGATAATCAACCCCCTGCATATTGCAACTAATTCCAAATAAGATAGAAGAAGTTGCTTAGGCTAAAAAATAGAGGCCATAGCAATTGAGGCACTGGCTTCTTTTATGTCAAGACATTTGATCACATTTAAGAAAAAACACTGTTGCATATCCTATTGGGATGAGGGAGGTTTTCTCCAGCCTGAAACCAATGGATTATTGGAGCATCCATTGAAAGAATCTTTAAGGTTTCATGAGATAGTGATGTCCTGTCACTGTTGGTAATTTTTTTCTGAGTGAAACTTATTTGGTTTTCATGACCAGCTTGACCAATTACTGAGAGGCCCTTAGAAATTAGCATCTTATTGACATCCTTGGTCAAAAGTGAAAACTCCGTGCAAGGAAAAAAGGCTCTGAATAAGCTGTTATTTTGTTGTCTTCTTCAGCTAAAGGTTCTCCAGCTTCCCTATTAGAGGAAAAGGATGGAACTGATTCACATGAAGCAGCAAGACATTCTACTACCTGTCAAGCATCAAGGAAATCAGGACATTCAGGCAGTTCAAATGAGTTATAAAGATGTATCGCAAGCTTAAGCTCTCTACCAACAATCTGAACTACTAAAGGTCAAGGGGATTTAGCAGGAGTTAAGAAAGGAGTTCAAAGTGGACTAGACTTAGATCTCTGGTGGGCGTGCAGGGACTCATAGCTGATGACACGTTTGATCCCTCCCTCGTCATCTCCTGCCCTCTCAATCTTCCAGGTGTGGCCCAGTTTGCAGTTTTGCCCAGATGCCTCGGATTAAGCAAAGAGGGAGAAGACCCCCTTAGAAAGACCGGGGTCACTAATGAAACAACTGTTTAAGACAACAGCTCCTGCACACCAGTTTACCCATAAAAAGTGGAGGCAGCTGAGCAAGAGGAAGTTTCCTGATTTCTCTTCCAACCATCTGTGATGTGACTATGAGGTGAACTTTGAGGGGAGCAGGACTCGCATTTCAGAACTCAGAGAGGATGAGAGGAGCAAAGAATTGTACGATGACATGCTTAATCCAACTTCACATTCCAGGTGGAGGGAGCACTCCCCCAAGCATCAAGAGTGGAGAATCAGTGGTCATCCACTACTATCCTTAGGAGATGTGAACATGTACTTCATGCCCTGAAAAACGCTATGCACTAATATCTGTTGACAGTGGTACTCCTGTGAATGTTGGTTGCAACCAGGGTGAATAGTCATCCCTCCTGCAAAAGTAGCAAGGCAGAGCCCTGAGATAAATGATCTTTAACTCCAGAGTAGCATACGTGAATAATCCAGCAAGAGCTCCCTGAGAAATGGAGCAAGAGGGACCAGAAAACCAGCCTGGAGGTTGCTCTCTCTCTCCCCCTGTAGCAGTGATGATGAACCTTTTAGAGACCCAGTGCCCAAACTGCAACCCAAAACCCACTTATGTATCATCGTCGGGTGCCGGGTGGGCGTGGATGCGGTGGTAACGGCAGACTGGGTGGGACTAAAAAGTTCAATCAATCAATTCCAACTTTGCGAGATCTTTTTTTTACCTGCGAGAAGTTGAAATTGATTAATTGAACCTTTTTTTTTTTTTTGCACACGACGACAGAGGCCTAAAGCGAAAAGGTTTTATAAAACCCAGCTGAAGGCCTAGGACTGGGGCGATAGTGCGCGTGCCCACAGAGCGGGCTCTGCTTGCCACCTGTGGCACGCGTGCCATAGGTTCGCCACCACAGCCCTAGAGGGAAAGCAAGGAATTTGCAGCCCTGCCTGTTGAAAGGAGTGGAAGGCAGGAAGCCAACTAAGGATATTGTCCTCCATTACAAGAAAACACATCGGATCCCCCACTGGAATCTGGAATTAATCTCAGACTTTGCTGGCACTGTAAGCAATTCTTCTATCACTGAAGAAGCTGAAGCAATCGCTGAAAGGAAAGGGTCAGCCACATTAAAAATGAACTCTTACCTTCACATTGTGCATATTTATTACGTTCCCACAATCATCTAGATACTGTTTGAGGTCTTTATCCTGTGAAAGAGAAGGACAGGATCTTATCCCTGAGACAGTTAATGTTTCAACAAGGTCATATTTAACTTAATGTTTCAACAAGATAATAATATCTCACGGGTGGCCACAAGGAAGAGGGAGTCAAGCTATTCTCCAAAGCACCTGAAGGCAGGACAAGAAGCAACGGATAGAAACTAACCAAGGAGAGAAACAACCTAGAACTAAGGAGAAACTTCCTGACAGTTAGAACAACTAATCAGTGGAACTACCTGCCTCCGGAGGCTGTGAATGCTCCAACACTGGAAGTTTTTAAGAAGAGACTGGACAGCCATTTGTCCGAAATGGTATAGGGTTTCCTGCCTGAGCGGGGGGTTGGACTAGATGACCTTCCAGCTTTATTACTATCACTATATTGTTCAACAATTAAATCAGAGGGTCTTAATGCTGGCTAAGCAAACACAGACTGGTAGACCCAGCTTTATAGCTGGAAGATGCCTTGCATATTGTTCCCGCTCCTCCCAAGACATAATGGACCAATACAGCAATCTGAGAACCCCAAGCGTTCACCTCCGCCTCAACAATATTCTTGAATTGGAGCAAGAGGGAGGGCTGCATCAGATACTCCATGCCAGCTGGTTCCCAGGCTGACTCACCTTAATGAGGGCATGTGCAAGGAGTGGAATGAGCTTGATTGGGCACTATGGTGATTTCCCCCTATAGATACAGGCAATTGGATTAGAAAAAATGAAGCATGGGATTTGATGGAAGCTGGTCCCTGATTCAATTCTTTAGTCACAGCTCCACCAAGAAGCATTGACCAGCAAGCATCACAAGCCACTTATCCTTCCGCCCCGAAATTTCCCACGTGAAGCAAGAAAGCAACCACAGAGATCTACAATATACACTTGTTTTATTTAGAGATCACATATATGAAACACTTCTTAGGAGGAGGCGTTATCGTGACATTTATTAAGCTTTTGGAACTTAACCTTTGAGAACCACTATAGTTTCCACCCAAGCTACAACATTTCCTGCTGAACTGGCTGTTCCAAAAACGTGCAGAGAATTCCCTCGAGAGTACTTGAACCCAGAAAACTACAATTTCCAGAAGTCTTCAGAAGGATGTCTCTACTGCCTGGGGTTTAAAAACCATCATTTTTTTTTCAAACCAAAGTGGCAGCTTGCACATAAGGAAAGAGGACGGCGACTCTTAATTTTCTGAATCTTACTGAGAACCGGATTTTCACACAGAAAGAAAGTTGTGTTCCAGTTTATTGCATTCCCTCCCCTCCTCCACATACTCACTAAATACTCGAAGACAAGAGTCAGGGATTTCTCTGTATGGATGATATCGTGCAGGGTCACTATATTGGCATGTTTCAAATCTTTTAGAAGTGAAACTGTAAGAGAGAGAGAGATGGGAGACGTGAGATCTACATCACAAACACTTCTAATGCAATCAGTACCAAATATGAGGCTTTGAGAGAGTTATTTGAACATAACATAAAAGAATTCCTGTGAGCCTAAAATAATACTTAAGAAGCTATCTATTGCATTGCTCTAAAGCAGGGGTGTCAAACTGCCGGATGCATTATAGCGAAACTGTGCCCACCCCATTGCCGCCAAAAAAAGTCGCAATACGTCGCGACACCTCACGTGACGTTGCGAGTTTGACACCCCTGCTCTAAAGTTAAGTATTCTAGCCTGGAATTCAATTATGGGAGAGAAAGTTAAGACCAACTTTTCTCTGTGTAGATGAGTGGAAGTGCAATCCAGGGCAGAAGTAGATATAACTGCAGGTATGCTTAGCTATATAAATTGGCCCTTTTGCCTCTCTGCTATCACAATCTTCTTTCTTTCCTCCTGGTGCAGATACAAAGGGAGGGAGATCTGTCTTCATAAATTGTATTATAAGGCCCCTGAGCCTGGAGGGGTTTAGGGAAGAATGGTCAGGATGAAAGGGTTGCATCCATCTGCTGAGAGCCTGCTGAAGCTCAACAGAGAATTTGCTAAGCAGTGTACCCGTTGGCTTGCTTCTTTGCTCTTTCATTTCTCCACGTGACTGCATGCCTAAGCTCTTCTACTTTTTAACAGTTTGAGAAATCAGTTGCCCTGTTTAACATGGGTGTCAACCTCTGCCTTAGTTGCATTAGAAAATTTAGGGTCCTGCTGACAGCCTAGCAATACATCTCTTGCATGTTGGCAGAAAGACTGCAGCCAATTCTGAATACAGGTAGTCCTCAACTTATGGCCAAAATTTCTGTTGCTAGGGCGAGACATCTGTGAAATGAGTTTTACCCCCATTTTGCGACCTTTCTTGCCACAGTTGTTAAGTGAAACACTAATTTCAGAAAGAGCCATACTCCACTCAGTATCAAGGATGCAGCTGTGGAGGTGGTCAACAGTATTAAGTATCTGGGGGGGTGCAGATAACTAACAATCTGAATTGGTCTCTCCACACCTCATCCTTAGTGAAGCGAGCAAACCAGTGTCTGCATTTCCTGCGTCGGACGAGGAGAGCACATCTTTCTCGTTCTGTCCTGGCCACTTTTTACAGAGGCACGATTGAAAGCACTTTTAACAAACTGCATCACTGTCTGGTTTAGTGGCAGCAGTGCCTCAGATAGAAGGTCCATACAGAGAGTGGTAAGGACAGCTGGGAAAATCATAGGAAGCTCACTCCCTGGTATTCAGGATGCTGCTTATAAGCGCTATGTGCTTAGAGCTCAGAGCATTGTTAGAGACCCCCACACACCCACTCTACGGTCTGTTTCTGTTGCTCCCCTCTGGGAGGAGGTTTCTGTAATAGCTTTCTTCCCTATGCCATCCGTCTGGTAAACTCACAAGATTCGTTTTTCTCACCATGCACATGTATACATAATCCGAGCTAGACTGTGTTGTCTCTCTGTGTCATATATGTGGGTATATGCATAATTCTGTATTTATTTATTTATTTTTGTCATATTTATGTAGTGTATATCGGAGGTGGTGATCCTTTGAGAGCTGTATGCAACGAAATTTCATTTTAATGTATGCCGATTAGTATACATTCAAAGTGACAATAAAGTTATTATTCTATTCTATTCTATTCTATTCTATTCTATTCTATTCTATTCTATTCTATTCTATTCTATTCTATGTTGTTAAGTTAATAACATGGTTGTTAAATAAATCTAGCTTCCTATTGACTTTGCTTGTCAAAAGGTCACAAAAGGGGATCACATGAGTCCGGGGACACTACAACTGTCATAAATATGAATCAGTTGCCAAGCGTCTGAATTTTGATCACATGACCCTGGGGATGCTGCAGTAGTGAAAAAACAGTCACAGGTCACTTTATTCAGTGCCGTTGTAACTTTGAACGGTCACTAAATGAATTGATGTAAAGTCGAGAACTACGTGTATATGAGTGTCACATAAAAAGTAATGTTCTGCTTCTACAATTTTAGTTGAAATGTCCCTATTCATTCATTTTATAAATAAAGCAGGAAAATGATCCCTGAAATAAATTCTTTTGTTACTTGAGTTTACCTAACCATTTGCTACCCACTTCTGTCAATGATGGCAAGCTTCTTAAAACTGTCACAAAGGAACACCACACTTTGTCCTGACAATCCTTTCTACTTTTGGAGTCAAGATGCCCATGAAGGTATTCCTTTAATTTAATATGGGGAAAGGTGGAAGTTGTATGACACCAACTCTTACTGTATGGTGGATGGGGATAAAACGTGACAGCAACTGAGGTAGAAGGTCTAGCGCTGTCATGTGGCTGCAAAATTTCCTTCTTCTACTTTTGAACTCTCCTGAATTGTTGTTCCAAAGTTTTGAGTGCTACAATGTAGCACTCTGAATTGATAACACTACCCGATTCGAGAAAATGCACAAAAACACCACCATCCCCGTTCCCCAAAAATTGGAACTATGAGTTTTCCTGCCAAACCCGGGTTGAACTTTCCACCCCCCAAAGATGAAATTATGTGATGATCTTCCATGGCTTTATTTCTGGGTCATAATTGTGAGCCCACGTTTCATCAGCTATTGTGATGCTGTGAAGAAATTCCCCACCTTCATTCTCATTGTGTGGCAATGTTATAGAATGTGCACCTGGAGAAAAAAAAGTGTGTGTGTGTGTGTGTGTGTTGTGTGTGTCTGTGTGTCTCAGCAGCACCACAGTTTCCCAGGGAGGAGGCAGTACATTCCAGAAGAAGATCAAATTAAGAGACTGCACAATCCCAAGCTGGCCGAAGGCAGGAGGAAGAAGTTTGGGGTAAGGTTAGGTTAGAAGGTTATAGCTTTAGTCTGGCAAGATTCTGTCCATTAGGTGTAAGCAAGATTTTGCTGCGTTGTCTTTGGGCTTGGGCCTGACAGTCAATTGCTAGCAAATTTCAACTCTTAAAAATTTCATCTCTGCCATCATCATGCAAAGAATCCATGATGCACAAATCTTCTGATACTGGTTAGGTTCTCGACTTGCAACCATTAGTTTAGTAACTGTTCAAAGTTACGACACTGAAAAAAGTGACTTATGACTGATTTTCACACTTACGACTGTTTCAACAACTTCCCATGGTCATGTGATCAAAATTCAGGCACTTGGCAACTGGCATGTATTTATGACAACTGCACTACCCCAGGTTATCATTTGTAACCTTCCCAGCCAGCTTCCAACAAGTAAAGTCAATGAGGGAAGCCAAATTTGCTTAACAACTGTATGATTCACTTAACAACTGTGACAAAAAAATGTTGTAAAATGAGGTGCAACTCACTTAAGAACTGCCTTGCGTAGCAGCAGAAATTTTAGCCTCAATTATGGTAATAAGTCAAGGACTAGCTGTATTGAAGAACATCAATACAGGGAATCACATGAAACGCCAAGCTTGATTGAAATTTCTCTTTGATTAATCTGCCAATTGTCCTTAATCAGTTCATCAATTTTTTTGATGTGAAACCTGGTTGTTGTCATAGGTCTGCTTTGTTCTTGATCGTACAAATCAGCATTTCTCAATTCACTATCTTTACATTTTTTGGCCCAGCAGCACACAATATTCATGTCAACGCATTCATCACCTACACCAGTGGTTCTCAACCTGTGGGTCGGGACCCCATTTGGGGTCGATCGACCATTTCATGGGGGTCGCCAAGCAAGGCTGTCCGCCATTTTTTTTGTCCGCCATTTTTTCCCCCTTTTCCGGCGGGTGCCTTACCTCCCTTGGGCTGGGCCAGCTGGTGATCAGCCTGCTCTGTCTCTGCCGGTTGCCAGCTACGCCTCGGCCGGCGCAGGGGGCAGAACCACGCATGCGCGGCGCTCCCGGGCAGGGAAAGTCCTCGACTTACGACCGGTTGGGTAGTCCTCGACTTATGACCGGTTTAGTCCTCGACTTACGACCGGTTTAGTCCTCGACTTACGACCGGTTGGGGTCGCGGCATTAAAAAGGTTGAGAACCACTGACCTACACTCAGCAATGGCAGTCAAAAGTACAGTTCAGCAGGTTGTTTAAAGCCAATACTGACCGTAGGCTTCTATTTCACAAACAGCAACCCAGCTGTTTGTCTTCACAGCAACTTCCCGCCAATGAATGGAAAGAACAGACACATCGTAGTTTCTAACACATCCGTATTGCCATCTGCTGGCAAGTGACAATACTAATTATTTTTCATTCAACCCTTGTGGTTGAAGGAGATGGAAAGATGAAAAGGTCACTTGTAGATCTGTCTCTCTACACATCTAACTCATCCAGACATTCTTACTATGAATTTTCTATTGCAAGCTCAATGCCCATCTACAGCAGCCTTCCCTGCTTTGACACGCTCTAATGCTCGGGATTCCATGCCAGCAGGACCGTATCTGAAGAATATGGGATTAGAAATGACTGAACTAAATGTCTGGTAAATGACTCCTCTATGTACAGTTATGGCTGTTTGGCTCGTATAAATGCTACACTTTTCTTCGCTTTTGAGGTCTACAGATTCTTGTAACCTGCCATTACTTTATAGCTACATCGAGTTCTCAAGGCAGCTTACAAGTGGTGCAATTCTATCATCAAGCCAACCAATTTTCAGGATTCTTTTCTTTCAAATGATACCTTCCCACAGTTTCTGTTAAAAGACAAGATAATACGAGAATTCTTTCAAAGCCCTGGAAGAAGTGGCTACAGGTTTATACCTTCCCGAATGGCTGTGCAAGGGGCGCCCTCTTCATGCTCAAGACGGATCTCCTTCAAGGCCACCAAGTTGTCGGTGAGTTTACTCTTTCCCTTGTAGACAGTGGCATAGGTTCCCTGATGTAGAAGAGGCAGAATTTAAGCTAACAGCCCAACATGGTACTTGTAAACCAGCTAGAGTCTCTTAGACAGTGAGATGGGTGGTATACAAATTTGATTAAATACTTTTTGATAAATAAATATTCTTTCATCTTCTGTAAGCATCAGCCCATCCCTCAGTTCTTGCATTTCACCCCAAGCTTAACATACAAAACTACAGCTTCAAAGTGAGAATTATTTCAATGTGTGTCTTCTTTCATTGTCTCTCATTCCCTTTTCTCATCCTCATCCCACCCTGGTGCTCCTTCTCCTAATAATTCCTATCTTCCCAGGCCTAAACTTCCCTAAACTTCCCTATGTCTGAAGTTGTACCGATCAGACAAACTTATCATTTCAATGAGAACAATCCCTCTTTTATCTACTGTTCACCCAATTTCTTTGCTACCATTTCATTAGCGGCCGTGACATTTATACTCAGAAGAAAATATACATGACTCAGGGTTGAACTGTGGAGTCCATGTCTGTGAGCTTAGTTGTTTCATTACCCGACTAAGTAACATCATCAGTGAGAGTGTGGGGTTTCCTCTTTCCTGGGTGAGAAAACCGCATGCCCGTTGACACTGGCAAATATAAGCTACATATAAACAGAGGGCAAACCCCACACTCACTAACACTGATGATGTTACCTAGTCAGGTAATAAAATTTCTGCAAGCAAACAGCCAAGCTCAGAGAGTACCAAGGACTTCACATTCATACTCTCGAAAGCCACAGTGATAACTAAGTCCAATTTGCACCAAATACGTGAATCCAGTACTTCGATTTGCAAGCCCCTCCCAGGCTTGTTTGGAAAACAATAAACTAGACATAGCACTAAGTGCACATACTGGTAGAAAGATACCTGTAACCAGTCCAGTTTTATCAGGGCAGGAGAGTCCCTGACCAGGAATACATGGGAAATATTCTGTTCCTGACTTTATAACTTCAAAACAGTTAATGCTTTTCTTATTTATCCTTCAAAACCCTGAAGTAGGTCATTAATAAGCCACTCGACAAACCCTCAAAGACGAAATGGGGTAAAATTAGAGCTCTGGATAGTAACTGAAAAATATAATTCCAAGTGCATGTGCTTGGGGGAAGGGAAAGGAAGAGAAACTGGCTCTCTGTTCAAGGACTTCCAAATACAGGGCTCTGACTCCATCGACTCTCCCGGGCAAATCAAGTCCTAAAGGTAGTTACCAAGATGGTAGGAATTAGAAAAAAATATTAGAATAAAAGATCCAATAGAATATATAGGCCAAACAATTTGCTCATGTACTATACAAGCCTGGTGAAAGTATAGTGCAGTTGGAAGCTGTGTGCAAAATCAGAACACGGAAGAAGATTGAAGCCTGGGAGGTGGGCTTTCTCCCCACAATGAACGTTTGGTCATGGCTACTAGAGATGTTAAGAAAACAACCCACTGTAGGATTCTGTTCTCCACCATTAAAAGGCGGGCAAGATCCAAGACCAAACGTGAGGATAAAAAGATGGGAGCTGAACTCATCCTGAGCCCCTATATAGCAAAACCCAATGCATGTTAAAACAAAAAACAACCATTTTTTGTCAAGCAAACTAAAATCCAGCCCTGAGTTCTTACCTCTGACCGGTCTGAAAAAAGGCCAATTCGCAACACTCACCTCTCCCAATTTGTCCAACTTCACGTATGTCTCCAGCTTCCCAAAGCCAATCTCTGACTAAATGAAAAAAGACCAAGGAACAAAGTGTAATGGATCTGCCCTTTTCGGCCCAGGGTCCTTAGGGGAGTTCAGCAACAGCAGCAGTTGCTGGCCTGTAGTACTTAGTACTGGGTCCCGCACCAGTGAATGGGGGAAACACTGAGAAGTGGAAAGGAGAGACAGACAATTCCTATTTACCAAAGAGACTCTGCGTAACCGCCTGCTCAAGGGCTTGTCAAAGAGAGGACTGTTGAGGGTCAGTTTCTCCAGGTAGCCTTCGGGCAGACGGATGTCAGCTGGGAGTGACAGGCGCTTGTTAATATCCTGAGAAGCAAGGAAAAATTAGTCAGCTTTTTTATTAAATCCTCCCAAAATTAGAAGCCTGGATGGATGGATGGATGGATGGATGGATGGATGGATGGATGGATGGATGGATGGATGGATGGATGGATGGATGGATGGATGGATGGATGGACTGACGGACTGACAAATAGTAAAATGCACAGGATATAAGTACAGAAGACAGTCTCCAGTTTCTCCTGCACTAGTCTGATACGAAAAAAATCACAACCTCTCCTTTAACCAGTATGGAATCTAAGCAAAGAAAAGCCTAGGTCAGTGGTGGCGAACCTATGGCACGCGTGCCAGAGGGGACACTCAGAGCCCTCTCTGCGGGCACATGTGCTGTTGCCCCAGCCCCCCCCTCCCCTCATGGTCCCCTCCTCACCAGCAGCCCTCCCCGGAGGTGAGTCGCCCCCGGGCGCGGCCCACACAGAGCAGCACAGTCAAGGACATGGCAGCCGGGCAGCGAGGACAACTCCACCCTTGCACCCCGTCGCGTGCAGATGCTGCTGCAGGGCATGGGTGGAGGGCGTGGCCACCATGGCGCTGCTGGGCCGCCTGGGCAATCTGCGGTGGGCTGTGGAGGCAGTGGGTGGCCCTGCGGGCGGGTGGGGGCGGGTTTTGGGCACTCGGTCTCTAAAAGGTTCTCCATCACTGGTCTAGGTAAGTCCTGAGAAGCGCATCAATAATCTTTGGATTCTTCAGGACATTTGGGGGCGACTGAGAGATCTTGGTAGGAGTTTTCTATGCTATCTCACAAACCCATATACAAAGAAGTCACAAGGAACGATCAAGTTTTACTGAGTGGTTAGACTCACAATATGTTAAAACTCGGTTATCTGGGTTAACAAATAGCAGACACAAATAAACCACTAACAAATCGACCCCCGTTTAATTTAGCCTAGCATGCAACGCAAACCCGGCGAGAAATTCTGTACAAAATCCACCCATTTATCAAATGTTTGTCTTACTTTATTTGAGGTTACTTGGGGTAGACTTTGCATTCCCTAACCACTGAAGTTAACTTTGGGGAGTAAAAGCAGAAAATGTAACTTGAGAAGCAAGACATCTTTATTTCTTTCACATTTCTCCATACAAAAACAGCCCATTATAATGGGAGACAGAGAACTCTTTGTTCCCACCTTAAGCTGTCCCTCCATCCTCACCAGCCAGCACCCACATACCTCAGTGGAAATCTTGCGCGCTGGGTTGTTCCGCATGCGCACTCGGACTGGAGACTGCACCTCATCTGATGATGTTCCTGATGCCTGATCACTCTCACCATCCGAACCCATTTTGAGGTCCTCATGAACAATCTCTGCACCAAGGAGAAATGTAGATGAAGACAATGTGGGCAGAGAGGGCTCAACCCAATCCCTCTAATGTTTGTAAAGCTGGGCTGCAGAAGGAAGAACGGGTCAGCCCAATGTGTTGGAACTAGAAGTCCCATCATTCCCAGGCCACAGACTATGCTTACTGAAAACGTCTGAGAACTGCAATCCCATTACAATTGGTGGGCATTAGTTGGGAATTGGCTGCTGTCAACCCCTAAGCATAATGTTTTATGTAAAGTCATAAACGTTTTAGATAAATAAATACCCTTCTTTCAATTTGAAACCAGTTGTTGAGTGTTCCACATACAGCAACCCAACAATGAATTTCCTTTTTGGCAATCTCAATTCCACCTCTCCAGAAGGTTTAGACATGCTGCCACCAGGAGTACCTCCTCAAAGAAAACGAAGACTACCTGGCTATAGATGGTATTCATTACTTCAGACTGATCACAATTTTAAGAGGTTCCCTGCATATAAAAAGCTACTGCAACATGTAAGAGCCTTCGTTAGACTTTCCCTGTTCCATGTAATTGTCCTTTATTAGCAGGATCTTAAGTTCTACAACCTACTCAGTTGTCTTACTCAGCTACAGGGGTATAGGTAAGATCAGAAAATGGGATAACATATACTGATCTCCCTCGGTCCACTTTGTTTGTTTGTTTGTTTAATTTATTTGCCACCCATCTCTGGGTGGCTTTCAGCATAAAAATCACATTTAAATCATCAAATATAAATATACACCCAATTATCCCCTAATTTATTAACCACTTCTACCAACGTATTTTGACTAGTTGCATTACTTATAATTATGTTGGTTCCACAATCGCATGTCAAAAGTCCTCTAAATGTTCAGTAGAATGTTTAAGTACGTGACAATCAAAGTATGTACCACTTTGGGCCCACCTTCCTCAACATGATGCCCTCAAGAAATTATAGCATCACCCATCTTCCCCAGACAGCATTAGGCATTGGAAAGTGTAGTCCAGCACATCTAAAGAGCACCAGATTTAGGAAAGTTGCTCTGGGGACAGGATTACACTGGCTCTGATTCTGTGCATTTTTTTTAAAGACAACCTGAACCTTGAGATCTGCTTCAGTATTTTTTAAAAATAGCGTTTGTTGAATTCATGTCAGTAATAATCTCAAGAACCCAAAACAATATTTTCCGACCTAATGCTTTTAACTCCCCAAATTCCTAGCTTCCATAGCCATTGTTACATGTTATAAGCCAAAAGAGTCTTTCTTTTTTTTTGAATCAGGCAGTTTCAAATCCCAATAAATTAAACTGAATTAAATTACAGCTCAAATACTTCTGAAAGCTACCTGGTTGGGAAAGTCTGATTTAAAATTACTGTATATTGAGTAAGGCCACTGGTCCACATTCTCTAGAGAGCACCATAGGGGTATGATCTCCACTTTATTGCTAAAGCACCTCAATCTTTCATCTTTCACAGAAGATTGTGCTAATCAATTTCTGCTCAGAACCATTTTATATAGAGCATGTGCCTGGCATATGGCACTTAGAATAGCCCAGGAAAAAATAATTAATAAAAAGTAAATGTGACATCATGGCCGGGTTCACACATTATGCTAAGCCAGGATTTTGAACTATAATTATTGAAAAAAGCCACATTTAGCTTTACAGACAACACCTGCTGTAATGCAAGTGTCATGCATTGGGCTAACAGAGCATACTATGCATTAGCATAGTGAGTGAGACCAGCCAGAATAAAGTGTACAGATTCAGAATGATGCACTGGATAAGACCAAGGCTCATTTCTCTTCAAGTGAGACCCAGCAATCGGAGACTCCAGCTTCCTTACCAACCTCATCCTGGAGCAGAAATGCCAGATTATGGGTTCCCCAGACTCCAGACTCAAGGAACTGATATACCCCACCTCGACACAAGAGGCTCAGGTGCATAAATAAGTTAACTGGGACTCCGAAAAGCCTCATTTGAAGCCAGACTGGCTTGACATGAGGCCTCAACCCACAATGGGGAGCCCTTACTGGCAGCACAGTGGGAGGTGCGATAGTCACCTAATCGGCCGAGGTGAGAGCTCAGGCTGCGGCTGACGGCCAGACGGGGCCTGTGGAAGGAGCCTGCGTAGTGGTGCAGGAAGGCGTGAAGGCTGCGGGAGGTGCTGGGACGCACACTCTTCACTGTGGGGCCTGGGGGGCAGGAGAGGGAGGGGAGGAAGAAAGCCCACAGACAGACACATGGGAGGGAGGGATATGGGAGATGCAGGAAAAGTGGAGGGGGACACAGGTGGCCGGGGAATGTGGTGTCGGGACAGTGAAGAACAAAACATCAGCAAAAGGAGAGAAGGGGAGTGGTAGGAGGGGAAACACCAGTGAGAAGCAGAAGTAGCAGCAACAGAGGGAGAAGGAAGGTGGGATCCCAGAAAATGGAACAGTAGAGGAAGAATATCCATCTCCACCCACCACAAAAAAAATGGAAGTATAAACAGAGGGAGGGAGGGTAAAATGGAGACAAGGGGAAACCCCAAGCAACATCCCAAAGGGAGGGATATGGAAAAGACAGATGGATGAAAGAGAGGAAAGCAAAAGAAGAGGTCGAGCAAACAGCCCACAGTAAAGAACCAAAGCACAGAGGGGGGCGGGACGACACACAGACAGTGGCCACCACATAAACAAAGGGATTGATGCCGCCACAGAAGAAGGGAGGCCAATATAAACAGAAAGATGAAAAAAACGGGAAAAAAAGAGAAATATGAAGGAAGGAAAAACAAAACACAAATCAAAGTAGAATGGAAATCAAACTCAAAAGACAGCCCTCAGCTGAGGGGCAGGACTGGGGATATAATGGAGGGACAGGACTTACCTGAGTGAGACAGCCTTCCCCCTACCATCTTAATAACCGGAGACCCCATCCCATCCCACCCCTCAAATATATTTGAGATTGGAATATTTATAGTATAACAATGAGTAATGTTGGTTTGCTGCACTGTTTCAAATCACAAAATATATCTTCTGATGTAGCTTTTCAGGACTTTAGCAATTTCTTCAGAATCTCAGCTGCATTCTTAGAAGTGAAGGGTCAATATTCCAGTCCTCACTATTCCACAGGCAGCCTTGACCCGGCAAAGACAAGATGGGTTGTATGAATTTCCAGATGTCTACTGTCCTGGATTATGCCTATGGCTTTTTTTTTTTTTTTAGTGCAACAGAAACATCTTAAGTCATACTCACTGCTTTCACCTGCACTAATGCTCAGGATCAGACTCAGAACTGCTTTCTGTGCTATTCTGTATCCATCCAACATGTCCTTTATTTTCTATTTATGAGGTTAGGATGGTGAAAATAGGTACTCGTGCTGGCCCTGAGGGAGCTCTGTCAATTATGCAGAGGCCCTTCCTTCGCTCCAAGAGCTTCGAAAACCGGAAAAAACTTGCGATTAGTCGTCGCGCAGCCTCCGCTGCGATCCGGATCGTCGGAGGCTCGTTAGGGCCTCGCGGTGACGGCGGGCTTCAGCGAAGCAGCCGGGTTGCTTCAGGCACCAGGGGGAATCCCCAAGCAAGGGAAATCCTCGTTACGGAGAAAGCAGGCTGATCGGAGCTGCTGTAGCTCCGAGAATACGGAGTAGAAAGCCGGCTCGGGTGGAGCCTGTGGGGCTCGCTAGAGCCGAAGCTGCTGAGGCCTGCAATCAATCGCTCTAGCAATGTAGTAATCTGTCTATGAAATTTGAAAATTTGGAATTTGGAGATGCCAGATTAATTGCAATTATTAAATGCCTAATTAACTAATTAATTAATTAATTAACTAACTAATCCAATCAAATTTGACCTAATCTAACCAGAAGAGCCAAACTAATTGCGTCCTACTGAGCTGAGACTAAGTCAAAACTGGGAAAGGTACAGCCCAGAAGGAGGCGTGGCAGATTTCTGACTTAGTCTCAACTGAGTAGGAAGGCTGAGATTACCCACCGGTGGATTCTATACTCATCATGCTGGAGAAACATCTTAAGTCATACTCACTGCTTTCACCTGCACTAATGCTCAGGATCAGACTCAGAACTGCTTTCTGTGCTATTCTGTATCCATTCCAACATGTCCTTTATTTTCTGCTATTTATGAGGTTAGGATGGTGAAAATAGGTATTCGGGCTGGCATACAGAGAGAGAGAAACAGGAAGCACCCTTTTCCCCTTCACCTTCATTACCATCATTTTTTCACCTCTAAAGCTGTCCATTACTGTAGCCTAAGTGGCTCAGTTCTGTAGATAAAACTAGTTTCACAGCTGGTTAAAAGAGCCTCCAGGTTGCAGGGAATTATCTGACCATTTGCAAAGGAAGTTGCTAAAACTCTTTTGAAAAGCGTTCTACAGAATGGGGGCACATTTTATGTCTTTTTAACAAAAAACAGCCCCACTTAAGCCAAGGTTTGGCAACGTTCAAGAAGTCAGGAGCCACAATTCTGCCTCCTTATCTTCCAGAGGGCTTCAGGAAATTGTCCCTTTTTTTTTAGAACTGGGGGGAGGGAGGTGGGGAATGTTCAGTGGTAGAAATGGAAAGCCTCTGAGAAGCAAACCAATCGCCTCTCCTTAAATTTCCAAATGCTAGTTTTGAAAGCAGCTCCCAAATTGCCACTGAGTTTGTTTTTCAGGTAAGGAAGTTAAACATGAACAGTTTGCATCCAGATGTCTCCTGTTTCAGTTCCCATCCTTCAAACTGAAAATCTGTCCTCCACCACCACCACCCCCAGCCTGACAAATGTACTGGATATTTTTTGGGCTTTTTAAAAAAAGCAATTTGTACCCTGTAGGATGCTACTCAGGCTTGCAACTCGTTTGTCTTAATAAACTGCCATCACACTCCCATATGAGTGTTATGAGTGTGTGTGAGAGAGGAGGGGGAGAAATGTGCATGCAAGCTGTATAAACTTTAGCACAAGAAATGGGCTTTTTCAAAGGGCAACCATCACATTCTGTCCTGGATGCCCCATCCCAAAATGCATTCTTGGCTATTTGCACACCGTTACCCAGACTGCTGCAGGACCTGTGGTGGGGGCCTATCTCCAAAGACAGTCCAGAAGCTTCAGTGTCTACAAGGAGCCCCTTGCCCAGAGTTTGAACAAAACCAGGAGGTCAGAAAACATTCCTTCAATTTTGTGCCATATTCTGGCTACCCGGAAGCTTGCATTCCTAATCCCAAATGCCAATCTTAATTTCTGAATACCTGGAGACCTGATTATCTAAAAGACTAGCCCCGTCCCTATAAATCATCTCCATCTGGCTATTTAGAAATCTATAAATCTGAACACTTAGTAGGATTTACATTAGAGAATCCTCTTGGTCCATTTGCCAGTGCATAAAAATTAGCCCTTTCACAGCAGAAGTTTAGACAGGCAGCAAAGTCTAGTACAGTGGTGGCAAACCTATGGCACGGGTGCCAGAGGCGGCACTCAGAGCCCTCTCTGTCGGCACACGTGCCGTTGCCCCAGCCTTGCCTCCCCCCGCGACCCCCTCCTCTCCAGCAGCCCCCCTGAAGGACAGTTGCCTCTGAGCGTGGCCCATGTGGAGCAGTGCAGCCAAGAACATGGCAGCCAGGTAGCATAGACAAGACTCTGCCCTCACACCCCATCGTGCACAGTTGATGCTGCAGGGCGCGGGCAGAGGGCGTGACCACCATAGCGCTGCTGGGCTGCCTGGGCGATCTGCGGCGGGCCGTGGAGGTGATGAGTGGCCCTGCGGGCAGGCGGGGCAGGGGATGGGGGGGCGGAGCGGGGGCGGGGCAGGGGGTAGAGTGGGGGTGGGGCCAGTTTTTGGGCACTCGGTCTCTAAAAGGTTCGCCATCACTGGTCTAGTACCTTCAACTGCATTAATAAAAGGTGCTTGCACTTAAAGAAGCTTTACCGAGCACCCCCTGATCTTGCTGCTATAGCCACTATCCTTGTAGGCTTTTTAGCATATTGTTCTGTAAGGGTCCAGCCAAGAAAAACGATTGTAAGTAAATCAGGAAAAAAAAATCTGCTATCAATTCTCTCTCCAAGGAGGCTGAGGATCAATGAGGGAACTCACCATTATCGCTGCTGTTGCTTTCCTCTATATTGATGGGTTCGTTGAGGTTTTTCTCTACAGTTCGGCTCCCCCGCAGCGTCATGGACAGCTGCCTCTTGATCTTCTTCATCCGATCCATGATGGGGAAGGGGCTGGAGTCACTGCTGAAGGACGAGGATGAAGGAACATTATCCAGTATGTTACACAAGCAACTTTATTTGGTAGGCAACATGTCAGATGTAGCAAAACCAATGCAGCATTAGACTACAGCTCAGATTCTAACATCGTCTAACATCCAGATGGTTACAGCCAAAGATTTGACTCGTGATTTCGAACCAATGTGAAATCCCTTGCTTTACTTGATCCCCAGGTTGAATAGTTCAAGATAAAGCAACATAGGGTTCCAACAGCTCCATCCAACTTGACCAAAGGTGCCAAAACTGCTCTGTATCTTTTCATGTTTCAGAGTCATCTTCCATGTTTTTGTCCTTTCTATTCACTCCTCTGGAGAACTTCCCTTTTCATAGCTCAAGCACCATTTCCTAGTCCACAACCTGTATTCCTTAGGCTTCCCTGGTTTCACCTCAGTTGGGTTCCTCCTTTTTCCATCGTTCCATCCCTAGGTCTACCCGCTCATTTCCCTTCTAGGCTCTGACCAGCTCTTCCGGTCATTTATTCTTCTGGAAGATAAAGCATGCCAGCCAATCACTGCCAGAAACTACCGAAGCACCAACAGTACAACCGCCACAAATTCCCAGCACCATTACCATGTAGTGATACAAATAAACATATGGCTTTAATTTTAAGGAGATGGAAAAATGAAATAAATTCTGTTTCTGTATTTTGAAGGTCAGCGCAGACAGGAATGGCAGGGGAAAATCGCTGACAGAACCAAGAGCATGCTGTTTATCAAATTAAACTGGGACAGAGCACAGCAAACATCCTACACAATGAGACTATGAAATTCACCATTGTACAGCGATCTACACTGGGGATTAGATAGCTTCATAAAGAATACGACCGATGGTAGCTATTACCTCAGTACAGAAGCCTGTATCTCAATAACTGTTGCTTGAGGGAAAGACAGGGAACCCTATTAAACTTGTATGATACTTAAGGGGTTTCTGAAAGCATCTGGTTACCTCCCATCTGTGGGAATAGAGCACAGTGGCCTTTGGTATGAGCTAACAGATATTTTGTAGCATCTTCCAAAAGAAAAAGAACATCTGAAAATCCAGGAACACAACCATCCTTTTTTTCCCCCATCTTATTATGGTGACCCTCTTGCTTGAACAAACCCGGTGGATGGCAGAAGCAGCAGAGCTTATACCAGAGGTCCCCAACCTTTGGGGCACCAGGGACCGGTTCCATGGAGAAAGGTTTTTCCACGGACGGGAGAGTGCGTGGTTTTGTGTGCTGCCTGCATCCCACGGATGGGGCTTTGCTTGTTTGTGCGGACCAGTTGTTGGCATGCCGCGGCTTGGTACCAGTCCACAGACCTGGGGTTGGGGACCCCTGGCTTATACTCTTCATGGTCAGAGAGGGTCTACTTAGCTGTTCATACTTTTTTCTACAAGTAGTCCTCGGTTTACGATCACCATTAAGCCCCAAATGTATGTGGCTAAGTGAGAAATCTGAAGTGAGTTTTGTCCCATTTTACGGCCTTTCTTGCCACAGTTGTTAAATCAATCACTGCAGCAGCTAAGTTAGTAACCCGGTTAAGCGAATCTGGCTTCCCCATTGACTTTGCTTGTCAGAAAGTCTCAAAAGGCGATCCCAGGACCCCGGGACGCTGAACCCGTCATAAATACGAACCAGTCGCCAAGCATCCAATTTTTGATCACATGACCCTCGGGGATGCAGCAACGGTCGTTAAGTGTGAAAAATGGTCCTAAGTCACTTTTTCCTGTGCTGTTGTAACTTTGAACGGTCACTAAATGAATTCTAGTAAATTGAGGACTACCTGTACTGTGTTTTCTCTGGTCGACAAAGTTCCTCGGACTTATACTGGCTTCCACAAAAGTGAGACAATGTTCCTCTGCCAGGTTTAAAAAAACAACCTAATATTGGAGATTAACACCTAACATTCTCTCTTTCACTATCTCAAGAAAGTCACTCAAAACCCAATGAAATTGAGAAATTCCCCACTGTGCTGCCCATTAAGCACCCCACCTTTTTCATCTGAATCCAGTGAAGAAGGACCTAGAAAAGAGCAGAAGGCAGAAGGCAGAGGCAACCAACTTTTGTATTCTTAAGAGCCACTCTGACCTCCAACAGGAAACAACAGAGGAAGCCAAAATGAGCCTAGCTGGAGCAGCTGTAAACAGGTAATCTCTTTTTATAGTGTGGGAAGTCAGCCCCCCCCAGAGAAAGAAATATTTTTGAAAATATTTAAAAGGCAGAATATATTTCCCTAAAGCAGTGGTGGCGAACCTATGGCACGGGTGCCAGAGGCTGCACTCAGAGCCCTCTCTGTGGGCACGCACGCCGTCGCCCCAGTCCTAGGCCTTCAGCTGGATTTATAAAACCTTTTCGCTTTAGGCCTCCGCTGCCATGTGCAAAAAAAAAAAAAAAGGTTCAATCAGTCAATTTCAACTTCTCGCGGGGGAAAAAAAGATCTTACAAAGCTGGAATTGATTGATTGAACTTTTTAATCCCACCCAGTCTGCCGTTAACACCGCAGCCATGCCCACCCAATGGCCCACGCCTACCCAATGAGTCCCGCCCAACCAGTGGGCCACACCCAGACAATGGGCCACACCCACCCGGCACTCGACAATGCATAAGTGGGTTTGGGGTTGCAGTTTGGGCACTCAGTCTCTAAAAGGTTCGCCATCACTATCCTAAAAGATTTTAAAGGCAGAAACCAACCCCGCCCCCCAAGTCTCTCTGTCCCAAACAGAAACCAAGTCTGCAGAATTGCAGATGTGATAATCTTGTCAGAAAGACTGGAATCAGGAAACTGGGATTAGGAAGAAAGATCCCTAGAATCAACACACCAAAAATTGAAGAGTCATCAGCCACAGCCACAGGGAAGCAGGATTGACCTTTGGGACATAATAGGATTAACCCACCACCATCAGAATACCAGAAAGGCACACTCAAACTCAGGTCAAAGTTCATGCCACACAAACAACTCCAACAAAAGGCTCAAGAAGGTATAAAAACCCACTCCCTACATGTGCTCATTCTCTTTTTCCTCCAGAGCCATCTTTCTGTCTGGCTCTCCTCTTCAATAAACTGCAACCTTCTTTCTAAAGCAGTCACCATGTTGTTTATTCCCAGCTTGGACTGAACCATGATGAAGACTTTTCCTTCAACAATAGTATGAAATCATTAAATGGCAGAAGGTAGAATGGACTGAAGAACAAACATACTTCCCAAAAGGTAAATTTAAGGAAAGCTTGCCAGGAGGCAAATCTCACCACAACTCTCCTTCAAAAAATAATAATAATTATAAGCAATACTGTTTATCTTTCAATTTAAATGTGATAAACCCGTTGGCTATCAGAGTACAATGTCAAAGGCAACTTGTATAAGCCATCATCTGGACACCATAGAAAACTCAACCACCTAACAATAAAACAGTCAATGGCCCGAGGATAGAACTAGTTCCTGGGATACCTGCCAGAGACTGGAAAACTTCAATAGATTGGCCATCCACCCTTCCCCAAGCTTCTGTTTTCAGAGCTAATTATTTAGTGATGAAGGAAAAAATAATGTGTGCCTCAAAGGCGTAGTCTCAGTTCACGTGGAATGACACACAGGGCTGTCTCTACAGAAAAGGGAAAGTCCACTTCCTCAGAAGGCAGAGCTAGGTGGAGACCTGGAATGGTAGTGAAGCATGGAAGAAAAGAGCCCTTATGTCCTTTGTCACCTGCCCTGTAACCCAATTAGCCAGTTGCCCTCAGGCACAAAGAAGAATGTTGTAGAGCCAGCTTCTGTATGTGGAATTGGGCCTAGACCAGGGGTAGGCGACCTTGGCTCTTTTACGACTCGTGGACTTCAACTCCCAGAATTCCTGAGCCAGCATGGCTCAGCTTGGAAACCTCTGCCTTTCCCCTCAGTATGGCTGGCTCAGGAATTCTGGGAGTTGAAGTCCACGAGTCGTAAAAGATCCAAGGTTGCCTACCCCTGGCCTAGACAAATGAGACCCCCCCCAAGAGGTACTGCAAATCTGCAGCTTCCAGAAACTCAGGCACAGAGTTTACGTAGCAAACGGTAGGACTACTAAGGTAACAACTCAGATGAGAAGGGTTTTTCAACAGCAGAAGGTTTAAGACTCCACCATTCTGAGCCATCAAAGAGGAACGCATTTGGTGAACTTTCTGCACATGTCAGGGAGAAGGGGGGGAGGAAGTCTCTCTCTCTTTTTTAAGAATAGATTTTTATGTCATACTTATCACCACGTTGGGATCTGGGAAAATGTTCTGCCCTGGGTCATTGTGGCTGACAATACAATTAGCATAATTGGTGCTAAAGACATAATCTGAAGGGTATAAGTCCCTGCAGAAAGCCGCCCTCCTTCCCCATCTTGCGCATCCATGAGGAAAAGGATGACTTCATCTGAGGCCTGAACAAACTATGTTTGCTTACAAACCAAATTTTGGAGGTTTTCTTGCCATCATCTACTTCTCGAGCATTTATGAAATGTAAGCACAAATAATGGTAGTGAATAAGGAATCTGCCCGGTCAAGCCACACACTTCACAGATGAGATCCAAACTCAGCTAGGGAACATAGGAAATGGATCTGCTGAAGGCCATAATTTATCAAAAATGGAATAAGCTTTCCCTCTTCGCAATGGGGCCTACATGCAACTTAGACAAGTCTAATGTCAAAAAGTCTTCAATTCCCACTGCCATATTTTGCTGCAAGGTGGCTGTGACATTCCGGGTATTAGCCATTTATTGCATATTCCAAGTGCTACATCTGCTTGTAAACAGATCAAATGACTCCCCCCCCCCATTTAATGCTCTTCTGCATTTATACTGTCTTTCCTACATGCAGACTTTGCAAAATGCTTCAAGCTACCAAGACAGGCACAGCCCATCAGCCACATACAGTGGCTAATGATTTATTCAAATGCCTCCCCGTGTTTCATTACCGCAGGCAGACAACAGCAAAAAAAAAACACCAAACCACCTCCCACCAGATTTATTTATATACTCCGTTGCAGCCTAGTTAAGCATCAGACTAGCCTGGTCCAAACTTGTACCTTGATTGAGTAGCAATCAGCAGGGGAAACTTCTCACACGGCAAGGAAATGAACGTGATCACATATTTATGCCTGTTGTTAAAGCTGTAGCTGCAAGGGGCATGCAAAATATTTCAAATTCAAAATGGCTCAAAGCTCACAATCCTCTGATTCGAGTTCAGAACACACACTGCAGGTATGAAAAAAGGAAATTCAAACATTTTGCACATTTTTACTTTTAAAAAAAAAAAAATTCTTTATCTGGGATTATCAGCACAGTCCCTTTGTATGTTGGTATAGAACACTGTCATTTGTAAACATTCAGTAAAGCAAGCTTTTCAGTTGTATACACTGAATGATAAAAAGAAGCTATCGAAACCCAAATCTCCAGTCACTCTGTTCAGCGGACGCCTAAGATCACGACACACAAAGTTTGGCTTCCACAACCTGGTCCCCTATATATTTGTAATATTCCAACTCCAACTCTGGGCCTGCATGGTCATTAGAAAACCAATAAAGCAAATAAAGCATATTTTAAATTTTAAGTATGCATGTTTGGCATAAACAATACTCAGCACAATCCAAAAAACTGTGTATAAATAGCAGTCCTATTTTGAGCAGAATTTGAACAGACAGCTTGAATATTAAGGATGCAAGTTGCAATATTGAATGGCTTAAACATTAGATACATTATAGGTTTGTACCTTCTAACCTTGAGCTCCTGAAAGGCAGGGCATCAATCTGATAAATCCATACCTTTAAGGATAGTGCTCAGGATCAAAGGAAGACAATTTGATTTTGCTGACTACTAACGATGCTAGAATGGGGAAAATAATGATCACTTCTGATTATAAAGGACTATTTCATAAGTTTGTGCTTCCCATTTCCACAAGGCATCTTCTCCAGTCAGCTCCGGGTGGGAAAACTTGGGGACTTTTACCCACGTTTTTCCAATTACCTACCCTCAGCTATGCTCCTGCCAGGCCCAACATCCTTGAGTCAAAAAAAAAATGACAATCTGGGAGCCCAGGTTTAAGAGACAGGCAGTGTGCAGTAGACAGGCTATATGAATGAAGATGACATCCTTCACCTCAGTTTGTCACTTCATGTTAAGGAAGAGCAGGAGAAGCCCTCGTTAGCCTGGGATAATTTTAGGATGTAGAGCTATTGCCACCAGCACACCAACCAGAAAATGTATACAGGAAATACAGCAGTGATGTTATCCAATGAGGTGTGTCCAAAATTTCCAGTCCTCCTTTGGAAGCATTGGAGTTTGAGGGAGTATGTAAAGTAGGTGTATTTTACTTCCTACTTCTTCAGAAAAAAAGAGAAAAATATACATCATCCAGTTTTGATAGTTTGATGGGGGGGGCTTGCCTAGAGACCACATGTGGCCTTTGGGTTGTCCACCATTAGCCTAAAGCAGCGGTCCCCAATCTTTTTGAGTCCGCGGGCCGGCAGCAGCAGTGATGGTAACAGCAGCAGGGGGAGAGGGGATGGTTGCGCATGCACAACCTAATCCTGCACATGCACAAATAAAGCTTCGCATGCTCACCTGTGGCTTGCGTGGCCCTGGTTCCCAATGGTTCCAGTCCATGGCCCAGGGATTGGGGACCCCTGGCCTACAGAACAAAGAAGCGGCTTTCTGAAATTTCAGATAGGGTTTTTTGCCAGCACCATATGGTTTTTGCAAGGCTTCATAACTGTTTTATATCCATTGCCTATAAAATGATGAAGCCAGCTCATAGCAACAAGTCATGTTAAGCTGCAGTCCTTTGTGTTCTAACAATCACTTACCAACAAGGATTCTTATCTATAGTATAGTTCAGTGGTGGCGAACCTATGGCACGGGTGCCAGCGGCGGCACTCAGAGCCCTCTCTGTGGGCACGCGCGCCGTCGCCTCAGTCCTAGGCCTTCAGCTGGGTTTTATAAAACCTTTTCGCTTTAGGCCTCCGCCGCTGTGTGCAAAAAAAAAAAGGTTCAATCAATCAGTCAATTTCAACTTCTTGCGGAAAAAAAAAAGATCTTGCAAAGTTGGAATTGATTGGTTGAACTTTTTAGTCCCACCCAGTCTGCCGTTACCACCGCAGCCATGCCCACCCAATGGGCCACACCCACCCAATGGGCCACGCCCACCCAATGGGCCACACCCACCCGGCACTCGACGATGCATAAGTGGGTTTTGGATTGCAGTTTGGGCACTCGGTCTCTAAAAGGTTCGCCATCACTGGTATAGTGTTACCCTTCACCATTTCTGGCCCATAGATGTTATAACTGATATATTTGTCTGGGTCACAATTACACTAATAATCCATGGTTTGTTTAGTCATGTTTAGCAAAGAATTCCTATGAAACTAGAGTAAACAGGCAATCCTCCCCCAAACAAATTGCAGAGTGAAGCCACTAGACGTTCCAGAGGTCTCTGTCTCTGGTGAGACCAGCATTCTTTCCCTCTTTTATCAGAAGAAGTAATCTGGTCAGCCTAGGGCTCTGATAAGCAGATCCAGTCCTTGACCCTTGGTTTTAGAGGGATCAAGAAAGAAGAATAAATGTAAGAATTGCTACTTTTGATGTTTGCCAAGCTCATCTCAGGGCAAAAGATCAAGAGGGACTAATATCCAACAGTGATCTTCATAGAGGGCATTCACACCACCTGTTTCTGGAATGACCACAGCGGGTATCAGCCTCAATCATTTCAATTAAATATAATTTTATTAATTTAGCACCCATCTATAATATCTCATAAAGTCAAGCCATGGTGTCCACCACTTGAAAAAAAAACTGGCAACACAACCATCTTTGACATATGCTGCAAGGGGAGCACAGGAACACATCTCCAAAGCGCTAAATGGATAGGGAGTGAGAAGTAGAAAGAGGCTGGATTTACACATTATGCTGAAACCACATGTAATTTTTCTTTGCCTAAAACTGTTTGCCTGATTCAGGAGACCACGGCTGATCAAATCACGATTTATCCCAATAACCAGGGGATTACATGTGCAAGTACCTTGATATCTGTCCTCCACAATTCCTGGGCTTTGTTTTTTAGCCTTGGCACTGAAGTCTAATCTAATGTGTAACTCTAGTTCTCATGGGTATATCACAAACACAGGGCCCAGATAATGGAAGAACAAAAAGTGGGGAAGAATTCAAACCACTTTTAAAAACATAGCAATACAGCATTTATCTTGCTGGCTCCATCCATGTCTGAGTAGTTCAGCATACTATCTCTTGACAATGATAAGGCCCAGCGATACTCACCACCTCTTCTTGTGTATCTCAAATCTGTTCCTCGGCCACAAACACATACTTACATACAGGACATATGCAAGCGGCAGAGAGGGAATACACTTTCTCTAAAGGAAGTACTCAACTTACAACTGTTTGTTCAGGGATGGTTCAACATTACAACAGCCTTGGAAAAAGCGTCTTTCTGACCGGTACTCGAAGTTATGATCATCGTTATCATCCCCACGGTGACCTGATCGCGATTCCAGCCCTTGGCAACCAGTTCATGTTTACAACAATTGCAGCATCTTGCAGTCCCACGATTGCAATTTGCAACCTTCCTATCCGCAAAGTCACTTAGGGAAGTCGGGTTCGCTTAATGGCCACATAATTCACCGAACAAACCTCAGTGATTTTTCTCAGTGACCATGGTAAAAATGGTTGTAACATTCAGTATGTCTCATGCTGGCTCATTTTACGATCACACTGATTTATGACAGAAATTCTGGTCGTAAGTTGAGGACTCCCTGTACAATGCAGACACTATTTCACTCGTGCTGCAGCATCCTCTCTATCAACAAGGTACAAATATGTCTATTTTTAAAACTCTACATCGATGCATTTACATATGCAGCAGAATGTGGTCACGTAACTCTGCCAATGTACCACCACAGTATTATTAATGCTCACCATGCAGAAAAAAAATCTTTTGCCAGTTTAAAAAAAAAAAAACTAGGACAGTAGAATGGTATGACTTGTGAAGGTTTACAGTAACAATGATCAGTGGAATATGATGTAGTATTGTACCTCTTACTGTGATATCACAGTTGCTTACTTCTAGATATATTTTAAAGATTTTGTATGCCTATATTACAAACCCACAATTGGTTTATCTCCGCTTTAAAAAAAAAAAAAAGCAAATATGCCCTTAAGTCAAACTTGACTCTTGGGAGATTACATCTACGCAGTGTTCTGGGCTCTCAACAGTGATATTATATTCTTATTTCCATTTTTGGGGGGGTTTTTTTCACCTTCTCGGCCTCAAATTTCTGGGTGGTTCTTCATCAGAGCACTAATGAGAGCTAACCCTGCTTAGATTCTGAAATCAGCCAAACATTAGATGTCTCCAGCTGAAGTATCTTGTTCGAGTCCTCCCCAAACAATTCCGGGGGTTGATATTTTAGTGAGAATGATGTCATAATTCTGTATGGGGACCACTATGCATTCTACTTCATCAAAGTGTGACTCCCCAAATTAGCTTCCCCAACAATGCCTTACACAACTGAGCATTCAATATGGCATCTCCCACACCCAAGTTTACGTGGTACTTACGCAGTCACTGTCTTTGGGATTAAAAATTCAGCCAAAACTAAAGGCTGTTCCAACATACGGTAGTCAACTTGTTTTTCAAAAATATTACCATT
>NW_015386089.1:488994-674190 GCF_001527695.2 Protobothrops mucrosquamatus | reverse complement strand
CAAAGTTCTTTGCAAGTACTTTGCTATTCTTCTGCAAGTAGTGCTGGTCTTTGAATATATGGGATAGAATTATGGATACTATATGTGACTGGAGGGAGAGGCCTGACAGGAACACACCAAATAATGCCACATTTAGGAATTGCCCAGTCTCCTTTCTTAAAAGCACACTCACCCTCAAAATCCAGTCCTGGAACATAAGTCAATGGTAATCAGCTTCTATAACCACTTGCCCTAATCTGGTGTATTTTGCAAGAGGGCATTCTGAACATTTGTCAACATACAGATATATCCTTATTACGGAAACTGATCAGAATATACCATTGATTACAGCAGCTAGGAATTCAAAGAGCTGTAATCCCCAAACATTTGGAGGTCAATATTTGTATCCTTTACTTTGTAAAGGATCAATATAAAACATCATCAAATATGAATTCCTCTTTTACAAAAAAAAACCCCAAAAACAACAACCTAGCTTTCATTTTGTTTTGCTATGTCTTAGGAAATCTGACACAGCAATGATGGATGGGCTAATTAAATTTCTAATAGTGAAGATTCAAAACTCTACACACCAGGCTTAATGATAATAATATAAACAGTTAGAAAATACATGACCCCTTGGGCCATCTTTCATTTTCTCACCAGATTCCTCAGTGCCTTCAACAATGAGAGAGCTTCTTAAAACCCTGATGGCACAGTGGTTAGACCAGTGGTTCTCAACCTTTTTAATGCCGCGACCTCCAACCGGTCGTAAGTCGAGGACCAAACCGGTCGTAAGTCGAGGACTAAACCGGTCGTAAGTCGAGGATTTTCCCTGCCCATGCGAGGTTCCGCCCCCTGCGCCGGCCGAGGCGTAGCTGGCAAGCGGCAGAGACGGAGCAGGCCGACCACCAGCTGGCCCAGCCCAAGGGAGGTAAGGCACCCGCCGGAAAAGGGGGGGAAAAATGGCAGACAGCCTTGCTTGGCGACCACCGTGAAATGGTCGATCGACCCCAAATGGGGTCGCGACCCATAGGTTGAGAACCGCTGGGTTAGACTGCAGTATTGCAGGCTAATTCTGCTGACTGTCAGCAGTTTGATTCTTACCAGCTGAAGGTTGACTCAGCCTTCCATCCTTCCGAGGTTGGTAAAATGAGGACCCAGATTGTTGGGGGCAATACGCAGATTCTGTAAACTGCTTAGAGAGGGCTGTAAAGAACTGTGAAGCGGTATATAAGTCTAAGTGGTATTGGTATTGTGTCACAAATTGTTTATAGTAATGTTTATGTCATAAAACATTTTACAAAATTTGCTAAGCTTCTATTCCACATGGATCCCAGATTTTGGACACATTTAGTAAGTTAACTTATTTGACATACCTTGGCTCAAAAATGGCTGCCCTACGATGTACCAGTTCACCCCAAAGTTACAAGAATGACTGTTTTAGAAGTATATAAATAAATAACACACAATATCTACTAGACATGTGATATTTTTATATCATCTGTGGAATTTAAAGGTGAACATTGAGTAGTTTGCCTCTTACAAGCTTCCCAATCTGAGTCTCACACACAATTTTAGGATAACTACCAACAAAAATATTTTGCCCATGTTTGGTGATACGGTCCAGGAAGGGGGGAGTCACTTATGCCCTGTGGTTGTCTCTATCTGCTCTGAGCAATTACTGTATACTGGAGACACCAGTGTGATGCTGGTGATGAAAACAGACCAAGACCAAGAAAACAGTGCTTCCATAATCTGGAATAGGGCACGGCACTTTTATTAGCTGGATTTAGAAAAGGCCTTATTAGAAAGGTTCAGATCAAAGAACACCAAATTCAGAAAAAAACACCAAGCTCAGAAAAACTTCAAAATATTTACAAAAAGGCAAAAGTTTCACTAAACTGAAAGAACTACTATAGTTCAAAACAACATGGTGGTGAAATGTATTGGTATTTTTTTTATCCCACCTTTATTATTTTTAAATAACTCGTGGCAACAAAGATAACTAATACTATTTCCTCCTATTTTTCCCCCACAACAACCAGTCTATCTGAAGAACACATTTGTGTTCCTTTTTTATGCTATATAACTGGCTAAAACAGGCACCTTTTGTGAATGGAATGAGCATCTGGATATATAATACATGCATTCCCACCCATTCCTTTGTGAAGAATAGTTCTCCCTAACCATGTGCCCTTCAAATATATTGGGACTTAGAATTCCAATCAACAATTTTGAAGGTTACATCCCCAACAGGTCTATGTGATGCTTGCAACAAATGGCAGCCCCAAAGAATTATCATTTGCGTATGGACTGTATATCTGGTTTTCATTACAGGTAAGGCTCACTCAATGACCCCAATTGGGATTGGAATTTGGCATGTGTGAATCTAACCAATATTTAGGACTAGCAAATGCACAGTTACAAGGGCTCCTGAAAAATCATCAGACCCAAGATTAGAAATATTAAGTGGTTAGCCCTCTGTAGTTCTGCTCTAAATAATGCCAGGAAAAAAAACACCAATAACAATTGAGAAAGTCCTTTAACAATCTTCACAAAATGTCCAGGTTGCACCTCTCACCTTAACCTTAATCTTAAAAAAGAGCTCTTTTTCATTGAAGCCCTAGCTCACTATAGAAAATTACCGGTACTCCCAAGGAAGATTCTAGAATTATTTGTTTGGGGAACATTTCAGAGAAGCCTTCTTCAGAAATCTGGCAAACAAAGGGCAATCTGATTTTAAAGGAAGCTTCTTAAAAAATACTTCCAATTTTGCAAACTTTTATTTCTCTGTCGGGAATCTGAAATAAGGCCAACCCCCTCTAGAGCTACAGCCGATCAGGACGGCCATCCTGTGACACTTACAAGTTCCTGGAGAAAACTGGCAGCTTTATGATTCATTTTGAAAGAGGTGACATTCAAGCTTGCATCTCTTGCCTTAAATTAGATGTGGTGAGATATCCTCAGCCTTTCCCTAACATGAAGGAAAAATAATCGCAGATTGGGTTAAATTCTACTCTCCATTACAGAATACTCAGCACTTGGGGTAACAGGTCAGTAATATATTTTATAATGTTGTCTATGCTAAATTTCTGGAATTCCTTCAGGGAATTCAAGGACCAAGGGTGCATTTGTTTCAGAAAGATCCCTTTGAAATGGAAGATAGAGACACTTTTTTTTCGGTATGTGCATATTAAACAGTACAAAGCAGGGTGCCATGCCATGCCTCCCTGCTGACCCACTCTAGTTCCCATCTGCCTTCTTTTATATTTCATATGCAGCAAAATATAACTCAAGGAATCTTTTCATACCCGGCAGGAAGCAAAAACCACATGGAAATTCTTTAAACAAGTACTGCCTTTAAAAAAGTGTTGACTTCTCCTGCAATGAGCGAAGCAGAATATATGCATCAGGAAGCGAAGGAAATAGAAATCAATTCCTTTTTTTAATATCTATACAAATTTATTTATCTGTCTGTTCATTTGTTTGTTTATGAAACCTTATATGGCCACACAGTCATTCTCAGTGACTTTGGGCGGCTTACAAAAATAAAAAACCCAATATGCAAACAATAAAAGCAATAACTCCCAGCCTCCTGGTGCCACAATCAATCAATCAGTCAATCAGTCAATCAATCAATCAATCAGTCAGTCAGTCAGTCAATCAATCAATCAATCAATCAATCAATCAATCAATCAATCAAT
Source organism: Protobothrops mucrosquamatus (assembly GCF_001527695.2). NCBI lineage: Eukaryota > Metazoa > Chordata > Lepidosauria > Squamata > Viperidae > Protobothrops > Protobothrops mucrosquamatus. The sequence continues at coordinate 670,507 of NW_015386089.1, read as the reverse complement.
CAGATAAGTCACTTGATGGGTTCCATCCCACTCTGGGTTCCCCAGGCCCATTGGCAAAAAATAGGTCTTCGGGGCCTTCCAAAAGAGTGTCAAAGTGGGGGCTAATCTAATCTCCATGGGGATGAGGTTCCAAAGGGAGGGAGCCACATGGAGAAGCTTTCTGGATCCTGTCAGATGTAACTCTTTAGGAGAGAAAGCCTGCAACATTCCCTGCTTTCCCGCTCTGGTGGGTCAGGTAGATGTGACTGGGAAAAGATGGTCCTTCAAATAACTCGTCCTAAGTCACGTAGGGCTTTAAAGACGACAACCAGCACCTTGAATTGTACCCAGAAGCAAACGGACAGCCAATGCAGATGATTTTTACCGCACATTTTACCACTTAAATCATACATTTAAAAAAACCAAACCTGCATCATAGAAATTTCATTATTATGAAAGCACCACACAAAAAAAGTTTGGCTTCTTGAGGTAAACGTTATAAACCATGTGACATTACAAATTTTATATATACTTATCTGGAAATATTTTTTTATCAAAGTAAATAAGCCATATTTTTGACCAGGTATGCTCTGACCAATTACATAAAGATTGAGTCCTGTCAAATATATATTAAATTGTTAAAAAACATCTTATAAGAACTGAAAAATATTTACTTGAGTTCATACAGCATCATATTAGATTTCCAGACCTATTCAAAAAACTCAATAAAGTGATCGGGAATTCTTGTTTTATCATCCTAAAATAACAGTACCCTTCCAGATGCAGATCTCATATTGTGCCCCTGCTCAGATACAGGTAGTCCTCAACTTGTGACCACAATTGGGATGGAACAATTTATCATTAAGTGGTGTGATTGTTAAACGAGTCATCACATGACTGCAAGTTACAACCATCCCTGCGAGTGTCCCAATTGACTTTGCTTGTTGGAAGCCGGCTGGAAAGGTTGCAAAATGTGAAGACTGGCTATAAGTCACTATTTTCAACTATTTTTGAATAGTTATTAAACAAATGGTCATAAATCAAGGACTACCTATTTAATGGCAAGCAGTTTTCTGGCCAAGAGGTGAACATCAGATTGATTGTGTCAGTGGGCACAGGCAGAAATGATAGACTGATAAAAGAGAATTATTTGTAGCTTGGGATTGAATTCTGGGGTCCTTGATGGTGAGCTTTTCTTATAGATGTTTCATTACCCAAATAGGTAATGTGCTAAAAGAGAGTGGGGAATGATAGATATGGTTGTAGATGGCTTAAGTAATTCAATTTTATTATGGTCTTAAATCAGCAATACTGCACATAGTTTAACTCTACATGAGATGAACTTTTATAAGCTCAAGCATAACTGTGGATTTACAGGGACTCCCTAAACCTAAAGGACTCCATAATAAATCATTATGATAACACTTAACCAGGATTCAGTATTCCTTTCCACATATCATTAAATATGAGGTAAAAGTTATCATCTGAAACAAACTTTTGCCCGATAATAAACAAACCAACTTTAGCCAATGGCTTCTTTTACAAATCAGACTGTAGCATAAACTTCAGTTCCCAGGTGGTAATACAGAAAAAAAAAATAAAAACTGTAAATGCTAAAAGTAAATCACAGGTAATTTCTTCTCTCAGCTGCTTGACCAAGAAATAGGAATGTAGAAACCTGCAGCTCAGCCACATAATGCTAAATTTTTACTCATGTGTGAAGCAGAACTAAGTATCATCACGAGGCTGAACAAAGGCATATAGGGAGATGTATATTTCAATCTCAATGGAAAGCAAAAAAATTGAGAATTATACTTTTTTGCCAAGAAATTACCTGGACATACCTATGAAGTCAATGGAAGCCAAGGTTGGCTTGAAAAAGATTCTTCTTCCCTTATAAGGAAACTCTGAATTCTTGTAGGCGTGCTTACTCAAGACCAGGTGCTATTTTGTTCTATGGAAGATAGGTCACATCACTTGAATCATTTGTATGACTTGTATCATTTGTATCTAAGCAAGTACAATTTTGTACGACTTTGGCCACAAAGCTAAAGCTGCTGTGTTATGCAAGCGAGGTCTACCAAGAAGCCAAACTGTAGCTCTGTCAACCAGTTACTGTACATGCTTAAATTAAATTAAAACACACATACGTACTTCAATTGAACACGTTCTAAAGAGATGCCCACGTTAATCTACTCCTGCAAACACAAAGCAGCACCTTAGGCGCATTTATTAGACCATACACATTTTTGTGAACGGCTTCAGATAAATGAAGCATATCCTCAATTGACCTTTGGATCTGTGTGAGAGAAACAGAGAGCGCACATAAATGTGTACATTTCTAACCCTTTGCAACTCTGTCGGAGGATGATTGAATAAAAGATCAAGATAACTGCACATTTATCCGAATGTAATAAGATTAAAATAATCATTCACCAAGGAATATTCTAAACAACCTGGCATTGGTAAGCTATTTAACACATGGCCTGGAAAACTTAATTTAGACCAATTCAGCATGGAAGTAAAGCTTCTGTTCATAAGAAAAGCTAAGGAAAAGAGTTAGCTGGAGGTTTTGTCGTTCCAAAAATAGTTAACGTATGATGTGGAATTTTATGGCCTTTGGCACCAACTGGCTAGTTGTCCTAACTTCACAAGTGGATAGGATGCTAGAAGATCAGAAAAAAGCTGACCCTATTTCACATAGTAATCAATCAGATGCCTCCCCCTCACCCCCCAACTACCAAACATGTCGTGAAGTCAACCTGTCCCCCCTTTTACTGTTCCCCAGCAAACATCAGTCAAATCCACTCTCTCCTCAACTCAAGCACAATGCAGCTATCCTAATCAGCTATTACCAATAGCCTCATTCCTCCACTATCTGGCCTAAACCCTTTCTGAAAGTATCAGAACTCTATTCTATAAATTCTATAAATTTGTTATATACCAAATATTGAATGTATTAGATGAGCTTGAATGGGAACATTATAAAGAAGGTGGATCATGCATTATGTTACCAATAATAAGCTCCATCTACAGGTAGTCCTCGACTTACAACCACAATTGGGCCCAAAATTTATATTGTTAAGTGAGACATTTGTTAATTGAGTTTTGCCCCATTTCAAGACCTTTTGTTAAGTGTTGAGTGAATTACTGCAGTTGATCAGTTAATAACCCGATTGTTAAGTGAATCCAGCTTCTCCATTGACTGGTCACATGATCTTGGGACACAGCAACAGTCATAAATATAAACCAGTTGCCAAGCATCTGGGATTTTGATCATATGATCCTGGGAAGCTGCAAAGGTCATTAACTGTGGAAAAACAGTCATCATATTTTTCAGTGCCTTTGTAACTTTGAACAGTCACCAAACAAACTGTTGTAAGTTGAGGACTACCTGTAGTTTGACCTTTCCTCTTAGGAAAGAAGTTTCATCTATTCCCCCCAACCCCATTACTGTGTTTACTTTTCTTCCAGTTCGTTAACATACACTTAAAATGCAGCCACTAATTTCCGTACCATATTCCAAGTAGGGCTGTAAAGAGATTTTTTTTCCCCCTAAGGGCATTATGATAACAGTTTTTATTTTCTATCCCTTGGTTAATCATTCCAGGAACAGAGTTTGCCTTCCCACCCTCCACTCCCACCCCCACATTTGCTACCCATCAAGGTTGACATTTTCAAGTTTCTCTGCCTGCCGGCTACTGAGTTGCTCACATCCTTGAGCTGAAGAGGGGAAGCTGAAGGGGATAGATAGCAAAGCAGGAAAAATAAGGGGCCAATGGAAGCTAGGAAAAAAGGTCTGGTAACATTTTAGCTTGTTATGGCACCTAATTTTTAATCCTGCAATCCTATAGCTTATATGGATATGCCTCATTGATCTCGGAGGGGGGGGCCTTCAGCTGATTAAACAAGTGCCGGGCCCAAGCCATTCCAACGATGCTAATAAAGAAAAATGGGGATAGAAAGTAAATTTGAAACAGAAAAAATCCTGTTTGAAGATCACAATAAACACTTATTTTTTTAAAAAAAAAAATCCTTCCAAATGGAATATTTTTAAAAAGCAATGTACAATTAGCAGACAATGGTTTTTAGAACTGGCATCCATCCATCTGTTAATAACTTGGAAAAAAAAATCCCAGACAGGAAAAAGAAGTTTCTGTTCCTGTTATAACATGCACTGCATCTTGGGGTGCTGCCACTGCAGCTTTCTTCCGGATCAAGCTGCGACAATAGCTTTCAAAGCCAGCAGCACAGCTAAAAAGGTACAAGAGATTCAGAGATTAACTCCTGGGGGGGGGGGGGGGAAGGTGAACGCTCAAGAAAAACACATGATTTCAAACTGCACCCAAGGAATGGACCGCAGCTCTGAGGACAGATCTGATACCGAGTCTCACTCTGAGCTTTGTATTTCACGCAAGCGTTGGGAACACCAGGTATCTTCCCAACAAATCCCTCTGACACAAGGCAAGAAAATCAAACCCTTCCGAGAAAACAAATGAAAGAAGAGATCTGTACGAACAGGAATTTTCTCTGAATGCTTTTGCTGGAGTCATAAATGCTTTAGCTCAGCTTTTTTTTTTTTCCAAAACAATAGATGAAGTCACCCAAGTTGGAAGACAATCTAAGGAACCAGCCTTCCCGTTAGTGAATTATAATCATTGTAATTCAGATCTAGGTGGATCTGATCATACTGTCTTCCTCCACCGTGGCACTGCGGTCATTCCTCAAATGTTGGCAAGTATAAGCAAAACAGGAAAGACATAGCCCTCTGAGCAGGAAAGCCACAATACCCAAAGTTAGCTCTCTAAATAAAAGCTGGGAAAAGACATGCTGACAGGCATTTGACAGCAGGGCTGGCCAGGCAAGGCAACTCGAAAGCCTTCCTAATTCAGCATAGCTCTCCAGCAGCCAACAAACCACCCAGCACCCTCCCTATGTCTTAAAGGGACAGATTCAAGGCAGAAATGGGTTCCTACCTCACCAAGAGGTTCAGAGCCAGAAGGCACCAACTCCATTGAGTATGCAAGGGACTACACTCATCAGTCTATTAATACTCCTGGGGATATCTTGGCCAATGAAGTGGCAGGGAATAAAAGCCTGCCGAGTCCAGGGCAAACAGCCAAGGATTGTCTGAACGTAGGGAAGGCTGTAGGGGGAGAGCGGGAGTGATTATTTTCAATATGTCTCCTTGCGATCCAATCAACTAAATGGCACTTGGCTTTGGCCCAACAGAGGACTCCACAAACATGAATCCCAGGGTACAGGGCAAGACCAGATCTGACCTGGTTTAAAATAGTGGGCACACTTGGGCGGATAGCTAGAAATGTTTTTTCAGGCAAAGCTGCTGTATAGCTCACAAATCTGGTAATTATAGTCTTATCCCACTTCTCGGTCAAGAGGAATAACTTACAAATAAAACTCCCAAGAAAGGAACAAATTCATAAGGTATAGAATAGATGGTATGTGCTGAATAGTCTATTCCAGTGATGGCAAACCTTTTAAAAACTGAGGGCCCAAACCGCAACCCAAAACCCACTTATTTATCACAAAGTGCCAGGGCCCCATCAGCATTGTGGTGCCCTCGGGGGGGGGGGCAAGGAGGTGCCTCTGAGTGCCGCCTCTGACATGCAAAAACCGGGGGCGCAAAAATGGACCACCATGCTGCAAGGCGCAAAAACGGCTGCTGCCGCACCGCAGGGTGCAAATACAAGGCGCTGCACCACGCAAGAATGGGGCAGGGCTAGTGAGTAGGCACTATCCCCGCCCCATTTGCAGTGCATGCGTGCTCGTGGCCCCATGTGCGCATGCATGCATGTAAAATGCTTCCCCCTCCCTTTTCTTCCAGTCCACCAATCGACAATGGTTGGTGACCTCTGCTCTACCACCTCTACTCGAGCTTGCTAGTCGACCACTTCGCCTCCTTTGTGCTGGGCGGGGCTCCTGCTCTGGGCGGCGGTGGCGGCCTGATGGACCTGCTGCTGCTGGTGGTGGTGGCACGCGTGCCAACAGAGAGGGCTCTGAGTGCCGCCTCTGGCACACGTGGCATAGGTTCACCACCACTGGTCTATTCTGACTCCTGGCAGGTTGATGAAAACAATTTTTCTTTTTTCTTTTTCCTAGAAGACAAGATTAGAAAGACTGGGAGTGCTGAAAAATAATCAGAAGATGCCAGCCCATGAAGAAAATGCTCCATTTCTTCCTAGTCGAGCCCCAAAGACCCAACATTCTAGATCTAGAAGCACTCAAAAGGAAATCCTGAGCACTTAATTACCCTGGATAATTTCAGAAACCAATTTAGAGACCACTGCCAAAGAATCTTTCAGATGGTTTCTAAGATACGTTAGCCCAGAGACTGTTATTTAGAAACTAGCATGTCTAAAAATCGAAGCCTAAGGCAGAGCAGTATGAACTGGCTCAGCTCTCAATAGTTTCCACTGAGGTTAGGTTCACAAATCTGGCGAAGCCACGGTTAAGTCATAAGTCATTGCTAATAAACTGCAAATCATACCAACTAATCTGAAAACTAACAGTCATATTAGGACCTACTGGAAAGTGTGGATCAGGTTCTCATCTCAGTCACTGTTCACATATTTTTTTTTTCCATTACAGACAACTGAGGTTGAGTTAAGCTCCTACCTCACTGCTCCCTTGAACGGTCTGAATTATATAAATGCAAATGCAAAGTTTCACAAACGGGGGAAAAAAAGTAAAAGAAATCAGGCAACATTTTTGTTGGTCCCTCATGCATAACTCCCCGGCTCTATAGTGGAAGCAAGCAGAAAATAAACACAGAGCCATTAAATTGAGTTGCTGGGGGGGAAAACACCTGGGGGAAGGCCAGGAGATTTGTAAAGTAGGCCCTAGTATTTCCATCGTTTTCTAGGATGAGCTTGTGCTCCAAACGTCTTTACCATATTCAGAACTTTAATGGGTGAAGTTCAGCAGAAAAAATCTTGCAAGCCTGAATTCCATTTGCCTTACTCTTTTGCAAGGCAGCACTAAGAATTCAAGCTTCAAAGTGATTGCTGATACTTGGTCAGCATGATCAAATCTGAAGAGGATGCAGGTCACTAAAGATACACAAACACACTTACAAACATATGAAGGCCGACTTCAAACGGTACCTCGAACCGAAGCCTATGATAGCTAAAGCACATGTGGGATTTGCAAAACATGATTTATGATTTGGCGTGTACTGTGAATCAGCCAATTATAGTTTATTTAATAAATTGTGGTTAAACACACTGAGGCTTACTACCGGTATGTGTCAACCCATTCTCTCACAGATACACAAAAATGATTCCAAAGCAATATCAGAAGCAAATCATGTCCGTTAACGTCAGCAACGCCCCTTAAGGGGAAAGGAGACGGGGGCTCTCGAATCCCTGCAATTTCACCAACTTTTGTCACTGAAAAAAAGTGACTTATGACTGTTTTTCACACCTACACCTCTTGAAGCATCTCCATGGTCACGCGATCAAAATTCAGATGCTTGGCAACTGACTCAGATTTATGATGGTTACAATGTCCCAGGGCCATAGGATCACTGTCAAAGTTCCAACTAATGAACGACAAACATGGTGTCAGCTAAGTTCGTTGCAGAAGTTGACAATCACCTTTTGCAACCTCCTAACAAGCAAAGTCAATGGGGAAGCCAGATTCACTTAACAACAGAGTTACTAACTTAACCAGTGCAGGGATTCACTTAACAACTACGGCAAGAACGTTCGTAAAATGGGGGCAAATTCACTTAACAACTATCTCACTTAGCAACAAAAATTTTGAGTTCAATTACGGTCGTAAGTCAAGGACTACCTGTACTAACCTATGTAGGGTACATCTTTCAAACTTGACTCCCATCATCGGTGGCCTCAGGGCTGCATGCTATTCACCACCACCTCCATGTCCTTGCAGAATGAAACATCTCCCAGACTCTTTACAGGGCAGGACAAAAAGTTAAAGAGATTCTTAATCCCTCCCCAATACATTTCCATCAACAGAGGCCCTTCTCTCCAGCATGTCTACACAGGGATGGGCTTGGTTTACTAAAACCTAAGAGATGAATCAGATTATCAACGTAAGTAACCCTTCATTCAACTCCCTGAACGTCATCCTGGATTAAGAGATCGTATAAACAATAGCTACATCCTCTTTGGAGGGTGGGGTTCACTATTTCATACCAAGAACTAGTTTTACTGGAGGGTCACTTCTGAAGCTGGCCAGAGAAAGTCTAATGCTGGTGAAAGGGACCATCCTTAACAGGGATGGGGGTAGGCAATGAGGACCACCAAGAGCAGGAAGATGATACAAAGTGGTTTTAAGCTGCACCATGCCTTTGGATGGGGATTTAAATTTTCCCATTTTTTTTTCTGGAGGGCTGTTAATTATGTAAAGCCTATTTTAGAGTTTATACTGCAATATGTGTGTGTGTTTTCTTATCTCCCCTTCCCCTTAACTTGCAGAAACCACACAATGATCTTTGGCCACAAAAGAATCCAGGGGCTTCAAATAAGGGAATCTGATGGTTGCTCTGATGCTGCAAACGGCCAATCTCTGCCCTAGGTGGTCGTGATTTCTATTTCTACTAAATAGGTTCTCAGTAAATCCGCTTCTCACTACTTCCAGTAGAGACACACTTATTTCAGAACCGACAATTGAGGGAATTGTTGGCATTCCCCCATATGACATGCATCTGGTCCCAGGACCTCAAAGTGCTAATTGCTACTGAGAGGGAACAAACATTGTGAATGATTCCATTCGAGGGATGGATTTTATTTTATTTTTTTTACTCCAAGCCCAAATAAAGATAGGCAATAAAAAAATGAGCAAATCCCTTATTAAGCTTTCACTTTATCCAAATAGAGATTTGGGAATCCCGCTACAGAACTTGAAAGTGATGATATGCTTAGGGAAAAAACAATATCCAGGCATCTAATACATCCTGGAATATTTGGTTCTTGCAGGCAACAGCTGCTATCTCAGCCAGAGATAAGCCCCTTTTCAGTATTGATCATTTGCTTGGGCTTTGAGCTTTTCTCAAACTGGGGTCCACCTCTCCCCTCCAGACCATAGATAATTAAAAAGAGGAAACATTTAAAAGCCTGAGAGACCAGGTGTTTTTCAACTCAATTTCAGGCTGTCTGGCAAATAGAGTAGCAGCTTACCTATTGGGCAATGCAGACCTTTCAGAAAGAGCACCATTCTCTCCCTGGTTCACATCCAGATACATTTTAAGGCAGGTACAGAGGGAAAACTCCACAGCTCACTTCGGAGGCCTGTTATTGCCAGCCCAAAGTTTGCTTCTAAAAGGGAGTTATCGTGGTGACACCACACCGTGATTATCCTGAATGCACAGCATCCTAAGCTATAGCTGCAAATGGGGATGGACGTCTGTGGTGTCCTAACATGTTTCTGTCTTGATTTGTGCCCAGTTACACGGAGATCCAAAGCGAAAGCATTCACAAAGGAAAGCAAAGGAGGACTTGGCCAAACAAGCCATAGTTGCTTTGTTCGAGACTTAGCAACTTTGACTTGTTTAGCAAACAGTAGCTTAACGTGAACGTAAAAATTAATGCAGGGGCTGGCAATCTCTCAGCAGCTGAAGAGCTCACTTTTTGTTTTAACTTGGAGGAGGTACCTGAAGGCAACGGTGGATGAGTCAGTAACATTTTGACAACAATAAAGTGAGCAGAACACAGACTTCCAATTTGAGAACATGATTTCGCTGCTGCAGTATTAAGAAAAATTCCACTGGCTATCTCGTACGCCCTTTTATTGAGCATGAAGGAGCAGACAAGACATTCTAGCCAACCTTTCTCCTACTTAGAAAGAACAAAAAATGGTCTCCATCTGGAAAAAATGGCCAGAATCCACTGCTGGAAGTTCAAACAACTAATATCAACAGCAAAAAATGTATTGTTCACCCAATTAAAGTGAACAACAGCATTTCTGGACTATAGACCAAGCCTGTGCTTTAGGCTCATTTATAAAAGTAGAGGCAGTCTACAATACCCAGATGATGGTGTTTCCCATCAATCTTCCAAGCACAAGATGGGCTTGCAAAGTAATATTCAATGCGTAAATTCCATATTTTCATTACGCTGCTCCTTGATAAACCACTGTTTGTTGAATAAACTGGCTGCGTTCACACAGCACACTAAATCACAATGAAATTAACTGTGTCATACACTAAATAATAAATTAACTGTGTTATGGCTTATCAAGACACAGGAATTCCAGCAGAGACATTCAGCAGGGCAACTACATACCCTTGCCTATGCCTAGTGGTAGATCCAAAGCTATTCACTCATATAAATGCAGCCAAAGCATTACTCCAAAGAGCCAAGGCTGCATTATCTGAAGGACCCCTGGCTGGATCCTCAGACAATTTGCTGATAAAGTTAATCTCATCAAAGACAGCACTGGAACATATCTCGGGATTACATGTCCTTAGAAAGAAATACAGTGACAGAAACCACAAGGTCACATCTACCCGACCCACAGCGGGGAAGCAATGAATGTTGCGGGTCCCGTCCCCTAAGGAGATGCATCTGGCAAGACCCAGAAGAAGCGCCTTCTCCTTAGTGTCTCCCTCTCTCTGGAACATCATTCCCTCAGAAATTAGACTGGCCCCCACTCCAGAAGGCGCTGAAAATCTGGTTCTCTCAGTAGGCCTTAGGGACCCGGAGTGGGAGAGACCCAGCAAGTGGCTAGTTTAATGTGTGCTGTCGCTGGGGTGGGGGGGTTATTATATTATTTTATTTTTCCTCTTGTTATTTTATTTTTATTGGGTGCTTTTTATTGATGTAAGCCACCTCGAGTCGCCATTTGCGAGTAGGCAGAGATACAAATTATCTAAATAAAATAAAAATGAACCCTGAACTACACAAGGATGGGCTTAATGAAGGTAAACCAGCAAAAAGCTACCCATCCCGGCAGGAAAATTCCTCCACCAACCCTTATCAACCCAGACCAATAGAACCAGCAGAAGTTGGGAATTAACTTATTTTTTAGTTTTGTTTTCCTGTACATTTTATTGCTTTTTTTCCCAACCAAGGCCAGTCTTATTGAGCTGAAGAGGTCAGTAAGATTCAGTACATTGTTATTTAACAGATAATGCCAAGAAGGATTTAAATTATGATGATCTGCCTCCAGAAATCGTGGGCTGCCTCCAGAAATCATGGGCGCTCCATCCCTGGAGATTTTTAAGAAGAGGCTAGACCAGGGGTGTCAAACTCAATTTCACTGAGGGCCACATCAGCATTGCGGTTGCCCTGGGGTGTGTGTGATCAGAGTGGGTGCAGCCTACTGGGTGGGCGTGGATGGAGTGGGTCTGGCCTACTGGGTGGGCATGGCCAGTTCTACATCATTCGCGTCAGGGGGGCCTGTGGGGGCCTGGACAGGAGTGGGACAGATCTGAGGGTCTCTAATAGAAGGGGGTGGGACCAGGGCAAGTGCCAAGGCATGGTCCACCAGGGCAAGTGTCAAGATGGCCACCACAAAATTGTACATTGGCTGCTGGCCTGGGCCAGGGCCAAGGTAATGGGGGCTGTTCCCTCACTGTTTCCAGGATGGCTTCGCGGGCCACATGAAACCACTTCGCGGGCTGCATCCGGTCCCGGGGCTTTGTGTTTGACATGTCTGGGCTAGACAGTCACTTGTCTGAGATGGTATAGGTTCTCCTGCTTGAGCAGGGGGCTGGACTAGAAGACCTCCAAGGTCTCTTCCAACTCTATTCTATTCTATCTTTCTTTTAAAGATGCAGGTTTCTAGCTCTTCCATAGACAACAGGGAAAACAATTACCGAAGACTCAAAAACTCAAATTCAGATCAATGTTTGCAAGATTGGGGGGGGGAGGGGTTATCCCAAGGCTGCCAAAGCATTTGTTTGGATCTAGCAACTACTATCATTATCTACTCCCCACACGACTTTGAAGTTTCATCCAAATTGCTGTTTTCCCTTCATCACATCTGCTCTCAACAATCACTAAAGTGGACTTGGGAAGGGAGGACCTGCTCTCTGTACCAGGCTCCAAAAGAATGAAAATGCCAAGGCAGCTGAACCAGGACATTTCGGATGGAAGCATGACATAGCATAACAGGCGGTAATAATTCTGGGACTAAGCTTATTTATGGCCTAAGTTCATACCCAGCATTAAGCCAAGACTGGGAAAGAGATTTGGTTTCCTTCTCTTGAACTTATCCTTTATGATTTCTAAACTATGGTTTATGGTTCAGCATGGGGTATGAACTCAGCCAACTGCACTTTATTCAAGAAACCCCAATTCAGCAACCTATATTGGGTTTCTGAATGCTGCCCAGAAATCAAAAGGGAATTAAAGCAAAAATATCAGGGTGCAGACATGACTAGTAACCTTCTGTCAAAGCAATTTATTTTAGCCTTTAGCTTCCCTTAAGCAAGGCATGGTTTAAAACGGACTTATAAAATCCATAAAAATCACCAGTGTGGAACCAAAGGAAGCGGTGTCTATGGACATTCTCAGTCATCCGGGTCACAGTTATCCCAAAAATGCTTTTTCATGAGGCAACTGGACTTCTTGTTTTTCTTTGAAGATGTTTCGCTTCCCATCCAAGAAGCTTCTTCAGCTCTGAAGTTGTCTTTTCTCTAAACCAGTGGTGGCAAACCTATGGCACGCGTGCCAGAGGCAGCACTCGGAGCCCTCTCTGTGGGCACACACCGTCGCCCCAGCCCTGCCTCCTCCCATGGCCCCCTCCTCACCAGCAGCCCCCCTGGAGGAGAATCGCCCCCGGGCGCAGCCCACACAAAGCAGCGCAGCCAAGAACATGGTCGCCGGGCAGCGGGGACAAGACTCCGCCCTTGTGCCCCATCGCACGCAGATGATGCTGCGGGGTACGGGCAGAGGGCGTGTCCACCATGGCGCTGCTGGGCTGCCTGGGTGATCTGTGGCAGGCCGTGGAGGTGGTGCGTGGCCCAGTGGGCAGAGCGGAGCGGAGACAGGGGTGGGAGGGCAGTTTTTGGGCACTTGGTCTCTAAAAGGTTCGCCATCACTGCTCTAAACCAATTATCACTGTTTTTAAGCCCCAAAAAGATAAATATGAGGAATGCCACATATGTTCCTGTGAGCATCTCAGAAAAGACAGGATGTAATATCAACATATATTAGCAAATTATTGATAAATAGAGGACTGGTTACCCACCCTCTTTTGCAATCCATTTTCTTACTGGGGAGCGACAGAAAGAGCTATTGAGAAGTAAAGGTTAGCAGAGAAGGAAAAGAGTGAGGTATTCCTTCTTTTGTCAGTCTCCTCACTTACCTGGAGAAAAGTAATGGTTGCCTGTGACTATCAGACAAACCTAGCTGGCAATTTTTGTTTTGTTCAAAATGGCAGGATCTGGAAGGATGGGGAGGGGAACCCTTTCAGAGATATGTCCAGTTGCGTTTGGAATCCAGCATCAGCCAAAACCCTGCGGCAAGGGTGGCAGTGTGGTGATCGTCATCTGGGAATCTCATGGCTTCCCTGGTCCCTGTACCACAGGTCAACAGATGTGAGACCCTGTTCATTAAGTTGGGTTCAAGGGATCAGTTGGGATTGTTGCTGTTGAACTAAGCTCCCTGCTGTACAGCAACCTCCCTGCCTGAGCTCCTTGACTCCATTTCTAGGTTGACTATAGAGTTCCCCAGACTTATGGTCTTGGGGGATTTCAATCTGCCTTCTATAAGAGTGGGGTGTGAGGTGGCTCAGGGGTTCATGACCACCGTGACAGCTATGGGTCTATTCCACATCATTCAGAGCCCGACATAAAAGATTGGTCATGTACTGGATCTGGTGTACCTGTTGGAACACTGGCTATGTGATCTTAAATTGGAGGAGCTCTTGGTGTTTCCCTTGTCGTGATCAGATCACACCCTGATTCCCCTGGGGTTTTCTAATGCCACTATCCACTGCCAGGAAGCTGGACTCATTAGATTGGTCTGTTCCCAAAAACCAATGGGTTTCAGAGGAAGTAAGGGCTGTTCTTGCTGGTCTGCTACACGGTCCATACAATTCTTGGTCGCTGTTTGGAATAAGGGGCTGGCTGAGCCTTTGGATCGGACTATGCCCCTGCAACCTCTCTCCCCTCAGGGATCCCCTTACTCCCCATGGTTTACAGAGGAGTTGAGGGAGATGAAACAAGAGATGTCTAGAGTGTCACTGATATCAACAAGAGCTGAACACAACTAAACATAGGTTAGAGCAGGGGTCCCCAATCTCCGGTCTGTGGACCAGTACTGGGCTGCGGCATGACAGCAACCGATCCGCACAACCGATCCGCACAAACAAGCAAAGCCCCATCCGCGAGTTGCAGGCAGCACACAAAACCACGCACCCTCCGGTCCGCGGAAAAACCTCTCTCCATGGAACCAGTCCCTGGTGCCCAAAAGGTTGGGGACCTCTGGGTTAGAGTACCATGTGGAAGTAAGGATGACAAAGCATCAGTATTTCTCCTTATTGCACCCTTTTGGGTGGGGGGGGCTCAGAGAACTTCTTACAAGGGCATACAGAGGAATTTGTTCAGCATCTGTTGGATAAAGTTGCTCCGATTCACTTGGACTCTGGTCTTGTAGCAAGTCCAGAGGAGATGCCTTAGAACAGGGGTCCTCAACCTTGGCAACTTTAAGATTTGTGGACTTCAACTCCCAGAATTCCTCAGCCAGGTGGCTGAGGAATTCTGGGAGTTGAAGTCCACAAGTCTTAAAGTTGCCAAGGTTGAGGACCCCTGCATTAGAAGACGTCTTACCTGGTTATCTGGGAATGGTATGAGTCTGAGGTAGATAGGTCGTTAGGACTACGAGTTCAGCCATCTGCTTTTTAGATCCATGCACCTCCTGGCTTGTTGAAGTGGCCCTGGGAGTGTCACTTGAGTGAGTTCTAGCAGGAGTTAATTCTTTGAATGAGGGAATTGTTCCATTACCCCTTAAGGAGATTTTAGTTTGCCCCCTCCTCAAGAAGCCATCACTGGGCTCCATATTCTGGACAACTGTCATCCAGCATCTAATCTCCCCTTCTGGGGGAAAATGGTTGAGATTGTGGTTGTGCAACAGCTTCAGAAGACTTTGGAAGAAGTGAATTATTTGAATTTCTTCTAGTATAGTTGGGATTCTGATCTAGGTATGGTATGGAACAAGTATTGGTCACACTATTGGATGACTTCTAGTGAGGGTGGGACGGGAGTTGTGCATTCATTCTTGCCCTACTTGACCTCTTTGTGCTGTCAGCCCTCCTAATGTAAATCAAACAGGAAACATCTCCCTCATTTCAGCGATATTTCCTTACTAGATTCTCAGCGTCTTCAACAATAGCAGACCTTCTAATATACTGGAAAAGTTCTTAAAAATTCAGGGAGATATTGTATTCAAAGATGTATCTGCCTTGAAAATAGCCCATGTGTATAATAGCACAGTCAAACACCAGGAACTGACCACAGGAAATTGCTTTATGGTATTATAATACAAAATCATAAAATGCTTTGGGATAACTTTTATGTCATAACACTTTTTATAAAATTTGCTAAATTTCAGTTCCATGGGATTCATGGCTTCTGGATTTTGGATGCATTCTATAAGTTAGCCCATTTGAGGTAATTTGGCTAAAAATGTTTTGCCTTGTGATGCATCATTTCATTCACTTAAAGCAGTGGTTCTCAACCTTTTTAATGCCGCGACCCCAAGCGGTCATAAGTCGAGGACTAAACCGGTCGTAAGTCGAGGACTAAACCGGTCGTAAGTCGAGGACTAAACCGGTCATAAGTCGAGGACTACCCAACCGGTCGTAAGTTGAGGACTTTCCCTGCCCGGGAGCATTGCGCATGCGTGGTTCTGCCCCCTGCGCCGGCCGAGGCATAGCTGGCAAGCGGTAGAGACGGAGCAGGCCGACCACCAGCTGGCCCAGCCCAAAGGAGGTAAGGCACCCGCCGGAAAAGGGGGAAAAAATGGCGGACAAAAAAATGGCGGACAGCCTTGCTTGGCGATCCCCGTGAAATGGTCGATCGACCCCAAATGGGGTCCCGACCCACAGGTTGAGAACCACTGACTTAAAGTTTCCGGACAGGAGAATTCTAGTAAGATATAGTTATTTTTGGCTCTTGACCATCATCTGAACAACAAATTACAGGGCTGCCACTATGAAAATATTATTGACATTAAAAAGAAGAAAAAGGATGAACATGCCAATTGCATTGTAGTACACCCCTATCTGAAACGTTACGTTATAATGTAGTTTGTTGAACTTCAGCTTATACACTGCGTGAACTCAATCACTGTTATTGTCAACAAGTCAATACTACATTTGTTGGTTTAAACAAAACAGTGAAGCAATGGCAGGAAAAAAAAAACCCTAGGCATTACCTACTGCTTTGTGTCTCCTTTTCTACAGGCTTTTTACAACCATGTCCAAATGAGAACCTATTCTCATGGTAAAAACTAAAATACCCTTTCTATATAACCGAACAATATACACCTCTCCCACCCTTTATGTAAGACAACTGTAACTCGATCTTTTCTGCGTCTTCGGTAACCAGCTATTAGCCACATCCTATAAGCAGTTTGGGCTTCAACTATTTCTACTTGGCTGTAGCTTTCATAATGTTATAATATGGTTACTTAAGGCAGGTCAAGCATCAGTTTTCATGGTGTGCCTCCACCAAAGAACTATTTCCTTACAGGTCAGTTACATTTCAAGAATGTATCGTTTGGGGGAAACTGGCAAAGCCACCTTCTTTGAGTCAATATTTAATAATAGTAAATATAATGGGGCATTGTTTTCATTTTGCCCACACACCCTGAGCAAGAAAGGGACAAAAGCAAGCTGCAATAAATGCCTAGCCAAGTCCTTTCCTTCCACCTCTGTTCTGGCCATCTGACAGACCCAAGATAGCCAAGTAATAATCACAGGCCTTCGGAGGTTCTACCAAGTTCCCAAATTGTGTCCAGGTTTTTTTGGTGGCACTAACAAAAAACATACTTCTATTTTATTCTACTAAGCATGTATGTACAGCAAGGGTCCCCAATCCCCGGGATGCGGACCGCTCCCGGGCTGCGACCCGTTGGGAACTGGGCCACTGAAGCAGCAGGTGCACACACAAAGCTTCATTTGCGCATGCACGGGATTTAGGGATTTAAGTTGCTCACGGATGCACTACTGCATTACTGCCTTATGCCCACTCCCAAAGGTAAGTGGATAGCAGCCAAAATGCCTCTTCAGAAAATCTTTGATGAGTGAGATGATGCAGTGTTTCTAATACAGTACAAAGGCAAAAACTATTCTTTGGAGGATGTGGGGCATGGATCTAGCAGTTGTTTGAAACTCATCTTCTTCCAGGATCCTGAAATATCTATAGAAGGCGTTTGTGCAAAACCCAAGGACAGTTGCAAGCTGCTTTAAGGAGCTGTAAACAGGTGCCATGTTTGTGTCACGTGCACCTCACAACACCTTCTGTGTTTAAATCAGAAATGCAGCACTGCATTCTTAATGAGGAAATCCAGAGTGCCTGGAGGGTGTAATGCTGGCCCTGCTTGACGTATAAGGAAGATTTATTTTATTTTGTTATTTAAATGACTTATAGAACCACCCATCTCATAGCACAAGGCTCTGGGCGGCCTACAAAGGTTAAAATCACCACAACGTATAATCTATGATGGCAAAAGATGGCTCCCCCTGTAATGATCATTATATTTTACAAAGCTGTAGCTATTTTGTGCTTGTACAGTGCTAAGTTCTTTGCTTTGACAGGATTAAAAAAAAAATCTAACCACAGAGCTGTCATTTGGGGCCCAAGCAGTCAAGAGCTGCACAAAAAGACAAGCAATCAGCATTCATAGCAAAGTTCTTATCATCAGAGGAAAAGCCTGGACTGTTTTTTTAAAGGGTCATAATTCTGACCTTTGGCAGAATTTTATGCCAGGCAAATGGCTGAGCCCTACATATATTATCAAAATTGGGAAAAGATGGAAAAAGTTGCTTATTTAGCATACTTTTTCTAGCCAAGATGAAGGCCAACAAAGTACAAAAGGGAATGAAAGTGCCTGTAGAGGTCCATCTTTCCCTTCCAGGTTTTTGCAGTGTTACTCAAGCATTGTTGAAGCCTATCTCCACAAGGCAAGAGGAGGAAGAGCCAAATCATCTTTTATATTCAAGGGGGAGACATGGAGGGTGGGGATGAATAAAAGCTGAAAGGGCAGGAATCCTAAATGTGATACTTCTGAAAGGGTAACTGAATCCACAAAAAGAAAAACAAGATAAATGAATCTGGGTGTACCCCAAAGGGAAAAAAAGGTATGCTTCAATACTTAAATGCCATTACAAAGATCAAAGGGCACTTCTAAACACGTTTAACCTTAAGTAAATCTTAATAATTCAAAGACAACTTATTTCCAATACAGATGTATAAAAACTGCCTTCTGTCATATTTGCAGGGCAATTAAAGAACAGCAATAGACTCTTTTAAGGTTTTGTTCAGCAGTTAAGAATATGGAGTGTTAAACCTTTAGGGAAGAAAAAAATGTCTTTGGTTTTATCAGCATGGAGGACGACATGTAGATAGAACACAGGCTTAAACCAAGTTTAAAATCCACCCATTAGGCAGTCATGGGAAAATGGCAGTATTCCATCAACTGTTCCTCATCTACATACAGGAGAAGTTGTCCCACAGATACTGGAAGGATGAAAAATAAATGCCTTCACAGCCAATGAAAAATGATAGAAACAGAGCAACTACAAGCAATGGATTAAACAATGGAGATGGTCATGAGAGACCGGAATCAAGGTCCCACTCAGAGATGGTCCAGCAATACGGTCTATGCAGATTTAAACAGAAATAAGGTCTACTGGACTCAATAAGACTCACTACCCAGACAGTTTATTCTGTGAATGAATAAAAAGGGAATCAAAGGTCTGGATGCAAAAGTATAAGGTTTTCCATTGTATTCTTTTTTTTATATATTTCATGCATTCAAAATATTGAAAGTTGGCTAATTTACCTGCATCAAGTACAGTGTGGACATCCTTTCTGTAGGCGCTTTTGTCATAGTGTGCTAGGATCCGTCTTGCATGGGTAACTGAAGTAGTTAAACAGTGGCAATCTGGTACCATTTTGAATTACAGCTCTCCCAATTTCTAAGCATGAACTGTATTGGTTAGGTTAGGACATACTACTGAAAATCTCTGAAGAGCTGTATTGCAACCCCAAGAAATAACTGTTTGGTTCCATTCTGATACTGTTTACAGTTCATTCAGCAACAAGCCACATTCAAGAGTAACTAAAACCCACTGACCAATAAAAGCCATTAAACAAAAAGAAAGTTATTCACTTAAGAGTCTAAGAAAAAGTCCTAAAATATTAAAAAGAGAGAAAGAAGAGTTCCATTGCAGCCAAATCTTCCCAAGTCTCTTGTCTTCTGAAAACTAACTGAGCTGCTAAGATGTCAATGCAGTTCTCTCTGCAGATCCCTGAAACCTGGCCCAAATGCCAACTTCCACTGAGTGCCAAAAAACAATCATCCATGCTTCAGTTGGCAGGGAAAGAAATAAGTTGGAAGGGGAAAGCCGTATCAACACAGAACTAAGTACCCACAAATTCTGTAGCACCCTAATGAGCATGCCAGATAGACAAAAACATTTTCCTCAAAGGTTCAGAAACCAAATGAGGACAAGCTAATTAGAAAGACATGGCAGCGGCTAAGTTGTCAGCTCCAACAAAATAAACAGTAAAACAGGTTGACAAGGAGGAAATCTGGCCTTCTAATAAATTTTAGGTTACCTATAGGGGGCAAACCTAGAAAGATCCAGCTAGGCCCACTCCCCTTTTTCAGGCTTCTGCACCAAATGTCTCCAGGGGTAATCTGGCCAGCAGCTGCCCCAAAGCAATTCCTCTCAGGACAACTCTGATCCATGCTAACCTTCCAGCATCATCATAAGAACCATTTACTTACCCACACATTATTAGTTGCAGACGCAGCGCTGCGTGAAGAGAGGAGATGGAAGCCCCCCCCCATTACATCATCAGACTTGTGAGGCAGCAGGTGATAGCATCAGGTCTGGAGGTTCGAAGTGAGAAAATGAACTCCCTTCCACTCTGACCAAAAACAGCTGGAATTCCAGAACAGAGATCGTTCACAGCAGTTTGTCCTCCTTTGGAATTCAATTTCTTCTCTCTTTTTCCTAGCCAGAAAGCATGCTGATCCCTATTACATTCTCTCCACACACATTTCTGCACATGGTTTCCAGGGGAGAAGAAAAGGAAGAGGACACCAATCTTTTTCCATGTATATAAAGTGTAAAAAGGGAAGGAAAAAAAAGGATTCCATGATTCTCTAGGGAAAACATACATCCAGTTCTAATCACCTCTCCAATATTGTGAACAGAATGCTACAAGCTGTATGATTCGGCTGATGAAATGCAACTTAATCGTTTAGAAAGAATTACTATACTTCTAAGATCAGAAGAGCAAAGATTTCTCACCTCCAAGAGAGAGCACTTATATGTATCCATGATCATGATTAGAGTGAAAAGTCAATCTGAGCATAAAGCAAAGTACAAGAGGATGTCCCTAAAAAGAGGAGTGAAAGATTCACCCAGCAAGTTCAAACAGAAATGCACCTCTTAGAGAAGGACATCTAACCCTGAATCATCAGCCACAGGGTGAATATTAAATACCTGGACTGAATCTCAAAAAGGCCAAAGACAATGAAAAGCTTGAACAAAAAGGAAGGCCTGAGAGGGCCTGGCAGTTAATTGGGAAAAGTAGATCACTATGTAGAAAAAGGGAGGGGGGGGAGTCAATAATACAGATGGGACATAAAGTGGTGGGACATAAAGTGGTGAAGACTCAAGATCCATGCAAGTCCAACCCTACTTTTCTTAATTTCAGCACTAAGGTATGTATGCAGGATACACCAGGTTTCAATCTCTAACTGAAGGGGTGGATCCCAGAGACTTTGTAGAAAAAACATGAAACCAGGGAAGGAAGATTAAGAAGAAAGTCTGGACTTCTAATCCCCTGAACTAAAACAGCTTGCCTTTGGGCCAAAGGAGCAGGATCTGATTCATGCAGCTCTATTGAGGAAGAGTTTAGAAATAGACTGGAGATAAATATGGAATAGAAACAGAGAGCTGAAAAACAGATCAACGTGGACTCTACTTTTTCCTAATGAAAGAGAAAGACACCAATATTTTTAACGAGAGTAATTAATGAAGCACAGTATTAGGAGAGGGGGTGTTTAGGCCAGTAAAGAATTAAAGAAAGGTCAACAAGGACCGCTTGCACGATCAGATCTGTCGTATGAAAACGGGCGATCCAACCTAAACGCAGGAAGAATGATCCCTCGGAGAGGGGGGGAAGACTCGGAACAAGGGATCAAAGGTCCTGCTGGATTCCACGACCCCCTCCCCTCCCCCCCGCACAAATCTCTCAATAAAGAATTGTCTCTTACCTTGGCGGCGGTTACTGCTATTGCGAGTCCCAGTAATCCTCGGCCATGGCCGCCAGCATGGGCCGCCTCTGAACTCGGCACCCCTCAACCATCCATGGTCACCCCCCAAGCCCGGGTCTGTTCGACTCCTCCCTCCCAGCTCCGAAGAACCACCCCCAGCCCAGCCGCCTCCCACCCTACGACTGACCAACGCCAACCCCCTGGCTGGGCTTAACTTTCCCCTCCCCTTTAGAGCGTACCATTACCTCTAACGTGAGTAAAACCACCAGAAAAGCTGGAGGCCTTGCCCAATTAATGTTACCCCACACTTAAAGAAGGGAAGGGAGGAAACGGAACCAACTCCTCAGTCATTTCCAGAAACGCAGAGTTTTTACGAATCTGTGCGAGAACAACAAAGTATCCCCCCTCTTTCATTTCATGTGGTAGAATCCCAGCCTTATTACTTTTTCCGAGATGCGAGGGGGGGGGAATCTCCTCCTCATAAAAACGTCGATATTTTCTTCTGCGTTTTGATGACATTGTTTGACTTTGGGCAATCCATTTGCAATAAATCTCAGTCACCGTATTTGACAACTTTCAGGTGTCCGGTAGACATTAAAGGACTGGCCTGTCCTCCATGTGCATCACAATGGTACATTCCACACCATCTTTTTTTTTTTTGCCCCCTCAAGTAACCGTTCTTAATCGCTAGCAGACGTTGCTCCACCGCCGTTCGCTGGATAGAGTGGGGGGGGGGGGGGGGTTGCATTTAGTTTCGAAAAACAGATAGTGGCAACTCATATTCATTTTCAAGAGGCTTGAGTAGAACTACAAATCTCTTTGTATTTAAATCCTCGTCTTAAGTTGGGACCCTGCAAATTGGTCGAGACGCAGCTGGGTTACCAGTATCTAAACCCAAACTACTGTTACAGGCTTAAGCGAAACTACTTTATTAGCTGCAGAAGGATGGGTTGAACGACAACCAATCGACGTCATATTAATTAGTTACATATAATACTGTACCGTAGTAATGAGTTAAATTCATTTTATCCCACACATTTTTTTTAACTATTACCATCTGGCAGTATAGGATAATAAAAACAAAGACAAGTAGGCTGAAACATAGTTTTTAATCCCAAAGTTGTAACCATATTAAATATCACAGTATAGTGCAATACTGAAATGCAATATTAAGGGCAGCATAACGGTGAATAGAATGTGAAGGATGTGTGTATATAATGTATGTTCTTATTTGTGGTTTTTACTTGTGTGTAGTATGCACTGTGGACAAAACTTAATTTTGTTGTGAGTTAATGACAATAAAGATTCTATTCTAATCTATTCTATTCTATTCTATATGAAGCAAATTTGACTCAGGTTAGTCCAAAAGTATTTATTGGGGGTTTTGGTTCTCTACCTAAGCCAGGGGTGTGAAACTGCCGGCCCGCAGGCCGAACGCATCATCCAGAAGCCACGCCCACCCCATTGGCAGCAACGGTAAAACCATCCCGATACGTTGTGTGACGTCATGTGACGTCACGAGTTTGACATGTGTGACCTAAGCAATTAAACTGAGCCGAGGTTACCGCCACCATTAAAGCATAGCGTGCAGCAATCGGGGCGACAGAATTTGGAACATCCGTCTAAAATTTCGGTGCATTGTTTTAACATTCCAAACTCTTCCTGAAATCTGAGAACAATGAAGGAAAGACAAGCATAAAGCCGTGGCTTAGCTTGCTTGAGATCCACAGCAGTTTCGCCCACGGGATATGCAAACTGGATGGTTCCTTCCTACTATCATCCTAACAGGGAAAGCAATAGACTTAGTTACTTCTCTTTCCCTCCCTTCCGTGCTTCAAAAAATCAATGGCTTTGTTCGTGGCTGATTTTATACAAATTGATGTCATCAAATGTTTTTTTTTCTTTTTCTGTTGCGAGCTATCTGAATATTAAGTAGTGGTTTTAAAGTTACCATTTCGCATTGCCTGCTTTCTAATGGTTTGCTGTAATTAATCCCCACTTTTTTTTTAATTATTGGGGTTAGGGCAGAATCTACGAAGGGAGAGAGAAAACGTATTTTCTTCTCTTGCTGCCTCAGGTAAATAGCTAATGTGCTGTACTTATGTGGCAGTAAGCCTTGCTTCTGGGCCTTGTGCTGGCTAGTTAAGTTTGAGCCAGGAAGGATTACAGATGAACCATATTCCCCTTGGTCTGTCATGCCACCCATAACCTTTAATGTGTGAAGAAGGGACCTTAATGAGAGCCAGGATGTTGCTCTGCCGAGCTTTTCAGATGTTTATTAGCCCCAAAAAGGCTGCTGTCATAGTAACAAGACTAAAGACACAGTAACCAGTTAAGTCATAGTCGCCATTCTAAAGACTGTTATTTTCCACAACAGCTTGCCTTCCAGCCAAGGGTCCCAGAATGAAAAAGCTTGGATTAAAAAGAGCAAACTGGAATCCATGGAGATAACGGAAGGATTTGTTTGTTTAATCTCTTACAATACTTAATGCAGAAATCCAATTAAAATAATTTACAAATAGTCACCTTTTTACTCAGCCAAAGGGAGCCAACCTACCCGTAGCATTGTCAAAATGCTTTAATAAGCTTATATTTAACAGAAATCTGCCTTTTTGTGACTTTATTCTGTGTCCTGAACCCTCTGTTAGAGAACAGGCAGACTCAATTTCCAAGTACAGGTAGTCCTTGACGTAACAACCACAACTGAGCCCAAAATGTCTGTTAAGTGAGACATTTGTTAAATGAGTTTTGCCCCCATGTCACGACCTTTCTTGCTACAGTTGTTAAGTGAGTCACTGAAGTTGATAATTTAGTAACCTGTTTGTTAAGTGAATCTGGCTTCCCCATTGACTTTGCCAGAAAGTCGCAAAAAGTGATCACATGACCCCGGGACACTGCAATGGTCATAAGTATGAACCATTTGCCAAGCGTCTGAATTTTGATCACATGATCATGGGGATGCCGCAAACGTCATAACTGAAAAACTGTCATAAGTCACTTTTTTCAGTGCCGTTGTAACTTTGAACGGTCACTAAATGAACTGTTGTAAGTCGAGGACTACCTGTACTACCTTCAAATAACTTGCAGAATGCTATCCCCCTCTTGCCATCTTTTCTAAACTAGTGGGGTTTTTTTTAAATTCAGGACATCTTCCCAATTTTAAAAATTATGCTTGTATGGTTTGTATTTATCAATATTTATTATATTAAAATTAACTCATTTGCTACTGCTTCTCACAGTTGTTTGATTTTAATATTGTATTTCTCAACACAGGCTAGCAAACAATTTTGATTTCATGGACCTCTGAGAGGGCTTTGAGGACCCCCAGAGGTCTTAGGACCACACTTGATTGAAACACTGCTCTAAAGTTACTAGTTCCTTTAGTCTGCCCATAGGAGAATTAGTTTATAATCCCCTGATCTATCCCCATTTCCTTTTTTTGCATCTAACTTTTTTCTTTCCTGAAATACGATACCCTGAGTTGGACACAGTATTAGAAAGGGGTGTGAGCAGTGCAAAATGGGATAAAATTATTCCTTCTCGCTGGGGAAAATATATATTTCCTTTGATTTAGCATTTGCCCTTTTGGCAGTCATATCACACTGCTGACTCTCCTTCAGCTTGTGATCAGTTCAGGTGGAAGATCAGCCTAGTGAGACCACACCTGGAATACTGCAACCAATGTTGGTCACCATACTACAAAAAGGATGTTGAGACTTTGGAAAAAGTTCAGAGAAGAGCAACTAAGATGATCCAAGGCCTGGAGACTAAAACATATGAAGAACGTCTGCAGGACTTGGGTTTGGCTAGTCTAAAGAAAAGAAGAAATAGGGGTAACATGATAGCAGTATTCCAGTATTTAAGGGGCTGCCACAAAGAAGAGGGGGTCAAATTATTCTCCAAAGCACCAGAGGGCAGGACAAGAAACAATGGTTGGAAATTGACCAAAGAGAGAGGCAACCTGGAATTAAGGAGAAACTTCCTAACAGTGAGGTCAATTAACCAGTGGAACAGCTTGCCTTCAGAAATTGTGGGTGCTCCATCCCTGGAGGTATTTAAGAAGAGACTGGACAGTCACTTGTCTGAGATGGTATATAGGTTCTCCTGCTTGAGCGGGGGGCTGGACTAGAAGACCTCCAAGGTCCCTTCCAGCTCTTTTCTATAATTTTCCCAAGTGGGCTTAACCAAATACTCCCCCAGTCTATCCTTGTACATTTGTTTCCTCAATCTATATACTATACTAAAATCTCTGTATTAATAAAACTCTGGTTCCCGTAACCTTTAATTGGATGAAACGGTGCATCACAGGGCAACAATTTTTGAACCAAGGTACCTCAAATGGGCTAACTTATAGAAGGTGTCCAAAATCTGGGAACCATAACTCCTTTGGCAACTGTTTTAAAACATTTTATGACATAAAAATTAAAATGTCACAAAATATTTCCTGTGCTGATGTTTGACAGTGATGTATAGTTCAACATGGGCTATATTCAAGGCCAATACATCTCTGAACGTATTCCAACTTTTCCAGTGAAGACAATACATTGGAAATTCTGTCATAGTTGGTGGCAGTGAGAAATCTGGTAAGGAAATCTCTCTGGAAGCATGAAACATTCATGGGTTGTCTGGTTATTTCTGTTATTTTAGCCCACTGCAGTAATGTCAACAGTTATGGAGTTTTAGATCTAGCCCTACAAAGACCTTCAAATACTGTTTTACTAATAACATGAAAACCATTTGGCTGGTATATTTGGTGAAGCTATTATATCCTTGTATGCAAAGAAGACAAAACAACTGTGATGCTACTACTATGGACTGTGACGAACTCCTTACTCTGGAGAAGATTGTTTGCCTGGAAAAGCGGGGTGTAAAGTAAGCAATAATGGAAGGCTGTGTAGTAGATTTTCAGTCATTCAATTTTTAAACAAAGCCACCAGGCATACAGTGTAGCCTCAACTCTAGATTTATTTATTTTTTTAAAATGTTGATTGTGATCCTTTTCAAACTGGCTTTAGGCCTGTTAATTTTACTGGAAATTATTTAAATTGCTTAGACAAGGATAGAATTGGTAATGCATTGTTATGCTGGCCAAGTTCTTTTTTGCATGGTGAACCAAGAGGAATTCTTGTTCAAACCTTGTCTATTGTTCTATATGTCAGCCTCTTTCAGCTTACTATGTTCCAGATGGGCTAAATTATAACTTCCAGAATTCCTAGCCATTGGTATGCAGTTCTTGATGAAGGCCTGTATTTTTTCAATTCTGTTTTCTCTAGTGCTTTAGTGTGTATGGCTGTTTTATTATATTTGTTATTGCTATAAACAATTTTAAATTAAATTCTCAGTTTAGATAAGTCAGAAAGGCCGAAATAAATAACATATGAATCGATATGGCTTTCTTCTCCGCTCTTTATTATTCTTTTAATACATTAAAAACTAAATCTGTCAATTGATGCAGATGTTTCATTGCTGCCATTTTGACCTGACCAATGCCAGCTTTCCCATAAAGCAGGAGTGAAAGGATCCTAATTCATTTTGGAATCCTACCTGCCTAAGGACTAAATAAATCAGAGGAGGGGTGAAAAGGGAACAGATGGAGAAAGCCATTTTTCTGCCTCCTGGTAGCAAGCTTGCTGCGATCAATCTTCTGCTAAGATTGTCAGCTGTAAAATATTTCAATGATGGTGGTATATAAGAAGAGTTCTGATGGCATCTGGATTCCATGTTTTCTCACGTGCATGTTCATATTGTTGTGAACTTTCATTTGGGAGTTTGGTGCCAAAGGCACAGTGAAAAAGCTGCTTTTGTTTCATAGATAAGGATCAGAGATATGGTTTAGTAACAAATTTTCAAAAGCCCTGGAACTAGAGATACCAGATTCAGGCTGCAGAAATCCAAATAGCAACAAGAAGTTAGCACATCCTGACCTCTTTGCTGTCATCCAGTGGCTGTTCAGATGTTTGCAGTCTAAATTTCATACTCTTACCAGGAACCGTCACATATTATCTGCTCATTTCTTTCAGTCATTGGCTATCAAGATTGCATAGGATTTAAAGAACAAAATAAAACCACTAAGTTCTATAAAGGCCCATTATTAGGGTTTATGGGTCCTGAATTCCAAAATATCTGGAGAATGTGAGATTGCTTAGCTATAACCATGGTTTGCTGAATAAGACCTATTACCTCTTATTATAGTTTAGAACTGTGCTTCCCAAATTTTACCCAACTCCATTTATCAGAAAATCCGTTTTACCCAATGTAGGTATACTCCTCTAAATCAAATTAAATCTTCCCGTTCTGATTGGGTTCATGTGCCCAAAGAAAAAACACTTTTACCCAATTTGGGCAACTTAACCTGGTTTGGGAAGCACCGGCTTAAGAATGTTGAGTAAACCTAACTTGTATCAGACAGGGATAGCAGCAAACATATCACTATTAGCTCTAGATCTGGTAGAGTAAACTGCTTTTTCTCTTCTCTTTTTTCAAAACCACATAAACGAAGACTGAAACCTGCTTTACCTGACATAACAATTTTATATATTAGCTATGTTACACAGGTAATCCTCAACTTAGGACCACAAATGAGCCCAAAATTTCTGTTGCTAAGTGACACAGTTGTCAGTGAGTTTTGTCCTGTTTTATGACCTTTCTTGTAACAGTTGTTAAGTGAATCACTGCAGTTAAGTTAGTAACATGCTCATTAAGTGAACCTGGCTTCCCCATTGACTTTGCTTATCAGGAGGTCTCAAAAAGTGATCGTGTGATCCCGGGACACTGCAACCATCATAAATATGAGTCAGTTGTCAAGTGTCTGACTTTTGATCATGTAACTTGGGGATGCTGCAACAGTTGTAAGTGTGAAAAACAGTCATAAGTCACTTTTTTCAGTGCCATTATAACGTTGAATGATCACTAAATTAATTGTTGTAAGTCAAAAACTGCCTGTACACAAGGCCAAAATGTAGTTGCCTGATTTTGAACTCATTAGCTGTGTTTGCATTACATGCTTGCCCATGCTTAATTAACTTGATCCAATTTTGCAGTTAGTTTATGGTGCTCTATGTGTTTCCTAAACTCGGTAAAGTTGCCAGGATTAAGAAAATACAGCTTGTTCTAGCACCTTTACCAACCTCTCCCTGCTTTTCACAGCAAGATAAATCTGCAGATAAAGCAGCTCTTAAAGTCACAGGATTTTCTATTTTCCACTTGTGTGGACCTGGAGCCTTTCTGCTTTATATCCCATGCTTAGAATTAAGCAACAAGCGGTTGGGCAGCTATATAAAAAGGAATTCTCCCTGTGGAAATAGTCCTCACAGAGAACATTTTTTGGATATAGTAGTTGACCTTGGCCAAATGGACTACAAGAAGCATGGGACTGTGATACAGCTTGCAATGCCACCCTGTTTGTCTTGTTTTGGGGAGGGGGGAAACACAAATATTGTGGTTTATAAATCACGGTTCATCCTATGCACACTCAGTTAATTGTGGTTTACACTAAACCATAAAGACTCTGGCTGGCTTGTAAAACCCCGGCAAAATAGTCAGATGATCCAAAAAGATATGGCAGCCCATTTAGACAGTTTTAAGAAGGAATCAGACACATCTACATTATTAATGAAGCCATCAGAGAGCTGCAGGCATAAAAATGGCATTGTATGCTGTGTTCCAGAGGAAGAATCGGATTACTCATGAGAAAAACATGAATGGAATCAAAGGATTTGACTCACCAGGCTTTTGATTTAATCCTTGAACCTGTTTTATGTTCAGTGCAGCCATTTAAGCCAATGGACATTCTTTCATTAAAAAAAAATAGCATACTGTATGAGGTTCTGATTCATGCAGAATTCTTTTTCAGGTGAGATCAAGTCCTTGGTGGATGTAAATTATAGCCTTCAGACAATTAACAGGAAAAGACATAATTAGATTAGCTCTGAGCAATTTAACAACCCTCTGGGGTTATTTTAGACCTCTTTTACCTGACAGGATTGTGTTAGGATTTCTACACTTAGCTTCTTGAAAGTTAGCCTTTGGTCAAGCAATTTCTGTTAGCAGCACCACTCCTTCCTTTTTAAAAACAGTTTTTATTAAGAAAGTTTTCAACAGAATAAAAACAATGCAAATTAAGAATTGAAGACAAAAAAGGATAAAGGTAATAAGAATTTGAAAAAGATAGAAAAGAAAGGAAAAACACACACAAAAAAACAATAAACAAACTTCAAACTTCTTAAAAGCAGTTACTGTACAAGCACATTTATACAGGTAATCAATCCTCAATTTATGACGACAATTGGGATTGGAATTTCCGTTGTAAATTGTTGCAGTTAGACCCAATTTTACAATTTGTATGGTGGTTGTTAAGCAAATCCAGCTTCCCCATTTTTTGTTGGAAATCAACAAACAAGGTCAGAAATTGGTATCATATGATAAAGGAACACTGCAACTGGTCGTAAATGTGAGCTGGTTGCCAAGAGCCACAATTATGATCGTGTGGCATGGGTGGTGGTAGTTGTGAATACAGGTAGTCCTTGACTTACAACAGCTCATTTAGTGACCTTTCAAAGTTACCACGACACTGAAAAAAGTAACATGATCGTTTTTCACACTTACGACCGTTGCAGCATCCCCATGATCTCATGATCATAATTCAGATGGTTGACAATGGACTCATATTTATGACGGTTGCAGTGTCCAGGGTCTTGTGATCCCTTTTTGTGACCTTCTGACAAGCAAAGTCAATGGGGAAGCCAGATTTATTTAACAACCGTGTTACTAACTTAACAAATGCAATGATTCACTTAACAACAGTGGCAAGAAAAGTCAGAAAATGGGGCAAAATTCACTTAACAAATGTTTCGCTTAGCAATATAAATTTTGGACTCAATTGTGGTCGTAACTCGAGGACTACCTGTACAGTTGTAGGTCATTTTTTCCAAGGCTATCATAACTTTGAACCATTGTTAAACAATTGTAAGTTCATAAGGGGTTTCCATTCATTAATAATTGTAATTGTTCATCTAAGCCAAGCATGTCAAACTTGCGACATCACGTGACATCGCGTGACGTATCGCGATTTTTTCCCCATTGCTGGCAATGGGATGGGCACGGTTTCAGCATGATGCATCCGGCCCACGGGCCGGCAGTTTGATCTGTCTGATCTAAGCAAACAATTTTGCCATCTCTGCTAGTTCCATCATCTTCATTAACCATTCCTCTGCTGTGGATATTTCAGAATCTTTCTATTTTTGTACGTATTACACATCTTGCAGCAGTGATCATACATAAAAATAATCTTCCATGGCACTTTTCTAATTGTCCATTAGCTCCAGCCAAAAAAGTTCTGGTTTCAGCTGAATATTAATCTTTAAATAGAACAGAAGAATAGAATAGAATAATAACTTTATTGTCACTTTGAATGTATACTAATCAGCATACATTAAAATGAAATTTTGTTGCACACAGCTCTCAAAGGGTCACCACCTCCAATATACATTACGTACTAAATTCTTTGTACTGTGTTGAACCCAACATTTGTACTGTGTTGAACCCAACATTTTCTGCTTCTTTTACAGGCCAAATGACCATGTTGTCCACATTTCCAATATAAATTTGAAATATCTTTTATACATTCTCAATAATTTTTCTGGAGCTATATACCAACAGTACATTATTTTATAAACATTCTCTTTTAAATTATAACAGTATGAATTTCAATCCTTTTAACCATATGTTTTCCCACCATCTCAACGTTATGTTATCACAAAGGTTCTTAGCCCATTTTATCTTGCCAGCCTTCATTTGGAAAAGAAGTGCCTGTGCCTTTAAAGCCAGGATATTCAAGAGGATAATCTTTTTATTTTGGGAGGCCTCTGATGGATTTTTGCTTGCAAAAGGCACAAGATGTAGCCAGGAACTTTTCTTTTTTTAAAAAGAGAGACATAACAAGCGGTCATAAAACAGATCATGCCAAGGGAATATCTCTAAACTAAATGGCATTCTAGACAATATATATATATGGAAGGCCAAAGAAAAAAATTGCAGAAAGTAAGAGCTCTGTCAACAGCATGAAAACATGAAAAATGATAGGTATGTATAATGCCGATTGTCCAAAGTTCCTAAATGAAAGATTGCAAGCTAAAAAACAGATGAAATTAAGACTCGTGTGACAGATGCCATTGAGCGTTCTCTTTAGCTGCCATTCCTCCATGATCCATACTGCTCTTTTCCCAAACGTGTCAAGCAAATTCAGAAAATTAACATTGTGCAAACACATCACAATCTGATTAGGATTTGGCTCCTTACTATGTAAAGAAAGATATCAAGGAAGTGTGTCCAGATCATATGCAAAGTATATTCCCTCCCATAAGACAGCTTTCCCACAAGAAGGTATGTTCCTGTTTTGGACTACTGTTCCCATAATCTTTTACCATAATCTTTGAGAGCCAGTTGGTGTAGTGGTCAGGCATCAATCTAAAACTCAGGAGACTGAGTGGGTGACTTTTGGCCAATCTCTCTTTCTCAGCCATAAAAGGCAGGCAAGGGATTAGTCCAGGCGGTCAACAGGAATCAGGGCTGACTCAAAGGCATATATAATGATGTATACATGATATATAAATAAATATATAATACAAAATGTATTATAAATACATTTTGTAAATAAATAACATCTGGGACAACCATTGGCATTGTCAGTCAGTCAATTGTAAAAGGCAGCTTTACTTGGCAGAGGTAAAAGCCAGGTATCTTGCAACAATACCTTTAATAGTATTCAACAACAGCATCTGCCTATCCCAGGGCTTTGGGAAAGAGTTCATAGGTGGACAAAAATGCCAAATCCAGTCTAAACATCTTACTGACAATCATGATGATGATAAAACTCACATCAGTCAACTGCAAAAGAGAGCTTCATGTGGAACGGCTGACATCCTGTGACAGTTCCTTCTATCAAGCAACATCTGCCCATCTCAGGTTCTTGAGAAGGACTCAGTAAGTGGAATAAATGCTAAATCATCTGGCTGTGCACCCAACCATAATAATTTTTGATCACTGGAAATGAAAAGTAAACATCTAAACACCTGGAGGTGAATCAAAACATCTGGAATTGAAGTGGGCTACAGTGTATCTCCCTAGAACTTTCCTTAAAATGGATAACAGCAAGGGATGTTGGGAGGCATAGTTCCTTCATTCAAAATGGGCTTTACATAAGGCATAGCATATGCTCATCTTTCTTTCCGTAATTCTGCATTCTTCAAAGTGTCAAGTAATGCAAATCTTACTCCAGGTTGGCTGTATTTTATGAAAGTTGCATTAAATGGTATTTTCTTATGCAGTATCACTGTATTATTGTATTATTATTACAGTATTATTGCCTTTTTATTTTTTATTTTTTTATGTATTGCCTATTATTGCCTTATTATTGCCTTTCTTAAATATTGTAAAAGACCCTTGAATTGAAGGGGATGGTGTGTAAAAATATATAAAGTACGCAGAAAATGGAATTTATAGATTAATAGCATTGTGGCAAATGTTTTCCAAATATCTAGGTCAGGATTTTGCAAAAGTACAGCACCTAACCAAATTTTTTTCATGTAAGCTAATTTAAAATTAACATTCTCCAATTTAGCAAAAAGCAAAATTATTGTGCCAAAAATTAACCTTTCCCATACCGGGAGTCGAACCCGGGCCGCCTGGGTGAAAACCAGGAATCCTAACCGCTAGACCATATGGGAAGGACATATTCAATTTGTTTCGCCAGCTCAGGTCAATGCTGAAGAAAGCCAAGTCAACCCAGTTCGTGCCTGCCCTCTTTTGGAGGAACAGCAAAGTGCTATAATTCAAAGCAGTCGTTTTTTCTGAGCCATTATCGTTTGCATTGTCAGCCCTATGCAGCAATAAGGCTACTACAATAGTATCTTAAATGGAAGAATGCCCTCTGTGGTCCGTTGGAGCCTCCCTACGTTAACCTGACAGTAAATTCTATGGTTTACTTCCAGGAAGGTAGCTCGAGGTCCGTTCCGACTGAGATGTTGATCGCCTGATCGAGACTGCAGAATTCCGAAAACCCACCAGAGGGCAGCAACGAAGGGGAGGATTCTGTTTCGATTCCCTGCAGCATCTTCCTCCAATGAATCCACCAGTTAAGGAGTAAGGAAAAGAGGTAATTGGCTGGAGGTAATTGCAGACACCTGAGCTAGCCTGGGACCGAGCTGGTTAAAAGGCAGCTGCAAGCTCTCCTCCCCAATGTTCTCTTCTGAAATTGCTTTTGTACTGATGGGGAGAGTCTGAGTGATCCTTCGGAAGAGAACTTTTAGCTTGGTAGTTTTGTCCTTCTCATGTCCCAGCAGAATGGTTTCATATCTTGCAGTAAGGTGAGCTTCGGGGGATGGTGAAAAATTTGGCCTGGACTTAGAAAAAAATATATGTGGTTTTTGCCTTACTTTACTATTTTGGGATATTACTATTACTTACTATTTGGGATATTAAGCTGCATTTTACTTAACTCTGGTTTATTAGATAAGCAACAACTGGTTGGGTTCACATAGCTTGTAAAACTATCAATAATAGCTTAATGTGATATGTAAACCCAAGTATTTGGCACAATAGAGGGTTAGCTTCTCCTAGAATGTATCCTAATAGTTTTATCGCTATATTGTAAAACCCACCTAACTTCTTAGGCTAAATCATGTGGTTTGTTTTTATTTTGGCTTAATTGTCTGTTGCTTGTAAACCATAGCAGATAGCTTAGTGTGTATAGTTAAATAATATTAAACTATAGTTATAAACTATAGTTATACCTGAGTCTGTCTCTAACCCAAAATTTGTGAGCATGTTTGACTGGGGTAATTTACTGTATCCTGTGATTTGTTTTGGCTTGATATGATGGGTCAATCTATCCATTGTGGTTTGTAAACCAAGCCCTTTGTGAACCCAGCCAGTGGCACCATCTGACTAAACTATGGTGTATTCTAAGATGTGAACTCAGACTGGCTGTATTATGCTCTCTCTGGGTCTGCCAATCAAAACCAAGATGTGATTTATTTCATTTTTGTCAAAATAGTACATGAGCCCATCCTCTCTGCTGCGCCTTATGGGTTTGGGCTTAACACGAAGATTGAGTCCAGGTGTTAACTTATTCTGGCAATGGATTCTCAGTGAGAGTAGAGAGTAGAGTAGATGCTGGAAGGGACCTTGGAAGTCTTCTAGTCCAGAATAGAACTGAATAAAAGCTATTGAGCAGGTGCTTGTCTTGTTGGGGAGACCTTGAAGTGGGTTTTGGTTTTCATCTGAGCTGGCTCCTGAAATCTTGGCTTCTGCTACAGCTAGCCAGCATCTTATCAAGCATATTAACCAGCCTGGGAAGAGTGAGGAAGGTACACCCCCCACCGGTGATTGAGTTGCATGTATAAAATGTGACCTGTACTCTAATTTCTCTTTCAGACTCTTTCTTCTCGTTGTTCTGGTCCCCAGAACATGGCTCCAGTTTGTTTCTCTAATAGGTAAGCAGGAGGCTGAGCAAATACAAAACAAACTGGGTTTGTTAGATCTTTGTATGGCTTTGACTGCCCTTAGAGAAGGAAGGACATTTCAATGGTGTGGAAAGAGTCATATGTGTCCTTCCCCCACTTTTCTTCCTTCTTTTGAAGAAATAGAAGGTGGCCTAGTCCTCACCTTGATTAAACACAAATTGGGCAGGGATTATGTCTTGCTCTTTCCCAAGATACAAACTACTAAGGAAAGAAATTGGTATCTTCTAGGTACTTTGACCAGTCATTTCTTCTATTATTCCTTATTAGAAATAGTTAATAAACAAGGAAGATCAGATCTGTAGGCCCAGCTAGAGATAGCAACAGATATTATACTTCTGGCTATTGCTAGATTGGAAAAGCATATTGGGACCCAGTCTTGGACAAAGCATTATCATTAAATTCTGCCAAGCTCTTCCAGGCTACATCCATAATTCATACAGGTTCTGCACAAACGGAGTAAGTTGGTTTGGTGTTTATTGCAGCCTTCCCCAACTTAACATGCTTTAGATATTTGAATTATCTTTTTGGTCTTCCCAGTCTCTGGGAAGAAAGGAATTGGAATGTAATATGTCTGGACGACAATGAATTGGTACAGGTATTTTTAGTTATCATCTAGATCATGTTAGGAATTTCAGATATTCTGAGCAGTTGCCTAGCCTGGCGGAGGGATCATGGCCTGATCCTTTTGGAAACTTTGTTCCCACGCTGATTCAAGGATGCTAAAACGGATCCAGTCAGCTTGTAGCATCCCTCACAGGGCGATTGTTGGGAGAAATAGGCAAAGGAAGCACTAGGTACACCACCTTGTGCTCCCGAATGAAAGATGAGATTAAAATCTAATAAAATATTCTTCCTCTTTGCGGTTCAGATCGGGTGGAAGTGGAATGTCTAGGTAGCCTTGCAAAACTCAAGTTGAATCCAAGTTATTTCCAGAACAAGTATGTCGGTTTTGCTGCCCTTGGTGAGTCTTGATCCTCCTGTCTTTTATTGTGAATCATTAGGAAATCTTCAATCTAATCCTTGTTTTTTTAAAATATGGTATTCCATCTGATGATGCAAGGATGAAGTAATGCTACTTGGTAGAGCGGTGCAGTGCTTCAGATTCACTCTCCACAGAATGTTTTAAAATGCGCCATAGGCGCATACATGGAGCATCTGTCTGCAGCATCTTAAAAAGAGCCGGGTCTGTTCCCAGGATTGTCTGGCAGCTGCCTTAAAGTGCTGCAAACAGATGCAGTGTTCACTCTCTGCAGCATCTTTCAGGAAGTGAATCCAAAGAGATGTGTGGCTTTCTATCTGAGTGGTTAACTCTCTAGGTTCTAGGCTAGTGACAATAACTTGTGCTAGCTTCAGCTTGTCTGCCTAAGTCAGGGGTAGGCAACCTTGGCTCTTTTATGACTCGTGGACTTCAACTCCCAGAAGTCCTGAGCCAGCCATGCTGGCTCAGGAATTCTGGGAGTTGGCTGGCTCAGGAATTCTGGGAGTTGAAGTCCACGAGTCCAATTCTGGGAGTTGAAGTTGAAGGAATTCTGGGAGTTGAATTCTGGGAGTTGAAGTCCATGAGTCATAAAAGAGCCAAGGTTGCCTACGCCTGGCCTAAGTTAACCTCACTTCATTCAATTTGGAAATCACATGTTTGGGTTTGTTTACTGCCTGGATGGGAGGCTGTCTGAAAATCCCACCTATGTTCTCCACTTGAATATTGAAGGAGTATTCTTAATAATCATTTCTGTATGTTGTAATTCGTCTACATCTCCCCACTACCATCAGATTTTTTTTAAAAAAAAAAAAACCCTGGTACGCTAGGACTATTAATATCAATTGAATTTTTTTGAGGCAAAAGCTATCTTAGCAGCCGTTTAATATTGTATGTATGTTCTGTAGTATGTTCTCTTCCTTGCCAATGATGGCATGCTTCTATAATTATGATGCATATTTTCCTCTGCTCAAGTTCTCCATCTTTTATGCTGCATCACAAGGGAAGAAAAATCACTTTTCCCAAACATTTTCAAATCTGGATCTGGCTGAAGTGGAAACAAGGCCTGTGCCACTATCTTTTAGGCAAGATCGTGCTTGTCAACAATATGAATCACTATGTTTAGAAAGGAAGATTTCTTGTTTCTAAATAACCAATATATTTATTCTTTCAGATCGGTTTGGCAGAGCTTGGTCAATTGATGAGGTCCAGGCTACGAAATGTGGCTATACCATCTTCCAGGATGCTTGGGGGAACATTGAGTTCCGGGCTTCCCTGATTGGCTGCTACACTCAGATAGTGGTAAGGATGATGATGGACTGACTGTAAACCAGACTCTGGAATTCTATACTAATGTCTCAATTCGGAAAGTGTTCATGGGATATCCATCTTCTTTTGGGCAAAGGTTGCAGGTAGATGTTCTGTAGAGCATTGAGGGCATTATAAGGATGGAGCAAGAAAAGAAATGGGTGTGGTCAAAGCAAAAAAAAATAGGCTGTGTTTTTATTTGTCATAAGCCAAATCTGTGAGATGCTCAAACATTTTCCTCATTATACTCAGGGTTAAGTTGTTAAGAATCTATAAAAATCTGAGAGACGCTGAAAAAAAATGCAGAATGTTGTTCCCAGGTTGGAGGATGTACACATAAACTCTAGTCTAGGGGTAGATAAAGTATGATACTAATCACTGCCCATCTTCCTATGGCACATGCAGTCCTACTATACAGTTGTGATTCACCGTCTTCTGGAATGGTACAGGATCCCTGTCCCTACCAACCTTCTAATTTGTTCTGCAACACTGTTAACTTCTGCTTGTGATGTTGATGTGGAAATTGTAATCCTGTTCCAGCCGTTCTGAAGATGTCCTTTTCCTACACTGAACAGTATACTACAGTGATGGCGAAACTTTTAGAGACCGAGTGCCCAAATTGCAACCCAAAACCCACTTATGTATCGTTGGGTGCCGGGTGGGCATGGCCCATTGGTGGGCGTGGCCCATTGGGTGGGTGTGGCTGCGGTGGTAACAGCAGACTGAGTGGGACTAAAAAGTTCAATCAATCAATTCCAACTTTGCGAGATCTTTTTTTTTTCTGCGAGAAGTTGAAATTGATTGATTGAACCTTTTTTTTTTTTTTTTGCACACAGCGGCAGAGGCCTAAAGTGAAAAGGTTTTATAAAACCCACCTGAATGCCTAGGACTCGGGCGATGGCGTGCATGCCCATAGAGAGGGCTCTGCATGCCACCTGTGGCACACATGCCATAGGTTCGCCACCACGGGTATACTACAATAGCAATCTTGTACCTTAAGTACTTCAACCAGCAAAACTTAATAGGTTGGAGGCTTCGTTTCTAAATGCAGATTCTATTAATTATTTTCTTCTTTCTGCAACCTTTTATTCAGGATGATCAGCAGTTCACGCTAACCATACAAATCCAGGCAGCAACAAACCCAGAGATGCACAATGCAGCTTTGCTTAATGTCCCTGTGAGTTGCTCGTACGGCCCATGGCAGCCCAGGGAAATTGTCTGTGAGACAAACTATATGGAGGTAAGTTTGGAGAACGGTCGAGCAATCCTCAGCACTGATAGTGCTGCACAATCAAAATTGTGACGGTTGTACAATTTTCCTATAAATGTGTTGCTAGGAGGTCTCAGGTACATCATGGCAGTGGACTGATGGAATGGCTGAACTGAACTTGAATAGCCCTGGTTCGGTGTACGTTACTTAGAAATAATGGAAGTATAATGCAGTTGGCACTTTAACCTGTATGGACTCTTAGATTCTCCCTTTGATTTTTTTTCTTTAGCGTTTTTAGTATCGCCAGGTTAAAGCCTATAGGCAAATAATGTGAAAAGAGATTAATGCTAGAACTGTATATTCTCTTTTATGGATATCAACTTCAGAATCTGTATCCAAGAAGTCCTAATCCTCTGTCAGAGAAAGCCACATTTTCCAAGTATAATTCTGTGCTCAGGCTAGATGTTGAATGGTGGCAATTTGGGAAGGATGAGGAGATGAAAAATCTTGCCAATCTCTGTCTTTTATTCATTCTAGCATTTTGATAAGTACTACTGATACCCACAATTAGGGCTGTGGGCTCTTCTGTTCAGTTGTCTAAGACAACACAAGCACACCCAGCTTTTGACTACAGGTCATCCTGGACTTACAATATTTCATTTAATGACCGTTCGAAGTTACAACGGCACTGAAAAAGTAACATTTTCACACAACCGTTGCATCATCCCCATGGTCCCGTGTTCAAAATTCAGACGCTTGGCAACCGACTCAGGACGGTTGCAGTGCCTCAGGTGTCATGTGATCCCCTTTTGAGGCCTTCTGACAAGCAAAGTCAATAGGGAAGCCAGGTTCACTTAATAACTGTGTTACTAACTTAAGAACTGCAGTAACTCGCTTAACAAATGCGGTAAGAAAGGTTGTAAAATTAGGCAAAACTCACTTAACAAATGTCTCGCTTAGCAACAGAAAGTTTGGGCTCAATTATGGTCATAAGTCGAGGACCACCTGTATAGCCACTGTATTTGACTCCCCAAGATGAGATTGATGAGTAGGTTCAGTGGGTGATAGACTAAGCCAGTGGCTGGATTCCTGTGGGGCCATGGAATATTTTTGCTATTGGGATAGTCTATTTAAGTGAACATTAGCCTGTTGCATGATCATGCCAGTCATTGGATCCAGCTCGAATGGCAGCTGAATCTGGTTACAGGGGCGATGCTGGAAGAAATCCTCCTGCTGCAGAAAGGACCAACTGCCTAACTTCAGGGCAATAGGTCGGTCCAGTCTAGGCACTGGGGGAAGAATAACGCAGAGCTGGTCCCAACATTTTCTGTACAAGGAAGTTCCTGTTTTGTTTTGTTTTTTACATAGTAAGGCTGGTTCTGTTTTCAGATAACCTTGAATGTGCCTGGAAATAAGTTTGGAATTGAACAACTGAAGTAAAACATATAAAAAGCCATATTATACCACACACACATATTTCACCGATCCAGTATCTTATTTGTTTTTACATAAACAATGCTGCGCTTCAGTGGTTAGATGGCCTAGACCAGGGATAGGCAACCTTGGCTCTTTTATGACTTGTGGACTTCAATTCCCAGAATTCCTGAGCCAGCCATGCTGGCTCAGGAATTCTGGGAGTTGAAATCTACGAGTCATAAAAGAGCCAAGGTTGCCTACCCCTGGCCTAGACATTGGTATTTGAACATAGATCTTTTTAACATTTATATTTTACTGTGTTTTACTAATCTAGGTGAAATGTTAATATATAGCTAGTCCATGAATGATAAGCCATGCTCTAAATAAATAAACATGCCACACCCATCAGTCTGAGAATTTAAGTAGTAGAATTATTTAGGGACAACAATCTCAACTTGTCACTAATCCATGATGGAAAACTGAAGTCAGGGCAGCATCTATACATTAGAACAGACGGGTCTCTTTGATAAGAGCAGAAGTAAGAACACTTAACTGACAGCATGGACTTAAAATAAGGCTGTCCGTCATGCCTCTTCTGCAAAGCATGATCCAGGAAGCACGGATCAGCATTCCAAAGATATCAACTGCCCTCCTGGCCTCCGGATTACAAATATAAGGAAGGTGGCCTCTCGCCAACCTGAGTGCTCATCTCCCAATTGCGTGGTATCGGTGTAGCAACTGGCCAGACTGCGCTGAAACAAGCCTGCACGTCACCACGGGGCTTTCCCAATTTAGTGCAACCCATTTGCTTTATATGACCTGCTAAGCTTCTGATAATACAACACATACTTCTGATTTCTGCAAGGAGTGTTGTCTTAAGCAAGAAGTTGTGGTGAGCTGCCAGTGTGGCTGGTGAAGTAGATTAATCCATTTCTAAACTCTGATCTTCCTAGCTCAGCGGATAGTTGGTGCTCCTGCCTCACTAGAAGGCAAGCTGCAGAAGTAGAAGGTATTCGACTACCTTAG
Organism: Protobothrops mucrosquamatus; assembly: GCF_001527695.2. Taxonomy (NCBI): domain Eukaryota; kingdom Metazoa; phylum Chordata; class Lepidosauria; order Squamata; family Viperidae; genus Protobothrops; species Protobothrops mucrosquamatus. Next base: position 629,623 of record NW_015386089.1, on the reverse strand, counting down.
CCTGGGCAAATATAACATTTATTACCCATTCTTGGTCCTCCTGATTAAGGAAAGTGGCTTACATTTCATGCATGCTTGCACTGTGCTGTTTTCCATCACAAATCAAGCCAGGATAGGGAGTCCCCAAGATGGTAAAGCTGCAGGTCAATGCATGGCCCTTCTTGACCAGCATAAAAGCAAGAAATAGGTTGTAGTTATTGATAGGTTGTGTACCTTAATACAGGGATGGAGAACTATGGCCCTTTTATGACTTGTGGATTTCAACTCCCAGAATTCCTAAGCCAGCCAGTTCTGGGAGTTGAAGTCCACATGTCATGAAGGGGCCATAGTTCCCCACCTCTGCCTTAATGACTCCAAAAACATCCAGGTGAATTAAGAACTGGAAGCAATGGGCTGGAATGATAGACATTTGTGCTCTCAACCTCTTAAATGCCTTTGAAGTATCTCCCAACTATACTGTCTCTTGTTTTCCCCTCAAGGTCTCAGTGAGAAGAAATGTTCCATCAATCTCAGATGGCTTTCTTCAAGATCAACCTGAAGACTGGGCATCTGCTTTCTCAGAGGTATTTCTCAGGCTTCTCCCTGATCAAAACAGAGCAATAGGTAGCATAATTTCCATGTGGACAGTTATATAACTCTAAAATGCTTCGTTTTTCTTGCTTTCTGCTCCCACGTTTTAGGTCAAAACTGGAACTCCCTCCACTTGGCAAATAATCTTTCACATAGACTCTGAGGAGAGGTCGATGCTGGTTGAAGAAGCTCAAGCTGTCGGTTATGGGATTAACATGACAGACACCAGGATTGTGTTGAGAGCGCCCTACAATGCATCTCAAGCTCAGAAAGTGGAAGTGAGCTTGCTTTAATTTTCAGAACATTGGAAGATGCAGGGGAGAAAGCAGTGACAAGAATCCATGCATTCAGTAATGTTGTTTAGCTAAAATAACCATAGCTTATGGGAAGAGGTGCTCATTTCTACCCTTCTCCATTAGTATGGGTAGGCACATGGGATTGGTGCCTTCAATCTAAAGAACCTAGGGACATCCCTGATCCCCTACCCACCTATCTGTCTATACCCCAGGGATATGTGCTCTTTTTAAAAAAATGTAATGTCATCCAATATGATTCATATACAGAGATATATTTTATTTCATGTCCTGAAGATCTGGCAATTTCACACTTGGGCAAAATAAAAAGTTGGAGACTTCTTGCTACTATTTCAGATCAGTGGGATCCCTTTTTCTTCTGTGAGATCCAGTACCTACTACAAGCAGCGCTGGATGCTCTACATTGTTGACACTGCTGTAGCCTGCCCTATAGGTGGGTAAACAGAGTAATGATCTCCAGGCTATGGATCCCTGACCTAATCTCTGAAGGCTTAGGTTTCCCTCCTTATAGCTTTAAGCCTTAACCTGTACTATCTTTTTCTCTTCTACCCTACTACTCCCTACATAGATGGTGTAACCTACACCGAAGAAACAATCACTTGGACTATCCCGAAGCAGGTTTCTCCTCTTCTAATTGGAGCTGGTACATTCAAAGAATTGCACATAGAGATGGGTGTTGACCTATACAAACTGTCAACCCAGGATATAAAGAGCCGAGGTTACATGCTGGCCAGTAACAAGGAAGCCATTATAGTAAAGATACCCATTGGTGCACTGGGTGGTAACTTCAAGGTAGGCATGGGAAACCTTTTGGATATTAAAAGCTACCGTAGATGATGGTATGTTACAGTGGGGAAGGGGTTGTATATACTGATGAGTCAGGTGTTCTGGTGCGAGTTTTTAAATTTTTCTCTTCATTTTTATTGTATTAAGCCCATTATGATACAATACAGTTCTCATCGGTTTCCTGATCCACAATAATGGGGAAAAGCACTTTTTTTTTAAAGAGGCTGTGAAAAATCTTTGGGTGCCATATCAGTTTCTTAAGGATGCAAGCTGATCATCTCTAGTCTAGCATAAAGAAGGACACGTTCCAAGTGTTTATTTATTTTTCAAATTGTGAATTGCCCATCTCCCTCAGAGAGAGGCTGGCGAATTCCTACTCTCACAAGCCTTAGACAACATGGCCAATGCTGAGAGGTGATGGAGGGTGTAGTTTTAACAAAAATTGAAAGGCCGCATTTTGCACATTTTTGATCTATCAAGATATATTATTTGAAGTGGAGTGAAGAAAAATAAATGGTTGACCGCAGTTCAGCTTCTACTTTTGAATGGTAGGCTGCATGAAATGTCAGACTGAGGGCAACATCAGGAAGAGAACAAACTGGATTTAAAAGGGGCTCCCCATTTTAACACATGATTTGTCTTGTCTTGATATATGACCACTGAAGCAATGATTACTAGCTGATCTTGCCTTCCAGAGTCACGTGGTTGGTGGAAAATTGATGATCACCTACAGAATCAACGCCTTTGTGGAGCATTTGTGGGAAGATGACAAGAGAGGTATTACGAAGCATCTCATACTGAAGAAGATCAGCACACCTTTGCAGCTTGCACCCATCAGGATTACAGACTGTGAGTTGGGTTTTTTAAAATAAGAAATTGGCAAAGGACAGTAGAAAGATGCCTTTTTTATAGCCTTCTGTAGAAGATATTATCTTCTTCAGATAACATTGTATAAAGGCTTCTCTATTGCCCCCTAGTGGTTGGCAAGCTATCTAGATATGTGGGCACACTTAAGTTACGGAGGATCTATTTAACTTTTAAAAATGCTTTAGTAGACTAACGATCTAACATTTAGATGGTCATTTAAGCAGGACCTGTTGTCTATCGCCCCTAATGTTGTTTCACCTACAGACTCTTTAGTTTACCACAAACTGGTTACTCAGAGGGGATAGGTTCAGAAAATATAAAAGCTGTTGTAAAAATATATCTGGAGAAGGCAGTGGCGAACAACTTTTTTAATGTAGTGTTGCCAAGAAAACCTGCATGGGTGTGTCCATGAAGTCATTGGGAGTTGCTTCAAGGGGATTTTATATTACTGCAGAGCACAGCTTTAGGCAACCACACCCACCATCTTCATTTCCTTAAGTGCCGGAGCTCAGTTAGACATTTACAAAAACATGTTGTGACAAATGCTGCCATCTTATGCCTCAGTAACAAGGGGCAGAGAAATGGGACAGAAAACAAAGGTCTTTTGATTAATTTGCAAAGTGTGGGTCAGAAGACCAAAAAAAGGTGGCTCCGGACTTCTTAACAGACAGAAAGCAACAGGGGTTTCTTAGAGGCAGGGGTGGAATATTGGGAAGTGGCCTGTGAATTGTTCATTCCTAATGTACACTACCTCATTCCTATTACCTTAGCTTTTTAAAAAAACAACAACAAATCTCAACAGAAACATAACCAATTACTGCTGCTGGACAAGGGACACTGCTAAACCTTTGAAGATCTTTCCAGTGGATCCCAATCCTATTTCCTGCTCACTACTGATAAAGACCACACTGGCTGATGATGCTTTGCTTCGCATCATGCCAACTTTCCAATTGATTTATTTGAAAGCTTATCCAGTGCCATCCACATTAAATAGGGTAGGGGAGTCGGATGGACATCAAGAGGTACCTCAGTGAGTACATTGGTGCCCATGGGCAGCATACTGGCTATTCAAATCTTAGAATCAGCAAAAGGGGCTTATTCACAGAGCAGCTGGAGGAAAAGACGAGAGGGAACTTCAAGCCCAAAAGCAGACTTCTTCTTCAAATGGTTTTCTTCCCCCTGCAGATACAAAGATCAATCTCAAGCTCTTCAATGCAACAGTTGGCCCCTTCTTGCCAGATGTAGACCTGGTTGGTGTGACAGTGGGTCATTCGGGGCCCTTGCCATTGCCTGAGGCTGAGAAATGGGGCTGTAAGGTCATTGAAATCAAATACCCCAACGGCAGCAAAGATTATCTTGTGCAGATCTCATTTGATAGTCCTGGAGTTGAGAAGGAGGTATGAACCGATATCAATTTAGGCCTTGTCTGCAGGTGTTACAGTGGAATATCTTATCATTAGCAGCAGAGCACTGACAACGCAACTGCTGATGTTCCTTTCAATCCCAATGTAATAACTCAACCAAAACTGAATTATTATGTGGAGTGGCTTGAAACATTTTATTTTTCCAGATAACTGTGTTTCATTTTGCGTGCCTATAATTAGCACACATGCACTACTTCAGATTCTCCCTTCTGTATTGGAGGGATGTCACTAACTCCATGAAATGACATTCTTTGTTGAGTACCAATAGATATTTGGACCATCCATTCCTGAGAATTCCTGGGAATTTCTAATCTGGAGATGGGTGATCCTCCCTTAGTTTTCAGGAGAATTTTAGGCAATTTGAATGTCTTTCTCTTCCCTCCCTAGTGCAAAATGAACATGGTTGGTCAAAGGCTGGGTAAAAGTTAGATGACTGTATTTGCAGAGAAATAATTGGTGAGGTACTGTAGGTTTAGAACATATGGACATCTTTTATCATGTTGTATAAAAGAGGGAGCCAAGATTCAAGCTGTAGGGTATCTGGAGTAGGGTTACGACAGTGTTTCAATGTGCTACACATGTAAACAAGTTTTGCAGTTTAAGTTTTCCAAGATGGAGTCAAAATCAGTCTTCCATGATCTTGGTTTTCTCCAAATATGTGGTCTTCAGCTCCCAGAATTCTTAGTAATGGCCATGCTGACTGGGAAATTGTAAGAGCTGAAGTCCACATATCTAGAGATTGCTTGGCTGGATAAGGCTGCTCTAAACAGTTTGCAACCATCTGTATGCAGTCCATTTATCTATGTAAATTGTTAGATATTGTGTAGATTTTAACTGAGAATTACAAAAAAAGATGTATTTTGTAATCCATAAAATTCACCCATCTAAACAGACTGAATGTAACCAATACTAAGCCCAGCTTTCTTTTTAATAGTTACACTGTTAGTGATAATGTAGAAATTAATCCCTTCCTTTTTAACTTTTCTCAGTATGTGCCAGAACACTTTCGAAATTATACTACCAACCCTGTATTGCAATTCAGTGTGATTCCTCAGGCAGAAATCTTTGAAGTCCCAGTCCCTCTGTTTGCCTTGGTGAGGGATGCAGGTGAGTTGATTGGATCTAATATTTTCTGCCTCTTTCCATTATGGATATCAGAGAAAAAAAATGGGTAGAAGCTAGAAGATACATCCTCGGGTAGTAGACATTTCCACTGCAATTGAGAAGGTAGGCTATGGATCCAGAAGATGTTACTGTAAAGTTGTTAGAAACAACTACAGCCTTCCATTGATATCTTAATGCTTTTTAATAGGGCAGTTAAACAGTGGCACCATGATGTAGCTGGTATAATTTGTATAACGAACTATCAAGTAGGTGCTCATGCCATGCTGTAAAATGAAATGTTAATGGGAAATGCTTGTGGATTGTGAGTGGGAAAGTAAAAGGACAGGCACCCATCTTGTTTCCTCTTCTCTCCAGTGCTGCCCCAAGCAGAAGGATTCTGCGATAACGAAGCTCTCTATTTAGTGGTGAAACGTGGCAACGTGGACCAGAATTGGATACCCTTTGTGGGAAACACACCCTTAACCCAAGAGATGGCACGGACCCTTGAATATGGATTGCAGGACAATCAAACTCATTTAGCCCTGAGAGTGCCGAAGCTTGCCACTCATGTGTTCCTTGAAGTATGACAAACCTTGATCTGGGCAGCCTTCTATGTCAGAATGTAAAGGGGTGCCTTTTGGGATGTAGTGGGGACTGTGAGTAAATATTGTGAAAAAGCCTCCCAGGGCCTGCAGGCACAGGTATGCATTGGACTCCCCCTTGCTGCCTTCAGCTTCAACACTCTAGGTGACAAACATCTGGGTGGCACTAGAAGGCAGCAAAGAGTTAGTTTTCAATGTCTCTGCACTGCCATCTTGTGATCATCTGGATTTCTCCAGCCCAAGCATGAGCCATGATGGAAGACTAGCCCAGAATAAAATAGAAGAGTGAGCAAGTGAAGGGATCACCCACTTGCCACTGTGGCTGCTATTACCTTTTCTCCTGATGTTCCTGAGTCAGCGGTTGCCTCATCAGTAAGAGCATGATATTGTGGCGGTTAACCTTGGAAATTGTTCATGGCTTCCCCACAATCAATGCTGCTCACCCACTTCCTCTTCTCCCTCCTCCTACCTGTCTGTAAGGAACACAAGGAGAAAAAATAACCACACTGTATCTGGACTGCAGAAACTCCAGGGAACCACTGAATGGCAGGAAATAGGGGGATTCTGTGCCATATCTAAGAGTCTTGCTTTGGGGGTAGAGAACATTACTTATGCTTGAGGGGGGGGAACAATCTGTTACCATGAATTCTTGCTTCCTGGAAACAAGCCTGTAGTTGACTTCCTTTGCTTCTGTGAGTAAGCAGCCTGCTTGCTTATTTAGAAGCCAATATCAAAACCCTCTTTGCTTCAGCAGCAGGTTCTATTCCTTCTCTTCCACCATGATCTACTCTAATCTTCATGCTATTTCAAAAGCGGTCCTTGCTTTCTGTATAATGAATGGGGAAAAAAGAATCTTCCTGGGAGCCATCTCAGGAGCAAAGGTTCATAAATTGCTGGGGTTAAGTAAGAGCTGCATTTGATCTCTGAATAGCAAGCCAGGAGCCAAGAGAAAACCTAAAATGAAATACCCTGAAAATCTAACATTAAATTGTACTTTGTGATATAATCCCCTTTCTATCATTTGAAAATCTACAATTTGCTAACCAGTTTCAGAGTGCCAGGAGTAGCATAAGATGTCCTGAGCATCACCTCTGATCTCAGGCCTACCTACCAGCTATAAGCAGCATCAGTAGAAGGAGGCAGTACTTGTAATTCTTGAGCTCCGTTGACTGGCTCCTAGATAGATTTTGTTGGCTTAACCCCAGCAAGTCTATGATGTTCTCAATCTATGGCTTAGAATCTTAGGGTGCCTCCACTCAGCTGTCATTTTCATCACTCAAACCCTCACAGTCACGCTTTTGCTTCTGATAAGTGTATCCACCATGCTGTTGAGTAAGCTTGCTGTATAGATCAGCGTATCTTCCAGCTGTTCAATGGGGTATATTAATCTCTCTCTCTCCCTCTCTAACATGTTTCAAGGGTTTAATGTCTATTTCCCTATTTCTTCAAAAAGACTGAGGTAGAAGTGAAGGTACCTAGAAAACAAATGATTGTGGGATCTTTGGTTGGGACTGAAGTTGAGGCCCATCAGCTCTGGCTAACAAAGGAAGCCTTCGTGTCACTAATCTACTCTCTTTGTGTCCTAGGAAATAAACTCCTTTGGGATTGTGACCACCTTCCAGTTGCAATTTAAGGACCATCTCAGTCAAACTGAAATGATTGAATTTACCATATCCTGCAGCTTTTCTCCAAAAGATCTAATTGGTAAATGACATTCCTGGTTTGGTTAAATGTCTGAGGGATGTTGATCCTGATATCCTTCCAGATAACATTAAATCCATTTGGGAAGTAGTCAACCAGATTTCAAAATGTCACTTTCAATCTATTTAATCTAGATTAATACATTCACTGTAACGGCACTCACATATTTAGTGGCATATCATTCATGTCTCTTTCCTCAAAAAACCTATATATTTGGGTTGAAGGAGCTTTATTTCTCATAGATTCTTGGCTCCTTTGTCTCAAGTACATTCTAGGAAAACTATATTGTATAGAGCTTTATATAACACAGAGAAGGTATTCTAAGGTGCTAAGGAAATATTTTGGCCTTCTACCAGTTTAAAAATTAAAGTGGCTTACAACTGAACATTGGTGTTGGAATCACCATTGTTTTGCTGATATTTCATTAGCAACACACAGAGTTCTCTCCTATCTGAGTTAGTGCTCTCCACCTATACGTAGGGTTTACGGGAAACGACTGGCATGAATTTGACTTTCCCCATTAGTGACCTGTATCCTGTCTCTCATCTCTGTTTTAAGTCTCTGCAGCCATTCAGCTTCCCTCCAAAACATTTTTCCTTCCTTAGATTTTTATCCACCATTATTATTTTATAAGTAACTCAAGACAGCGAACATAGTTAATATTCGTCCTATTTTCCCCACAACAAAAACCCTATGAGGTGGATTGGGTTGAGAGTGAACGGCCCAAAGTCATCCAGTCAGCTTTCATGCTTAAAAATTCAGTCACTTGATTTCTAAGGTCAGCACCTTAACCATTACATCAAACTGACCCTTCCTTCCTTCTTCCCTCCCTCCCTCCCTTTCACATTACAGATAAAAATAAAAGCACATTTGAAACAGAGATCATCTCTGACAGTGACCCCCATGGGAGAATAAGGGGGAAATATTAATGCTAATAGACAGCAAGGCTTTTTCCCTCATGCACTGGGGATGAAGACAGTGACCTGGGGGAGAATGCTGTTGAATGATTGTGCCCAATGGAAATTTAGATGGGGATACAGTCACAGTTCTATTCCACAATCTTCGATAGCATCTTCATCTTTTTATGAAAAGGATCAATGTTAATGCAGCCTCCCAAGAGGGTTGCAATGCACTCCATTCTTGTTATTGTTGTAATTTCCTTCCCTCTCTTTCTCTTTCTCCCTTGCCCCCCCTCCTCTCGGTGTGGCTTTAATGTGGACTATGCGGGAATTATAGGGAAAGTGATTTTGGTAGCTCTGCTTCCCTGCTCTTCAATTGTGTAGCTTTGTTACATTTTTCATACTTGGTTTTTTTGCTTTTTTTTTTAAAAAAAGAAAGGCATTGACCTCCTGTATGAAAGATGGGAGGTTAATAAATAAATGAGGGAGAGAGAAAAGGGTAAAAATGATGCCCACTACCGAGGGAGGTGGTGACCTATGCTGTAAATTATCTTCAACAATCAAAATGTGAAAATCTATTTCTTTGGGAATGGAAGGCTGGTATGAAGGTGTTGGAGTGAATGGGTACACAAGAGTGCCAGTTAACATGGAATGAGAGCTGCAATGTTTGCTTGTGGCTGGCTGTGAAAAAACTATGACCAGCACCAAGAGTTGATTGTCTGGAGGCATCTATGGTGGCCTCAACGATGCGGCTCTGCTCGAGGCAAGGGTTGACAGTTGGGATACTGGGATTAGCAAGGAAGGAATCTTTACCTCCCGAACTTCCTGGAATAAACTGTGTCTCTTGCAGACTGTCAGCCTAATGGAACAATGGTAGTCTCTGCTCGGACGTTGGTTGGCATGCCAGTCTTGGACCTCTCCAATTTAGTGCTGAGAGACAAACGCTGTAAACCAGCTTCTGTGACAAAGGCAGAAGCAGTCTTCCTCTTCAGTGTAAACTCTTGTGGCACAACACGCAAGGTGAGAGATTATTGGGGGAAGGTTTCCCCCCTCTTCAGGAGGGTCTGGAAAAGATGGTGTAAAGTAGAGTAGGATATATCTACTGGCCTTCTCCCAGTCTGCCTACACTCTGGCTGTGTTGGGTTGATTTTCCCAATCATTCCCAAATGGGAAAGCCAGGTTGGGAAAACAGGTTTACATCCACCCAATAGGGCAAGCATCAACTTTTGTGCTCTTAATAAACCGCTTTATAAGTGACAGCCAGAGGAAAAGCTAGGAACTATATTTCTACTATGGTACTGGATCTTTCCTACTTCACGTGGGGTGATAAAGGGGAAGAGGGAAGGGTCCAACCTGGGTCTTTGACCAACTTGAAGAAAGGGCAGGGATCCAATTTCTAAAATTGGTCAAGCTTTGGAATGTTTCATTCCATTCTTCTTTACAGTTTGAAAACACCATCATGACTTATGAAAATGAGGTCCTGTATTTCCTCCCAGGCCAAGCAACACCTGTTTACCAGTGAGTATTTGTGACTTGAGAGCTGAAGGACAAACTTAAAGCCAACTTGGCCCTGCCTTGTGTGGTTTCCAAGTGTGCTGAGGTGGCAGTTCTCGAAATTCCTAGGCTGGGGAGAGCTTGAGTTAAAGCACTGTGTGAGGAGGAATCCTTTGCCAATCATGCTTCAGGAAGAATTGTTTTGGCACCCACTATTCTAAAATACCCAGAGATTAAAAATGGGGTACAATAGCATGGGGCGATTTGGAGCCCATCTGGAGAAACTCTGCAGACATGGGTCTCCAACAAAGCCAACTAAAGTTTCTCTGAATTTCTTATGTGCATCAACTTCTTCCCCAAAAATGTAAAATGAGAGAAGCTAAACTTTGGAGCTCTTAGTGAACTTGGGTGAATAAAAGAAGACACTTTTGTTGGCAAATTCTGTCTTTTCAAGGTTGAAATGTGCTTGCCAGTACTTCATTGGAAATGCGCTGCTGCTCCAGTATAGCCCTGCACAAGCACCATCGCCAAGCATACTGCCTGGGACTGGGCAACTGGAACTTGCCCTTAAACTGGCCAGAGGTAATTTCAAAGCAGAGGGGTATGGCATATTTATGACCGTAATCAATAAAATTATGGTACTCTTATTTTATCCTGTCAGCCACCAGCATGAGAAACACAGTTTCTAACTTAGATTTGAAGGCAGGGATTGTCTTAGAGGTTTTCCTGCTGGATGGAGGAAGAATGCAACTAAAGAAGGCAACAGTTATTTGTATTTTTGAACAAACATTTGTATTTATCTTTTAAAAATCCAACTTTAAAAAGAATGGAATGTCTCATCAAACCATTTTTAAATATTGTAAGCTTTATAATAAACTGGGTCCTACAGGGTTTCTCATTTTATGTGGGTTTTAACCTCAACTCTCTATGTGAGCATTCAGCAATTTCCACTGCTATCTTGGCTTCGCTGGGAATTTTTATGTCGTTAGGAAACTGTGAATTTGAGTCCTGAAACTTGGGCTGTTTAGACTTGAATTAACTTTACATGTCACGTTTGTCAGTTGAGGGAGCATACCAGGTCATCCAGAACAGGGTTCAGTTTTATTGTTTTATTTTTCTGTTCCTCCTCCTCCCAATCTAAGCATGTGGCAGCAGCCAAGAACATCTCTTGGCTGTATTTTAGGTTAACAATAAACAATTAGTTTTTATCTAATTGGCATCGCTAGCATAGCATGAGTTGTAGAAGAACATCTTTCAGTCCTATCACAAAATCTTTAATGGGAGACGGAGTAACCAGCCTGATAATACATGTTTTTGCAGCTCTTACTGTTTAATTATATTAATAGAATGTTAGCAATTTTTATAAAAAAATTATATATTTTTATATATTTTTAAAATTCAACTTAAACAATTTAATCAATGATGAAATCATTCTGATCCCAGTTTTCTCACTAATGATAGCAATAGCTTTGACTCCAGAGATGCCTTTGCCTCCACTCGTTGTCTGATCTGGGTTTAAAATGTCAGTGTCCTCTTGCATTGTGCTAATACAGTTCTTAGGCTAATAAGCAGATCAGAATAGCATACATAATCCTGGTTTAGACTGGTGATGAAGATTGATTCATAAACTGAATAAATTATTTTTCGATCCTAGGCTCCTAATAATGTTTTCTTTTGCCCATCTCACTTTTCTGTAGATCAGTCCTACAGAGATTTCTATCATCAGTCCGAATATCCAGTAAGTCGTTACCTGCGAGAGCCCCTGTTTTTCCAGGTAGAGCTCCTTCACAGTGAAGATCCACAGCTTGAGTTGTTTCTGGAGGACTGCTGGGCTACTGCAAAATCTGACAGGAACAGTTTTCCACAGTGGCACATAGTGGTTGACAGGTACCAATTTTAAATGTGGGTTGGAGGTTGTTTGCCACTTATATGAAAAGTTGAACACTATGAGTTAAATTGTTGCAGAAGGCAGTTGGACAAGGCCTGCATAGAAAGTGGCTTGGTTATGCTAGGGAATGAAAGAGAATGAATACAAACGTTCCAAGACAGAATAAACCATAACACTTTGTACCAGCTGCAGAAATTTCTATTTTATGTTCAGTGATCCAATCGTTTAAAAACTGAAAGACACATTAGTAATTCTTGCTATAAGCTCAAAAGTAAAGCTAGAGCTTGATGGTTATTTTCTAGAGCCTTAATACTGTATCATCTAGCATGAGTTCTCTAATTTATCAATCAGATGCAAAGGCTTTCTTTGAGGTTGTCGTACTGATAACGGTTGCGCTAATGTAATTTCATAGCATAATCTAATTAAGTGGACCTTTCTGATCTTTGATGCCAACCTGGCACAGGCTGGATCTCATAGCTATAGTTTTATAGATATATATAATTTATTTTTATTTTATATGCTAGTTGTGAGAATACAGCAGATTCACATCAGACCATATTCCATGATGTCCCCAACACTTCTGTCCCATTCCCTACACACCTGAAGAGGTTTGAAGTGAAAATGTTTACATTTGTGGTGAATAGTCAAGCTGTTCAAGGAGAGGTAAGGTTGCCTTTATGGGTCAATTTAGGTAATTTTTGACATGATATTTCTTGATCTTACATTTGATAAGCTGGTCCTATCGATGGTATGTCAGGATAGCTGACTGTTCCATGGATAAGGTTCTTCTACAACATTCCGCCTTGATAGCATTATTGTCTTTATTTCCCTACCAAAGATATTGTATATCAGCAATATAGTTTTTCTAAGCTATGAACTTTTACGAGGATATTGCTGCAATAGTGTGTTAATGGTGGAATACTTCAGTTTTATTTTAAAATCAGTTGAATTCAGTTGTTCCCAAGGGATAGGTATTTTATGTATTTTGCTATCTCCTTTAGTAACATGCTTTCAAACTATCTTGTGATGCCTGATGCTTTTTGTCTGTTGTTCAGATCTACATCCACTGTAGTGCAGTAATCTGTGATTCCACCCGGCTATCTTCTGATGCCCTTTGCATCAGGCTTTGCATTCCCAGAAAGCAAAGAGCAGGTAAGGGATTAGAATACAAATGACTTGGATTGCTGTGCGCTTTGGGTTGCAAAACACTCTGTTCTCTACTACAACCTTGCCTAACTTCTTACCTCCTAGATGAGTTGGACAACTGATGTAGTCACTGAGTTCAGTGGCATGCTGCTTCAGTAGCCTGATTGGAAGCATTTTTGTTGAGAATGGTTTTCCATGTGTCCAATGCTTTTGTCTATAAACTTTCCATTTTTTAAAAAAGAATTGGCTATCAGAAACTATGTTCTGAAACACACACTCACTCTCAAAATGTGTACGGTTGCATCTTTTGTCATGTAAGTTAATGTCTTCTTGAGCCTACTCTGTTCATTACTTCCCTGTAATGTCAGATGCCAGCCTGTGCGATGGTCAGAGAAAGGTGATTAGTTTGAAGTCTGGTTTGTGGAAAATAAAAATGCACACATTAGGCGACACTCCCTAGCTCAGGGGTAGGCAACCTTGGCTCTTTTATGACTCGTGGACTTCAACTCCCAGAATTCCTGAGCCAGCCATGTTGGCTCAGGAATTCTGGGAGTTGAAGTCCACGAGTCATAAAAGAGCCAAGGTTGCCTACCCCTGACCTAGAGACACAGTTCTTATAGTTAAAAAAAAACTAATGTTTTATGTCAGAGCTTTTCAACCGGTGGTACACATACCACCAATGGTACTTTGCCACCTGGCAGGTGGTATGCGAAGTGGTAGCGGGGCGGAGAGGAATGAGTTGAAGCGGCGGCAGCGCCGCACAAGCCCGAGGGAAAGACAGCTGGAGCTGCAGGGCTGTTGGGGCTCTGCAGAGGTGCCAGGATCAACGCTGGGCTCCAGCTGATCGGCGCTTCCGGGAGAGGAGGATATAAAAGGAGGTGGTTTTAATGGGAAAGGGCCAGTGAGGGGCTGCCCCGCCCCACCCCCTGGGCGCACGAAGAGGCGGCGGCGAGCACCCAGCATCGCTGCTGACCATCCCTGCTGACCACTGATAAAGGAAAAAGGTAGGAGAAGCACTTCCCTTTCCCCCGGGACGCCAGCACTCGCACGCTCGCCTTCTCTGTGCACCCCCAGGGTGGGGCAGAGAGGGGAGGGTGGCTCGCTGGCTCCAGGGCTCCCTGTGGATCTAAGGCTGAGCGCGTTCCAGCTTTGATGGCCCCCACCGGTAGATCAGCACGCCTGCTCGCTGACCGCCTCAAAGTCACCAGGCCGCCCCTGCCTGCGTGGGACGGCTATGGCCGGCGGCATGTCCACCGGCAGTGCTGGCAATCTCTCTCCCTCCCGTCATCCCTTCCTGAGCGCGGAGGAAGGAAAGAGAAGCAGGGCAGGGAAAGGAGTGAGCTGGAAAAGAGACTGCCTTCTGAGCACTTCGCAGGTTTGGTTTTTTAAGCTGCCAGAGGCTCCGGGCAGGCTTCCCATTTTGACACACACCCCCGCCGTTGCCTTTCCCTCCTTCAATCTGATCATGTAAAAACAGATACATTTCAGTGTAGCTAATGATGTAAAATCAGTTGCAATATGTTCTGAATTATACAACTAGCATAAGTATGATAAGATGTTTCTGATCAGAAAGATAGCTCTGAAGATGAAAAGGCTAACATTTTAAAATTCTTTCTAGGCCGGAGCACTGATTCCTCGAATGATATCCAGGGATACGTTTCATCTGGAGCAATTGTGATGGGAAGGAGGAATGATTCCTAAACATCTTATAAAAAGACTGGAATGGTGGCAAGATGTCGTTGCTGAAATATTTATTTCTAGGAGTTGCAGCTGTGTATTATGTAATAAAAAGCCTACAATAGGTCTATTTGGGTATCTTTGTGCTTTGTGTACATTTCTAGAGCAGTTTTACTCAAACGTTTAGGGATAGTGGGCATACTTGGAACTTTTAGGGTTCTGAGGTCATAGAATATTGGTCGCGAAAATACTTTTGTAACGCTTAGTCACAAAATGCTCATTTTACAGAAAGGCAAACCAGAGAGGCTACAAAATCTGAACCCATAATAGAGGTGAGGATCTGATCTTGAGTACATTCCAAAAACTCCCTTCTATGAAATGAAGTATCTGTCAAACATGCTCACTTACTGGGAAAACCCATCCTAAGTGATGTAGGCACAGCAACAGAAATTATTGTTTGCTACACAGGGTGTGCACATGTAACACTTCATAAATAAATCATTTCTAGTCTGCTTCAAGTTAGTATTTTTTAAGTGTAACAAATGCCTAGATTATTCAGCAGTGCTTAATGTTGCTCTACATATGGTAAACAAATCATGACACTGCAGTCAGCTTCATTTACTGTAGATCATAAACAGAAGGTTGAGCCTTCTGTAGTTCTGTAGTATAAATGTGCCTTACATATTAAATAAAAGTTATTTTCAATGTTCTAGAATCTGGATTCAGCCATAACCTAGCCCTGCCTTTGGTTCCTTATAAATTGTACCTGTAAATTGAAGAACCTCTGAAGGCTATAAAAGTGCCCTTACCTTATATCATATACAGTATATATTATGTATATTTGGAACAAATGACTAGGAAAGCATTTTAAATTGACCACTGAAAAAAAATAGACAAAGGAATTAAATATACACAAAGACTAGCAAGATACTTTGGTAGGAAAGTTGTTAAGTGGCAAGGGAACCAAATTTTGAAGAGAAGAAAAAATAGCACAATTACCGGTACCTGGCAGGCTTATTATCTAGCTGAAGTAATCTTTACAACTGTACCATAGAGAGGAAATTGGAATGTGGCTCAAACCTAAGAACATAAAAAAATATATATCAATATGCTCTGAAAGAGTTGCTAGTTGATAATAGAAGCAATATTTCATCAAGAAATGTTCCAATTGACTTTTAAAAGCAATAGTATAGTGCTATCATGTTTTAGATCTACACGTTTCATTTTTATTAGTCATTGCATAGCACATTTCTGCTTTGTTATAGTGGTCATTTTAGAAAAACTCTGTGCCTGCTAAAAGATGCATGAGTGTTTTTACAAATTTCCCAATTAAAACTTTTTAGAATTATTAAAAACACCTAGCATTCTGACCTGATCGGTTTAATTTTATATTGCCACTGTTCTCTTGACATGCAAAGGACTGGTGCTTGAGTAGAAAATGGAATGTGCATCCTACACAATGCTCAAGTAGCCTTTAGAGAAGGTTTTATAACCCCATTAATCCCAACTAAGTATGGTAAAGGCTCCTATGCATCATATAAAGGGCAGTGGTTAGAATGCAGTATTGCAGGCTAATCCTGCTGACTGCCAATTGCCAGCAGTTCGATCCTGACCGGCTCTTAGTTGCGTCAGCCTTTCATCCTTCTGAGGTTTGTAAAATGAGGACCCAGATTATTGGGGGCAATAGGGCTGACTCTGTAAACCGCTTAGAGAGGGCTGTAAAGAACTGCAAAGCAGTATGTAAGTCTAAATACTATTGCTATTGTTTATGCCTGGGTTATCTAAATCCTAGTGACTTCAATTGTATTCAGGCCCTTAAATTCTTTCATAAATAAGCATCTACATCAGGGATGTCCAAACTTGAGAACTTCAAGACTTGTGGACTTCAACTCCCAGAATTCCCCAGCCAGCATGGCTGGCTGGGGAATTCTGGGAGTTGAAGTCCACAGGTCTTAAAGTTGCCAAGCTTGGACACCTCTGATCTACATGAACCATTCACCAACTTGCTGTCCTACAAATGGGCCACACTTTCTCTTTCAGAATGATCCAGCTATTATAGGTTTTGACTGTCTTGTCTGGCTGTTATGTCAATTGAAGACGTAATCCAAGGCTTTCCAGTTATAAAACAAGTATGCTTAATGTGGGAGAAATCGAAAATGATTTCCAACTTTTAACGAAGCAGGATTTCTCAGAACTACTCAACCAATGAAAGAGAATTTTTGCTACATTACCTGATATTTATTTGAAAAAAAAATGATATCCATATTGTAGATTGCTTGTGTCAAATAGCAACAATGGCAGTAAGATGCTGGGGAATTACCAACATCATCCTATTGTTGCTCTGTTGGACTGATAAAGATGCAGCACTCATTTACAAGTAAGTCATATAGCACATACTGTATATCCGTGTTCCCTTGAACCAATTTCTCTTTAACAAGGGGCAGTAGTTGGGGAAGGTATATGTAGATCGAGAACAAATGGCTGTTGCTTGACACATAATGCTGTTAACCATTTCAATCATTATTTCCTTTATAACGAACTAGTGGTTTCTAGCAAATAAGATGTTCCAAATCACAGATAGGAATACTGCGAATTCAACCATTTAAAATCAGATCATGAAAAAAACCTTTTGTTTAGACTGCTACTCTTCACTCATATCCGCTTAAAATGGAACAAGTTCTTTTATGTGTATTAATTGATTCAGGAAAAGGCGAGGTTATCAGGATTGCTTGTAGCCAGAATCCAAAACAAATTATGCTTCCTGTTGGATTTTCTTCTTTCCGTTGTGTTCCAAATATGTCATTTTTAGAGTATTTACCTTATTTCTAACAGTAGGGATAAGAAATGCTCTTTGTCTTCAGGGTGGCTATAAATAACTCCAAGGGTAACATACCATTCACTTGATTTTCTTGAAACGTACCCTCTAGTGAGGACTATCTTGTGACCCTGTCCTGGCAACTTTCATCTTTCTTGGCTACAGAGCAAAGGGCTCCCCCTTTCAACAGCAAATGTGTAAAGAGGCAAGAAGCGGAGCCTCACTTATACTAAACATTGCTACAAATTTATTACAGATTTGTCTTTCAAGTACATTTTGAAAAGTTAACAACCACTTCTTAAACATGTGAATACAAATTAAACACAAAAATCATACATCCCGGTGGCAACGCAGTGAGTGGGGCTGGGGAGGGAAGAGAGGAGGCAGCAGCAGGAGTGAATGAGAGCAAAGAGACAGAAGCAACAGAGTAAGGTTCTTTGCACTTTGGAGCTGGGGCAGTGACTATTTCAGCCACAGGAGATCCAGAAAGCTGGCCCATAGCACCTCTGCTTACAAATGTAGATACGTTGCTAAGAAGGGGCCAAGCTGTAAGACCCACTCTCCTGAGCAGACTGAAAGAAAGAGCTCCCTAACTCTGCTATCAGGAAATTAAATATTTTATCCGAAAATATTCAGAATACAGGGTAGAAAAAAAAAAGAGGAGCCTGTGTCGTTTTAATAAGGCACCCCTCAAAATAAAATCTTAAATTAGATGGCTTTTTGATTGGTCTGTGTTTTCCTTGAGGAAAGGGACATGGTCCAAAGTAAGTCTGCTACATCCTGAACAGCAGAAAAGGCAACGAAGGAATCAATGTGTCTGCCAAAGTAGGAGGTGCTAAGTGAATTGTTGACTGCTGTGCTGGAGGCATTCCCTACCTCCCAAAGTGACTGACTTGTTTCACAAATCAATAATCCCTTCTGAACTAGGAGAAATTCTCTGGGACTAGATGTTCAGATTACTAAAGTAAGAAGCTTTCACACTTTGCAGGAAGTCTTCCCTAAAAAAATTGCCAGGAACAATGTAGTGCCATGAACTACTAACAAAAGAGGCAAGACTGCTGTGAGCAAGCAGGCATAGAAGGACAAGGAGCTCTCCGACTGACCCCTCAAAGACCAACCCCTTCTGACTTTCTGTCAGAAGGGCCAGACTTTGGTAATGGAAGGGGAAAATGCCACCCCTGCACAGTGATGGAAACAGCCTGGGACAGATTGAGAAGCCCATCGCCATAGTTAGTTGCCATGCTCCAGAAGAACCCCTGCCCAGCTCTAGCAGGATTCCCCTCTGAAGAGACAATGCCAGTCCTGCCTTCAGCACAGTATCAGAAGGGAGGAAAGCCTGGAAGCTAACAGCTCAAGGACTTGGCTGGTAGGCGGGGAAGGCAGGCTGGGGAGGCTTTAGAGCAATTGGCATGAGGTCTTCTTGCGCCCACGTTTGGCTTGTAGGGCAGCTCGGGTTGCCATCTCAAACACTTCCCGGACTCCATCCTTTGTTTTGGCAGAACATTCCAGGTAGCCAAAAGCACTAATCCTGTTGGCCATATCCCTGCCCTCCTCTGGCTTCACCGGTTCCTAAATGAGAAAAAAGACAGTGAGGTCTCCTGGACTTCATATCAAGGAAGGAAATAAGAAGTAGCACTCACAGCAAAAATCCAGCAATAAGAATTATGGGCTTCTAGAAATAACTTTCACCTTAGATAAGGATCTCTAGCAATTTAAATGAATAACTATTTGAGTTTTCTCTAACAGAATCCAAAGCTTTCCCATTCCAATGATAACAGAGTAGGTCCAGAAAGGGATGTTAAATTATTGACTTCACCTGCTTCATCTTGGCTAACTCCCGACGTGTATGTTCATCATTACGCAAATCCTTCTTGTTTCCTACCAGGATGATAGGCACATTGGGACAGAAGTGCTTGACCTCTGGAGTCCACTTCTCAGGGATGTTCTCTGTGTAGGAAAAGAACATAAATCAACTAACACCTTTTCATGAGAGGCTCCAATTCATTAAGCAGCTTGGTTATAAGACTATATTACAATTGCGACAGAAAATTTGTGAACCATTTACAACAATCTGTAATCCTGCAGTATTGCGACTTTAATAAGATCAAAGTATGTTATTCCTATTAATATATTAAGACATCTTGTTATGCTAACAACTCCAAAGTTATCAATTTCTGAGAAGCATTTGCAATTTAACTATTGCTTCAAAGAAATTTCAAGATCTTTCCCCTTCTTGGAAGATTACTGAAATCCTCAGAAAAGGAGGAAATTACAGCTTAAGTAACAGTATGGCTATGGAGAAATATAGTAAACAGCAAAATCATATCCTACTATATTGACAATTTTGCTCAAGAATAGACACCATAAATATACAAGTGTTTCTAAACACTAATATAACATTAATATAAAGGAAAAAGAAAAAAATGAGTAAATCTGTGGACTCCACTTTCTTCCCTGTACCAGGAATAAACAATCTGAGGATCTGGGGCAACAAACAATCCATTAAAAACCTGAATGCAGTTTCCAGCTTTGAAATATAAAGATTTGATAAATAAAGCAATATTTAGTGTAACCAACAAATGAAGTATTATATACACAGGGGGCCATCAAATTAACTGTACTCAATTTTTTATTAAATAAAAAAGGAAGGAAGTTTCCTGGTCCAACCTACCATTTTCTGTGACTCCAAATTTTGGAGTGTGGATCTCAACACACTTTTCAGAAGGAGAATAGGATTCTTGGCCCCACCTCCCAATTTAAATATTCTTATTCTATACAAAATGGGAGATTAAAGACTCACCTAAACTGTCAGGGCTGTCAATGGAGAAGCACATGAGGATAACATCTGTATCTGGATAAGACAGAGGTCTCAGGCGGTCATAATCTTCTTGTCCAGCTGTATCCCACAGGGCAAGTTCTACCTGTACAAGTACAAGTTGGCAAATTGTAGAGACATGGTCTTAAAGAGTACATTCTGAAATAATCTAGTTACTTACACCATTACATCCTTAGAATGGTTCAGTGAAACAGCTCAGAATTCAGTATTAACTGAATTCAACCAGGGAAAAAAATGCAGCTGTATTTTATTTTTTACCATAGTTCAATTCTTTCGCACTAATTTTAATTCCTATACTTAAGGAGATACAACAAACTGGACAAGGTAACTACACTGCATAGACCAATCAGAACAGAGGAATATATTTAATATCAGATGTGCATACTTGCATGGTCCTGTGCCGAAACCAATAGGTAAAAGGCGGACTCATAACTTATGTCACATTGCAGCAGTCATTTTATGCATTCCAAAGCACACCCGACATAATTAAATAATTTATTTTTGCTTCTGCATATATGCAGAATACAAATGTATCTTACTATCATCCTTTTCCATTAGCTGCATTTTGAATTTCATACTCCTATAGAATTAAATGATTCTTGAAAATCAGCAAATTACCTGTTTTCCATCCACTTCAATGTCAGCCACATAGTTCTCAAACACAGTGGGGACATAGACTTCTGGGAATTGGTCCTTGCTGAAGACAATAAGGAGGCAGGTCTTTCCACAAGCTCCATCTCCCACAATGACAAGTTTCTTGCGTATGGCAGCCATCTCTACTAAAAGAAGAATATTCTTCAGTAACTGATTGCATGGCTCTTAATGCACTTTTTAAATAAGAAGTGTTACCTGGGTACTTGTGGAACAAGAACATGAACTGCCAAGTAAATCCACATGTTTCAAGAACTATGGTTGACAATATATTTTCAAGAGATATGGTATAAGATTTAAGACTGTCTGAAGACTGAAAGATCAGCAAAATTGAAAAAAAATATTTGACAAAAGTATATACCAAATAAGGTTAAGCGAGGACTACCTATAACCATTGCTGGTCCCAAGGAAGACAGAACTCTAACATGAATCCTTCATCCAAGATTTTCCAAAATGGCAGGGCAAAAGTTAAAGTAGCAATGTGAAATTAAAACTACAGGTAGTCCTTAGCTTACCACCACAATTGAGCCCAAAGTTTATTTTGCTAAATGTCATTACTGTGACAAAAAGTGGTGTAGAAGGAGAATTTCTACAAATGTTGATGCAGAAAGCAGGCAGTCATCCTTGAGATGCTAAACTAGTGCCTGGACATCTTATTTAAAACAAACAGGAAGATACAATCTTTATTTTTTTAAAAAATACATAGAACAGGCTAGTTAAGGAATACACTGAGCCAGAATCACTTATAAATAAAATCAATTTTTTTTAAAAAAAATGGCCCTCAGTTGAAATATTGAATTGTGTCATTTAAACAAGCACAATAAAAAAAATTAAACCTCACAGTTTCCTTTTGCACTATTGGCAACCAAAGCCTTATGAGAATTTATACTAAATATATAATAATCTAAAACATTAATAGTTTAAATTTCATTAACTGTTATTAAAAGTCTGTTTTAAAAAAATGTGGTGTCAGGCATTTTTAAACATCAAAAAGGAAGTTATTCTCAATTCAACAGGGAGGACATTCCAGAGATTTGGGCCTGAGATTGACAAGAGATATATTTCTGAGAGGGAAGAAGGTAGATGTTATGCTTGACTGCTGGAACTTCTTATGTTAGTACCATTGCAAATAAAAGCTACATTGTGTACATAATGACAATATTCTATGCAATATATGTTCAAATAAGCACTTGTCCTAAAAGTAGCTAAAGTAAGTAAAGGTAATTTAACAAATTACGCATCTATCAGTTACATTTCATTACCGGCACAGGTGAGGTGGTCTTTGACTTATAACAGTTTGTTTAGTGACTGTTCAAAGTTACAATGGCACTTATGACTTATGACCATATTTCACACAACTGCTGCAGCATCCCCATGGTCATATGATCAAAATTCAGATGCTTGGCAATTGGTTCATATTTATGAGAGTTGCAGTGTTCCAGGGTCCTGTGATCCTCTTTTGTGACCTCCTGACAAGCAAAGTCAATGGGGAAGCAAGGTTTACTTAACAACCAGTTACTAATTTAACATCAGCAGTGATTCACGTAACTGTGGCAAGAAAGATCTTAACATGGGGCAAAATTCACTTAACAACTGTCTCGCTCAGCAACAGAAATGTTGGACTCAAATGCGGTTGTAAGCCGAGGACTACTTGTAATATGATTTAATAAAATATTATTGCAATAAGCCATTATTTATTTATTAATTTGTTCAATTTGTATGGCTGCTCAATTCAACAAGTGACTGTGAGCAGTGAACCAAGTAAAAACTATTAAAATAATCCAAAAAAATAAAATGCATAGCAGCTGAGAATATATCTTATAATAATCACTAATATAACCAAGAGATAGATCCTTGAATACGCCCAAGGCCCCGGGCTCAGAGCCAGATCATTAATGACTTGTGAAAGGCCAGCAGAATTGGGGCCATCCTGATCTCCAGAAAGGAAATGTCCCATAGGGTTGGCGCTGTGGCAGAAAATGTACTGTACGTACATCTTGTAGGCTCCACTAACCAGCACTCCTTATCTGATGGGCTCCAAAGCACGCCCATCCTCTGACCCAAAAAAACTGGGGAGAGACAGTCCCTCAAATAACCTGATCCAAACTTAAGAAGGACTTTAAAGGTGACAAAAGCACCTTGAATGGCATCAGGAAGCATTCTGACAATCAAGGCAGCTTATGGAATAGTGGCGTTACACGTGCCGAATAACCGGCACCGTTTACTACCTGTGCTGCCACATTCTGCACCAACTGAAGCTTCTGAATGCTCAAGAGCAGCCTCATGTAAAGTACATGGCAGTAGTCCAAGTGAGAGGTCATCAAGGTATGAGTAATAGTTATGCAGCTTATTTCATTCTGCTTCTCCTACTATGGGGCATTCCTAATTTAATGACCATTCGTTCAGCGACCATTCCAAGTTACAATGGCAGTGAATGAGGGAAATTAAGATCGTCCCTAGTACTTGCAGCCATTGCAGTGTCGCTACAGTCACCCAATCACGATCCATATGCTTGCTAACTGGATTGCTATTATGACATTGTAATGTCCCATAGTCATAGGATCACTATTTGTAACCTTCAATGCTGGTTTCCAACTAGCAAAATCAATGGGAAAGCTGGTAGGAGGTTGAAAATGGCAAACATATGAATGCAGGATGCTGCAACTGTGCAGGATTCGCCTAACAACAATTAGGACTGCTGGAACTGCTTTTGTAAGTTGGTATGGTCATGTGACATCATCCTTTATGACCGCACTGGTTAGCAATCGAGTTCCAATCTCAATTACTATCAATAAGCAAGGATACTTGTATTTTTCAAAATGGTCAAAACCCCATATTTTAGCCCATTTTATTTTTGATGTTGGTGAAATCACATGGCATCTGAAATGCATGCTTTGAACCTATCTTTATAAATTTGTTTATAAATTTTTAGAATCCATCCCTATTGTTAAGGATTCTGGGCAACATATAAATATATAACCTAACTTACAACATGGAAATAAAATTCCAAGTATATATACATTGAAATGAAATAGCTTTAAGTTACTCTGGAAGGCTTCAGGAGGAGAGTTCCAAAGGGTAATGCTTATTACAGAGAAGACTTGCTGCCTAAGCCACTCCCATACATTTCTTCTTTGTGCAGGTACTGTCAACTGGCTTCCTCTAAAGGATTGGACTAGACAGGCAGATTTAGTTTACAAAGGCACTGACTGCTAGATCCCAAGAAAGCATGATAATTAGGCCGCCATACGAAACCAACAAATATAATAACCAGGTATCAGAATTGGGCTTGGAAGCTTACTGGCAATCAATGTCATAATGATGTTTATGTTCAGAGGCTGGCAGGACTTTTACCACAAAATTTATGTACAAAGTTTTCTAGCATATATTATGCAAACTCAGCCAGTAGTGACTTATTTAAAAACATTAAACAAACCACAGTTTAGTAAGATGGGTGAAGCAGGTTAGCAATTATATGTGCTCAAACTGTGCATCTGCTTTCACTTAATTTAACTATTGCTACTTTAATATAAAAAACAATCTCTCCTTGGTGCCTGGGGAAATGTGTATCTGTGTATCTGTGATCAGCATACATCACAAGCACAACTATAAAACATTAGATATTGTACAAATCCAATCAGATACAGATAATACCATTCAGTAACTGTCTGAAGTTAAAATAGCAATGAAAAAATGACTTAGGATTGGTCCTTGCCCTTAATGTTATCACAGCATCCCTATGGTCAAGTGATCAAAATTTTGGTGCTTGGCAACCAACATGTATTTACAACAGTTGCAGCATCCTGTGCTCATGTGATCAACATTTATGATCTTCCCAACAGCCTTCTGACAGCAAAATCATGGGGGAAGCTGGATTCACTCTAACGACCATGTGATTCACTTAACTGCAGTGACTCATTTAATAATCATGGCAAAAAAAGTTCTAAAATCGGGCATGACTCATTTAACACCTGTCTTGCTTAGCAATGGAAATTCTTGTCCCAATTGTGATCGTAAGTCAAGGACTACCTATATAACTATTGGTCATGTTGGCGGGCGACTGATATCAACTACAACTCAGCAATAACCAGAAGGCTAAACCTTGATTTACTATAAGACTAAAATAGCCATTATTCTTTTATTTTAAAAAAGTGTATTTAAAATTTAATTTGCATTAAAATGTAAATTAATGCAATACACATTAGTAAATGTCATAATAACAATACTTATGAAAAAGGATTGAATGAGTTAATTAATATTTTCTACAGTTAGACTCATTAGATCCAAAACAGAAGCTTTTTTTTTTTTGCAAGAAAATTTCTCATTGCCCACTTCTGAAATCTGGCACTGCCAAATCTAATGTTGTTGGAAACTTACATTCTGTTTTTAAAGATGAGAATCTTTTTATAACATAGCTCAAGGTTAGTAAGAGAGGAACTGAGCAGTGAGTAAATGCTATGGATGTCAGGATAAACATATTTAAAGCTAGTAAAGTTACACCAATATCTGGTGTTCTAAACAACCTTTTCTCATATACACAGATGGAAAGAGAATATAATCTGCTTGTTAAAAGATTTTAAGGCCAGAACTAACTGATCAAATTTAATTCCACATGAATTCTGCAAAGACAGTTCATATTGCTAGAGAATCCTCCATAAGAGCAATCAGTGTTAGCCTCTCCTTGGTGCTAGATTGCAATCATCAAACACAGTTCCAATTAACAAACTCTAAAATTAAGCTATGTTGTTCTCATCTAGTATATGATTAGAGTCAACATCCTCAAGTGACTCAGCAAGTTGGCAAACAATTTTATTATGATTTAATTAAGCACCGGGTGAGAGCACTACAAATATTTCCCATTTTTAGTCACCAAAAGCAGCCTCAAAATTCTACTATACAGAATTCAGGCTGGCTTCCCCAGAATAATTCTATTTACACACTCAAATCAGCTGCCCCTCTATTCTTTCACTATAATGGAATCTCCTTAGATTACTTAAAAAAAAAAAAAAGAGCCAAAGATAGTGCCCATTTACCCTACAATGAAATGTCTATGGAGATTCTCAATCATCCAGGTCATGGTTGTCCCAAAGTTGTTTTTAAAAAGGCAATTGGATTTTCTTGAGTTTTCCCTGAAAATGTTTTGCTTCTCATCCAGAATTGAATAAGTTTCTTGGATGAGAAATAAAACATTTTCAAGGAAAAAAAAATCAAGAAAGTCCAGTTGCCTTTTGAAAAGCAGCTTTGGAACCTACAATGAAATGAGCATAATCCCAGTGATCTAAGAAAGTTTAAATATTCTTCAACAAACCATTCAAGAGTTCACCTCACAGTAACAATCTACCTGCAGAAAAAGTTTTAGATAGCTCACAATAAAGAATTGTAGCAATTTGGTATTGGGGATTTGATAGCATTTTGTTTCTATTCACATACATCAAAAACAATACTATTCATACTCGATAAAACATGGTTTACGATGTAAGAAAATTGTTCATTTTAATTTTTTTTTAAATAAGATTTTTATACATTTGTACATTTATTTCCACATTTGAAGAACAATCTGGAGATAAGATTGAGATGTGTTATATTCATTGTGCAATCCAGTTATTGTCCCTATATTATATGAATAAAGAATACCTAGGTGAAAGTTTAGTAAAGAACATTAAGAGAAGAATGAGCAGGATTTAACAACTTGCAGCCCATGACATACTGTTGAATTCCAATTTACCATTAGTTCTAGCCAGAATAGTGTAGAAATAGAATGATACTTGACCATAAACACTAGGAGAAAAGTATCACACAATGCCTCCTTTCATCTTGATAGGATCTATTTAGTTCATTGCTTTTGATGAATAATGGCTGCAATAAATTGAAACTGAAATTGTTGGATCTCAGAACTTTTGGAAACAAACTTATGAGTAAAATAAAATAAGTTTGCACCCAAGTTTTTAAATGTGTTAATCTATTTTAATTTCCTTCCAAAATTAAACTATTCCTAATGCAATTTACAATAGGCAGTTTTTCTGGAATGTTTAAACAATTCAATCAATTCTTTGCTGATCTACTGTGCCACAAATCTTCCAGAAAGTTACCACCTCTGACTTAAAGAAAACAAAGTTAGATAAGGGGGAATAAAAAGAGCAGTTGGAACATTTTGCACTTCTCCTATGTGGATGTGTCACCATTTTTTTCAGTGGGAAAAGCGGAAGTTTGGGAAAACAGAACCTTGCACTGAATTTTCTTTTACCAAAACTTCAGGTATTGCTTAAGTGTAACTGTTATAGGGTTGCCATAAAAGACAAGATCCATATACAAGAAACATTAAGCGCAAACATAAAAAATCTACCAACACTATCCTTATCTGTGTACATGATGCAGGTATCTGCAAATATATTCAACATGCAAACTTACAAAACAGCTGCCAAATCTTTTTTTTTTTTAATTTTTTTATTATTTTCATCATAAAAAAGACATCACAAATATAACACAATATAATATAAAAAACACCCACATCCCCCACCCACCCACCCCCCGAGACTTTCCAAACCTAATCCCAGGATAATATTCAAATATAAGTAAACAATTATTAATATCTCTAACTCCACAAGATATATAAATGCTGCCAAATCTTAATTCCTGAAAACTTTCAATTTATACGATGCTCAACGAAAACCTATTAGAGAAATGATATCCTGCAATATATGTAGCACATTTCCAAATTTCTACAGAAACGTATTTCACAAAATTCAATTTAACAAAATTACATTTGATTCCCAAATCGGCACAGAAGACAGCACTTCTATAGTATATGACTGAAACTTACTATACAATATAAGCATACTGTGATAATGTATGTGTGTGTTGCATTACACTATCTTTCCTATTTGCAGATGAAAAAGGTTAGCCAACAGATTAGAATGAATTACATTTCTTTAATTTACCACAAAATTTGTGGTCTTGGCTCTTCTCTGATTTTAACTAGCCAAAACAAAGATAATGTATTCTGGTGGAAGTGGTAAAGTTTTATGTTTACTATTGTTATTGTCCAAACAGGGATAAAAAGATATATTTTTCAGTGTTGTTAGAAGAAGAAAAGAAAATACTGTATATATTTTAGGAGGTTTTATTTTTAACAAGAAAGGGAAAATGTGTTTTGCAAAGCTTCAAGAGTTCCCAAGCTTCCTATTACCAGTAAAACTCTGATGTACAAACTTCTATAGCCCCTTGTGATCAGGATAAAATTAAGAGAGAGCAATTAAAACCTTCTACTTTTATCCCGTCAAATTTTCACTACAGTCCTACATCACGCAAATCCGTTACCGCCAAGACACAATGCCAGAGACTAACCAAATATTACGTACAAAAGTAGTTGCGTCTGTCATCCGAACTCACTTCAACTTCATTGTGAAAACAGCCGAGGAGGGAAACGCAGAGGCCGAGACGGAAAAACAGGCGGCTTCCCTGCTTCCCTCGAAGGGAATTTCCAGAGCGCCTTTACCACTTTTTATCGTGTAAAATGGAGATTTCCGAATCGAGCCGGAAACCAGCGGGCTTGTTAATTGACTTTTTTCACAAGCGTACCCCCTTTTCACAAGCTACAAAACTAAGCTGCACGAGCGCGAGGGACCCCCGTATCTTCACCCCCAATTTCGTAACTGAGACCCCCCCCACCCAATCAAAATCCCTTCACCTCCCCCTCCCCCGGTTGGGAGGGAGGCACGAGCCGCCCCACCGCCAACTGTCTTCTCACTTCGCGCATGCGTCCCAGGCACTTCTCCGATTCCTCCCCCCCCCATCCAACTTTACCTCAACAGTTTTTTGTTTTTTTAAAAAAAAGCTGAAGCCTTTTAACTTTGGGGGGAAAAAACCCCAAAACTTCTAAAATGTTCGCACCCTCGGGAAAAAAAGTGTTCCAGTCTTTTTTTTTTTAAAAAAAAAAATCCTATCTCCCACGAACTGCCACCTTACCGGTTTGGTTTCACCCGACTGCCGGCTCCGCCCGGCTCCCTGACCGCCGCCGCCGCCGCTGCCGCCGCCCGGACTCTCCACAGCTGCCCCTTACAAATCCCTCCCACTTCGTGATTGACAAAAACCCCCACCCTATTGCATAACCCTATACAAACTTCTCGGAGCGCTGCCGTCATATAAAAGCGGGCCGAGTCCGCCCCACTATCAGATTGACAATAGAGGACAAGCAATGGGAAAGCACCATGCTCTCCAACTTCTGTTTGATCGTGTCATCGGGCGCTGTCCGATTCCGGAATGATGGAACCCGACGACCAATCGGCAGCCAACCTCCAGAACAATCTGATAGGCAATTTAGACAGACCAATCGTACCTGGATCAAGTAAAAATGTGTCCAACTACACACGGAAGGCGGGCCATCCCTTCCCTACACTTAGTTGTCATTGGTCGTGTCGCGACCAATAAGGACGCATGAAGAAAGTACTCTAGTCATTTCCCGGCAAGGGCGGGTTTGTTGGAGGCCACGCCCACCCACTAATATACGATCGGCGCAAACCAATCGGGTTTTCCCGGCAAACTCCACCCCCTTAACCCTTGCTACCAGACTCCCCCATCCAACACTTGGAGCTTACTTCCCGCCGTTATCGCTTCCCGAGACAAAGTGATTTTCTATGGCAGCCATTTTGGAAGTTTCTCACTTGCGCCCCCAGAGGCCAATGGACACGTTTCCGCCCTTCCTCCGCGAAAAACTGCAGATTTTGCTTGGCGTCTGTGGCAGTTAGTTACGTGAAGTCCTTTGAGGAATTAGGATGCTCCTCTACAGCCCCCGATTCAAGGGCTATCTTAAAGTGAAGGCGCAATGGGGCAGGGGGAAGGTTCACTTTCGAGGAACGTCCAAACTGATTTCATAAGTAGCCAGATCATGGATCAAAATTGAATTAGAAGAACCAGAGTGTTGCGATTTGATTTGTGGTGGTAGAAGGATGAGGTGAAGCAGACATACCTGCTTTATTACTTTCTTAGACCTGTCTCCAGCCGGTGGATAGGCATACTCTATGCCAGGGGTAGGCAACCTTACCAAAACACGCCATAAGTCGAAACTGAATTGCAGTTCTTATGCTTTGAGATTGCAACTCCAACACAAGGAGTGGCTTCTCAGCTACAAGGGGGAACTGCAGAGAACTTATTCAGGCCCAATTATGTGTATACCTCACACTAAAGATGTAAGAATTCATATAGGACTTACAGACTTGCAGATGCTAAAAGTTAAAAGCTAGGAATTTCTGGCAGCCAATATTCCATAGGAATATATGGGCAAAAGAAATAAACACTATAGCTAGGAGCCTAAAATTAAAAAGAATTACATCTTATGTATAGAAGCAATTTAATCTTATTGTTTTAATCCATATTTGGATATTGGTACTCTTCATGCCCATCAATCCTAGCTAACATGCTAGATTTGCACCAGAAAAAAGCTAGGTTGTTTTCCCCTACATTATTTTACAAAACTTATAGTGAACTCATTGCACATTTGTATGGCAACACATGCATTTGAACTTTTCGTCATAGCAATTTTTTTAAAATATTTGTCTCCGCACAAAGATTGGAAAAATGGATACCTTGAACCTTATTTCAAAAATTAAGCCCCAGTGGATTTTGGGAAAGTACTATGAGGGTTTTATAAAAACTATCAGGATGATATTCTTTGCAGTAACATAGGACGTTCTATAAACTGAAGTGCAATTCCTTTCTCATCATTGAATGGCAATAACTACCGGCACACCAGCTTTGAAGTCAATGTCATTTGATCAAATTGGCCAATTCTGCAAGATTCTTTCTGGGATGAGAAAGACAATTTAGTAGTTGGAAAATGATTTCATCACTGTTAAAATTCTTCCATAATAACCAACCCTTCAGAAGATTCTGTGAAAATCCATTTGGGAAACAAAATGGATGTTTTCCACAAATGCATTTGCTAAAGCATGTAATTGAAATTCCTTATGAACAGTTCCTGTGAACTGTTTGGTTTTGGCATGCATGTGAATCCAGCTTGTAAACTATAATATTACAAATGTGTTATATGAAGACAGCCATCTGCGGTTCAATAAACTATAGTTAACCAAGCTGGCTTAGCATGTTGCAAACTCATCAGTTGTGCCACTGAAAGGGCAGAGAATATCTCATTTAGTTATAAAGTTATGAAAATATGTGAATAAATACGAATATCAATTATCCATGAGACTTCTACAACTTTCAAAGACAATGTCACAATGATTTTACCTGACTGTAGTAGCAAAGCTGTACAGATTTCACATTCCAATTTACTAACTAGAGCTGCAACTCTAAACAAGAATTGCATGCTTGATGCATATTAAGCTTAAATATATCCTGAAAAAATTGCTTCCAAGCTCATATGGAAGAATATCTTTAAGAGACTACAGCAGCCAATCAAACTACATAAGTACAGGTATGTTTATATATTATAGAAAAGTAGAAATAAAAATGCTGCCCAATTTCTGAAAATGGAGAATCCTTATTTATGACCCATCCAAAACTCATGGATTCAAAATCTAGACTAAAGGTATGCTATAAAGCTCACAGAAGTTTGTAAACTATTATCACTGAAGTAGTCGAAAGAATATTTCTTTGTAAACAAGGAGCTTTATAATCATTCATCCCTCTAGAGCCCTATCCTTCAATGGATGGCAATGTAAGAAAAGTTAGAAACATAATGGAACAGCTTCTTCATATTAGCCATATAACAAAGAACTGATGATTGACTAGATTAGGATCTTAGCCAATATATAGAACCAGTGGATGGACATAGAGGAGTGAAGCTGCTTCCAGGCTAGTCTGTATACATGCACCTAATTTCATTAGGAGTTCAAGGATAGACAGTATGGTTGTCACTGTATTATTCCAGATGTCACAAACAAGCAAGCAGCAAGATACAAAAATTTCATAGCAGAGGATTAGAGGAAAAATTTCAGACAATAGCATTAAACACCTGATTATCGTGGAAACAAACTGCTTTCAAAAAATGAGAAATTATGCTATAAATCAAGATAAATTAAGAATTTGCTAGCATACTAGGAATGCCAAGCATTTGAACTGGGATGTTATGTACACAGCAACTCTCCCCATTCCACTTGAACAAAGGACTACTGGCTTTTGCAAATGTTTATTGACTCATTTACTTCTCTTATCAGTTCTGACCTACACTTTCTACCCATTCATATCCTCTCCCTCTCCCCCGCAAAGCCAGCCCAGGCAAGTTCTCAGAATACAACAAAGGGGCATTTCCTGTTACTAGCTGCTTCCTCAGGATGAGAGAGGAGGCAGCTTCCCTT
Source organism: Protobothrops mucrosquamatus (assembly GCF_001527695.2). Classification (NCBI taxonomy): domain Eukaryota; kingdom Metazoa; phylum Chordata; class Lepidosauria; order Squamata; family Viperidae; genus Protobothrops; species Protobothrops mucrosquamatus. The sequence continues at coordinate 597,537 of NW_015386089.1, read as the reverse complement.
ACTAGTAAATAGGGATGAAGGAGAGGTGGTGGTCAAGGAGTCAAAACACAACACGACTAACATTAACAGGAAAGGACAGAATGGGAAGTGGATGTTAAGGCGCCTCAATAACATGACATAACTGCACGGGCTAAGGATAAGAGGGAGCAGCCGCAGGAGTGGAAAATTTCCCAGGCCCTGATGGACACAAAAAAGGAAAAAAAAATCCTAAAAGATTACAAAAGTTATTTCATGTTTTGAGTCACTTTAACCGTGACAGGTGAGGGAGGGAGGCAGATCCTCCTCCACACTAACAGTCCGTGGCAGGCAAGTGGGCAATGCTAGCAAGGGGACTGCTAGCGGATGGTGTAGCGCACATATGGCACCTCTGTGTCTTCGCCACTGTCATCATTGCAGCACAATTCAAAGACCAGGGCTTTCACATGGCGCCCAATCTTCTTCTTGGAAACTCTAGTGACGATCTCCGTCATCCTGGGTGGGGGAGAGGAAAAGGACAGCTGTCAGGCAGATGCAGATTCAACTGAGGTAGCCCCTGCCCTTGCTCACATTCTTAAAACAATACGTACGGCTGATCGTGGCGCTCCTTCAGCTTAGCTGGCTGCATAAAAAATGAGTAAAGCATAGAGACTCCTTGGGATAGCATTGTTATCTCCAGCTTGTACTCTTTCTGTATGTGGGAAGGAAAGAAAAAAAATGGTTCTTTACTGAAAAGTTTTTCCATCTCCATTCGCAAGCCTCTTCCGCAGCCATTAACAGGCAAATGGCGACTGGGAAACTCTCAATGCTTACCTTGAAATAGGCCAGGAACTCACGCAGTGTCATCTCCTGTCCATCAGGCTGGATACCTTGCACCTCAAAGCGGTCCCATAAAGTCCACTCAGTATTATAGTACTGAAGAAAAAAATGTAATATAAGTGTTAGTTACTACACTTAATGCTCAATAAAAAATGCAACCAAGACAGAAGCATAATCCATGGCCGTTTTACTCCATGTAAGAAGGCACCATAGTTATTCATAATTTCTAATATGTGAGGACATGGGAAAGATCTTAGAGGCACTCTCTTGATTTCTATATCTCTATCCAAATAACAAACAGAGAAAAGGGACAGAAATATTCTCCCCTAACAGATGGTGAAAACAAAGCAACAAGTACACAAATAACATCCAAGAGACTTTAGCATGCCTGGCTCTCTTTCCCTTCTCTACCTTAAGTTGCTAAGGAAATATGTCCCACTTGCAAAACTTACCAAAAAATAAGGGAAATTTTTTGACAAGCCTTAGGTAATATTCTTCACATGGTATTCAAAGAAGGGACTATCAAATGCAAGTTGAAGACATTATTTTTTCCATTTAGTACCAGAGGCCACTTGTGTAAGGAAAAGATGATATGTGAAAAAAGCCAACCCACTCACCTTGTTCTTTGGGCAAGAAATAGGCTCAGAGAAGCCAAAGAAAGGCAATGCCAGGTTAAGGAAACCATTCTTGAAAGATTCAAGTCGCTTGTGGCCCTGTATTATTTTGTATAGTTCTAAACAAACCAAGCCTACTACAGCTGCAGTCGTCGTGGCAATTGCAGGTATAATTTTCCCTGCAATCAGCTTGCTCTGAAAAGAGAAGACACGGGAGCTTTTTAATTTTTTTACTTTAGACCACATTTAGGAGTTCAATGAAGTGTCCGTAGCATTTCTTCCCCCCAATTTTTCAGCCAGGTGAGGTAGGTCAAGCTAAAAAAGAGTGATTGGCTCAAAATCATCCAGTGAGCTTCCACGGCTGTGGCATAGAAAAAGTCTGCACTGTCTTCCCTCACACCCCTAATACATTCTACTATACATAATTTTTATCCATCAGAGTAAGCTTACCTTATGCCGGTCAGCAGGAGGAATATCATAATTTTCGGCTCTTAAGTTAGAAGCAGCAACAATAAAATCCATATGGAAATTTGTGTCATCATCCTGAAATTTAGTACAAATAAGGTGACAATTACAACCAGCAACGTCACGATCCTCAACATGCTTTTGGCTTCGGGACCGGCACAGTGAATGCCAGAAAAAGTCTGGAGCGGCTTGCTAGCCAAACCAGAAGCATGCCCCTGGCTTCAAAACTGAACAGCAGGGATCACTTCTGGTATCATTTGCATGTCAGATTATAGTTAAATGACAATTTATTCATTTAAAAATGTCAGTTTGCCTTACTTTTTCAAAATCAACTGGAAACATCCTAAAGTCATGAAGTTGCTGAGGACTCGGAAGTGAAGTTTTTAGCTCTTCTAACCGGCTATCATCTAAGAAAAAATAAATGTATAAATTTCAGAAAAAAAATTGCTACAATACATGTCATCTCTTTCTCAGCAACCTAAAACCTTTTCTGATCTAAACTGATATGGTGTATTGCAATTTCAAAGCCCTAAGCTGGTTTAGCAGTCAAGACTCTGCCATAAATCCATAAACAGCATTTTGAAAAAAACTATTACAACCTCGTAGTAATTCTGCAAGCTGCACAAGTATTGACCCCAAAAGTGAAGCAGTAAATCAACATATGCATTGTGAAATTGTGAGAGATAGCAAAAAGAAGAAACTGGGCCTTCCGTTCAATAGAATCAAAATTACTCAGAGAGAAGAATTCTTCTCACTCAAAGCCTGGCCTTCTTGGCTTTGCTTTGGTTAAAATCTTGCCTTTGGCAGACTCGTCTCATTCCCAGTTCTTACCAACTGAAGCATTGGCATTCTGTAGCTCCTGATCAGAGATATGGATGCGGACACCGGACTTGGGAGTGAATTCCGGAACTTGCACCTGGCCCAGCAGCTCCACAATAGCTTCTCTGTCTCTAGTGCCAGTGATGCCATATGTTTGGGCAAACAAGTTTGCAGCTGCCACTACATAATCCATGTGCAAAGGCTGTGGAGATAACATTAGTTGAGTCAGACTGGCAATTTTTCTGAATTCAGCCTTTTTAACTAAACGTTCTACACATGACTAGATAAAAGTTCTACTTCAGCAACCAGCTTCTATCTGAACTACCTAAAATGTATCCATAGGTATATGTATAGAGTTTACATACAAGAAAACTGAAGATTATCTACTCCAGCTTAATTATATCACCCCTAGTTTCACCCATTGTCTTCTAACGAACTGCCTTATACGCTACATCCTATATGCATATTTTTTCCTCCTGAGGATTATATTCCATGCATCTAATAGATTGTGCTCCACAGTTTATGCTGTAAAAATAATACTTAAAGCGCCTTTAAGCTTTTTTCTATTAACAATCTATTCCTTTGAAGCTGCAATAACAAGACAGATGAAGCAAAAGGTCCCAATTAAATGCTGGTGGTCTGTCATAGTGCCTTTAGCCAAAACAGGCCAAGAGGAATTATTCTCATCCCTAAATTTGATAATCAGATCTTGAGCAGAACCATTCATAACTTATTTTGAACAACTTTTCTTTTATCCCCTATATCTCTCTGGGAGTGATCACAAGCTGTCTGAGGTAGGTAATTTTAGACTTCTGATTATATCAGTATTTAGCAAAACTATCTTTGTTTTTCACTGAAAATTGCACTAGTTCAGTGGTTCTCAACCTTTTTAATGCCGCGACCCCAACCGGTCGTAAGTCGAGGACTAAACCAGTCGTAAGTCGAGGACTAAACCGGTCGTAAGTCAAGGACTTTCCCTGCCGGGGAGCGCCGTACATGCGTGGTTCCGCCCCCTGCGCCGGCCGAGGCGTAGCTGGCAAGCGGCAGAGACGGAGCAGGCCGACCACCAGCTGGCCCAGCCCAAGGGAGGTAAGGCACCCGCCGGAAAAGGGGGGAAAAATGGTGGACAAAAAAAAATGGCGGACAGCCTTGCTTGGCGACCCCCATGAAATGGTCGATCGACCCCAAATGGGGTCCCGACCCACAGGTTGAGAACCACTGCACTAGTTCATCCGCTAACAGTCTACACACCTTTTCCAAAATGGATAAACTGTAAACCTTATTTCCTCCTTCTACCCATGCTTCTATTTTTATAGCTTTATTTTTAAAAAACATCTATATTTAAATATAAGTAATCCTCAACTTAAAACCATATTTAGGACCAGAATTTCTGTCACTAAGCAATGCAGTCATAAAGCCTGCCACAACTTAAACCTCTAAATAGAAATGATCCCTGGCTCCACTTGTTGAGAAAGGTATAGTTTATTAGAGATTGTAGTAATTGCAAAGCCAGAATTGAAAATTGCCTGTCAAAATCCCTAAATTCTACTTTTCCCTCCTTTAATTGTCTTTCATCCCCACCCACACCTCCTTGTAACCAATTTGGTTCAGGCAAGATGTTTTCCTAACGGTCAAGCATAGTTTGGTATGCCGCCCCTTCCTTCTTCCAGCTGGGTGACCTTAAGGCAGAGTCTCGGAGGAGGTACACCGCTTACTTTCATTTCCCAAAGCATTCCCCCCTCTCATGCCCCTCCCCACAGGTCTTGGCAGTCTGTCACTGCATAGGAGCAAAGCATAAGCAAGAAAAGATGGCAGCTGACAATGTGACTGCAATAACTGCTTAGTGACAGCAATCTCGGCACTTCCCATTTCAGTTGTTAATTGAGAATTGTGAATCTTTAAAAGTGAGTACTCATCCCAAGCCAAGCCACTGTGGGCCTAAGCTCTTCTGGCCCTGAACCTTGGTAAGGTAAAGGACTGCTTCCTCCTGAACTCTCCCCACCTACCTATCTTCTCCCCATCTGTGCCTTTTTGGCCACTGTACATCTTTGCTTTGTGGCGCGGCAAGTGGACCCTGAACCACACAGCTCTGGGGCTGCTTGCCACACTGAAGCTCTGGAGCTGTAAGAAGCCTTGAGCTCCAGTGCAATGTAAAGCCCTTTGCAGTGCAAAGCCCAGCCTGGCCCAATACCACTGTGTGAAACTGCTATCCAGGAAGCCCCAGCTGCCTCGGTCTAGCCACCTTTGCTGCCCTGCACTCCAAGAACTCTGTTGCTCTGCATTCCGCCACCCCAGGTGACTTTTGCCATCTTTTTGCTCCTGATGGATGACGACGACGCATACCTGCTCCGACCTTCTGTGAGGACACACGAGGCCATCTTCCCCAGGTCTTCTGAGGAAACTGCCATGTGTGAGCTGGGGAAGAAAGTCTCATGTGGCCAGCATGTGCCTTGCAAAGGGCCAGACCAGGCATGCTTGATCAGCAGTAGGAGCAAAAAGATGGTAAAGGTCAGCTAGGGCAGCAGGGGCCATGGAGTGCAAGGGGCCCCAAAAGGCATTGACGGGAGGGGGGGGAGTTGAAGTGCCTCTGTGGGTGCCCAAATTTTGATCATGTAACCTTCAGGGATTACTCATGTGTCTTTAAAAAGTCCCTTGCCACTGTAATTTCAAATGGATGCTGAACAATGTTCATTAATTCGAGAACTACCTGCGTAATGCCAGTATTGTACTTTGTAAGGGTAACAGATAGAAGTAGGGATCTTTCTTCTACCACCTATCAATTAATTAGTATTTTTTTTCAATTTTCAAGCAGATCACAATGCTTACATTTTTGACATCAAAAGTAAGTGGATGAGGACATCGCTTTGGACCTGACCAAAAGAGGGTTCCTGAATTAGTTTTCTGAAAAGGAAAATGGAAATAAGCATTAAAAGGACAACAGAGCAAAACACACCATTTTGCCGTTATAAAAGACAGACCGAGGCCATGACGCAGGAATCCTTACCAACTCACCTGATTTGGGGGAAAGTTGTGCAGCAATTGACGAATATTGTTGCTATACTGGGTATGCCAATGATTACATGCCCAGGCCACACAGTCTGCCCAGGATTTAGGACGGTCAGTCACTAAGCTTTTGTATACAGCTTCCAAAACCTCTAAAGGTTGAGTGCCAGGCAGCTTTTGGGTCCGTTCCATGAATTTGGCGTCTCTGGAGAGAAATGAGAACTGGTTCTGTGATTCTCCCTGAGGCCAATAGAAACAGCCATACCACTAAGATGCATTTTTTCATCATTCTGAATCAGTTTGCTTCATTAGAAATTATCAGAAAGCATTACACATTATTGAATAGTGTCAAATCTACTGATGCACGGAGCTATACTTGAATATTTATAATGAAACTTTAACCACCTTTAGCTGATTTTGGGCCCTCAAAACAACACAGCACTTACGTGATATACTGGTTGACATTTTCTGCAGGCTGCTTGAAAAGACCTTCAAATTCATCACGGGCCCACTGGAAAATAAAACAACAAGAGTTCCAACCTTGACACAGGAGTTAAACCAATTCGTACCAAGTGCTGATGTTTATAACAGTAATTTGTCTGTCTTGTGTTGAACAGAACTATACAAAAAAAGTATCACACAATAGTTGATACACATAAAGGTCAGCAGGACCTGCTAACAAGGTGAAGAGGATACTCAGTTTGCTCCTTATAGAGGAAACAGAACTACAAGCAACATACTGAAAAGCAACTCCTTGATCATGTCAACACCAAGATCATTCAAAAGGATCACACTCCAATTATCACCTTCCAACCACAAAGAAAACCCATTACTGTTGCTATTAAATGTTTATATCACTGGAATCTCACCTGTAGAGTATGCTCGATGGCATTAGGAAAGTTCTTCAGCGTACAGATAGGGATAGATTTTTCAGGTGGATCTTGGCTAGAACTATATGATTCTGTTAGGAATGGGATCACCACCTGGATATTCCCTTTGGTCCCCAGTGTCCCTGATTCCAGCAGGGGCTTGCGGTAGTAGACACAGCGACGATCCATGTACATCCCTAAAGACAATTACACAAGAAAATAGTGAATGATTGCCAGTCAGGATAGCACTGGAGATTAAAAGCATCAAGTTGGATTAGTAATATTTTCAGTGCTTGAAGCAAGATCATTCTTTAACATTTCATTTCTATGACTATTGTACTTGTTGTGAGGGTACTTATGATCTAGAGGGGCAGACAAACCTAATCTTCAGTCACTTAAAACCAATTCTTTTTTTAAGTTTAAAAAATGGAGATAATGACACTAATCTGTTATCCTTCTATCCTGGATATCTTTCTAACATCCAGATTTGTACAAAAACTATGTGCAGATACCTACTTGCATCTACATTGTCCAGTGCATTTGCCACCCCATCAAGATTCTCAAAGAAGTCGTCATCATAAATACGTTCAGTGTCTGGGCCTACACGATCTTGGTGGCTTGTGATGTGAATGCTTGGGTTCATCTCTTTCACAGCAGCTGCTGCTGTATCAGATTTCATTTTCTAGATAGATTGAAACATTAAGTCTTACTCTGGGTATAGAAACTTCACATTATAGCTTCCAGAATGATCACTATTAAAAAAAACTAAAAATAAAAAGCAAACACAGTATCACAATGGATCACAAAATGACAGGTTTCTGGCCCTTAAATTTGCCAAAAATCAACTGTTAAACCTCCTCTGAACTTCCAAGGCAAACCATGACAATTTTTCACAGAAAGTCCTATGGCTGACTTTCTATAACCACAGAAATCACACTCCAGATACTAATGGAACTGACCGTAACATCCCAAGGTCGGAAGAGGAACTGCCGGTTAAGATTGGACTTCTCAATAGTGTCCATGTCAGTCACAGCCACGTCTCCCCCTTGCCCGCATCCTAGACCAATCATAGCAAAGTTCTTCAGCAATTCACAGCCAATGGCACCAGCACCAACCTAAGAGACAAGGGAAAAAAATGTCAGCAGGTTGCTTGGATGGAAGTACCAAGAAACTGAAAAATCATGCCAAGACTCACCAGAAAGTATTTTTGCTGGCTCAGTTTAATCTGTAATTCATTGCCAAACACAGCAATCTGTCCATCATATCGGCAATGTTTCTATCAAGACAAGGGGGAAAAGAGACAACGAGACAACCAGTTTGTATCTGTTCTCCAAAGTATGGAGTTTCCCTATTTCCCTAATCCTGCTCAGAATCATAATCATAATTTCTTTATTATTATAAATACAGAACACTGAATTTTATTTATGGGCTGTTTCAAATTCCCCAACACTGCTGTTTTCATCTAAATGGTACAATAACTTCATCATGAGCCTGTTCCTGGTCTTACATGCCATTTTAATTGCATACCAAAAATATATTACAGGAAAGGCTACATTATATGGCAATACACTCCACCATCAATTTTAGTATAAGCAATTAAAACTACTCAATTTTTTGGCCCTGACCTTAATACATAAACCTCCTAGCCTACAAATTATTTTCCCAGCCATCTTGAAGAGTACTTTTTGTGTTATTCCCAGCATAAATCTTATGCTTATACTAATTACTCACAGGACTGCAATTTTCCTCAGTCAAGGTATCCTTATTTTCTTCAGGCAAGCATTCCAGTGCATCAAAATACAGCCACTGGATGACAGGCATGAATTTGCCTGAACAGGCCTGAAACAGAGAAATAAAAAAGAACATCTCTTTGGTGCCACACTGTTTGGTTCTGCCTGAAAAAGCCAACTTCAGGAATAAACTGGCATTATACACCATCACACTATTAAGAGAGGATTTGTTTACCAAATCCAAAGCTGCTGGTTAAGGGAAACATGGACTAAGCCGAATGCTTTTTTATTATCTGGCCAGTTTTTCAAATATTGTACCTTCATAACCTCTTGTGCAGCTAGGCCTCCAATGAAGGCATTGACAGGTGCCAGATCTCCAGAGGCTTGGAAAGCCATTTCCTTGATGATATCCTCGTTCAACTGTTCTTGCTTAAGTGGGGGCGTTGCTTGCTCGTTGAGATCCTTCACTAAAGATAGCACCTCACTAGCGTCTGCCTGAGGAAGGATGGAAGAAGTCAGATAAAGGCTAAGGAAAAGTCTCACAGCAGCTGTGAGGAGCCGTTTTTCATCCACATCATAAATGTAACCTATGCTAAATGCAATCTGTGTAAAATAATGGGCTATCGCTAAAAATGCCTACGCATAAAAGTTACATAAAATTATCACACTCCACAACCAATTGTCCCTGAATAAAAATGCACTGTACTTAATGTTTAACATATTCAAGCAGATGAAGAAAAGGAAACTGAGCAACTCTGTACAAGATTTACACCAGTATTCCAAGCATTATTGTTTGATTAGTGATTTTGTTCGCAATAGTATCTGTATATTCTGTGATTGATATGAACTTCTGTTCCTGGGGGGAAAAAAATCTCAACCTGCAGACTAGAAAAAGAAAGGGGGAACTGGAATAGCCTACCTGATTACGAGGCCTGGGAAAATGGCCATGCTTCTTGTGAAACTCATGCAAAGCCTGAAATCCCATGTGCAGCTGGCCTGGCCGATCAAACTTGCCAAAGTCAGTGATGACCAACTCTGGCTCTGGCAGAGAGGCGCGCAGAGATTTCTGAAAGAAAAATAATGGAGAAATTGAAAATAGGCAGTGATGCCATCATAGCTACCCTTTTCTGCAGGCAGCCTCCAAGCCGCTGCTTACATGCCACCCAAGAACAAGCATAGGCAGATCAAAAGGTGCCAGATTGTTCCAATGGCAGAACATTAAAACCATGGGAATTTGCCCAGCAAAAAAAAAAAAAAAAAGGCAGAACCTGTCAGAAAAGACACTTACAAAGCTAATCTTCTTTGGCATTTTGACCTGGGTAACAATGCCGCCACGTACATAGTCTGAAAAGCTGGAGGTGTCGCCAATACTAAATGTGTAGGGGCCTAGAAAAGAATAAGAAGTACACCCTTACAGATGTCACAGGCAAAGAACCACACTGAAAAAAAACCAAAACGATAGCAGTGCAGCATTGCCATATTAACTTGGACCAAGAGTCCGCAACAATCATGTCAAATTACTAGTCTTAAGAGAACTTTCTTAATAGACATGAGGAAAAAGTAAGAGAAGATTTTTCTTAATACTTCCACAATAGGATTAAATTGCAAGTAACTGTGGAAGAAAAGAAATGTGCCCCCATGGTGCAATAAATAAGCAGCAAAGAGAGGAGGCAGACTGTGGAAAATGTTTTTGTTATTCTGTGCCAGAGGAATTATATTCTGAATAAAGAACTGGAGAATGTTCAGGAAATTTAAAAAAATTAATAAAATGTTTTGTACAAGAGACTGAGGATGCTACAATGAGTATCTTTTCACATTCTCTAACAAGCTTACTTGTAAGCATACTTAACTTTCACAACCAATTCAATGTTTATAGGCTTCTTTTGTGTTTTGTTTTTTGCACCTTCAAGTCAGCCTTCACTCTCTGCAGTTTTCTTGGCAACAATTTTAGAAATAGTCTGCCCCTGCCTTCTTCCTAAAAGTGTGACTGGCCCAAAACCACCCAAATGGCTTCGTGCCTAAGATAGCCTTAGAAATACTAGCCTGGTATTTTTAACCACTACACTAAACTGGGTAATTCAGGCTAAAATCCCAAGCACAGCTGGCTCAGGAATTCTGGGAGCTGAAGTCCACGAATCATAAAAGAGCCAAGGTTGACTACCCCTGCTCTACATGATTCCCAACATACCAAAAGTAATTTTGTCAAACAACAAAAAAACAAAAAGAAAAAAAAACCCTTTGGCAGATACTTCATTCTAGGGACATCTAAATTTTGTGCAAGTCAGAGCAACACCATGCCTCACCCAATACTTTGATTTCCATCGGTTCACAGCTGTTAAGCTCTTTCATGCCTTCAACTTCCAAGAAAGAAACAAAGTCTCCGCTTTCAAAACCATGCCGAGCCTCATCTAGACAGGTTACCTCTCCAGGGCACCCCTGCACAGGAAAAAAGAAAATTGAACAAAATTCTGCTCCTCTACTGTGGGTCTTGGTAAGAATAAATACACCTCAAAAAGAGAGCTCCAACTGCCAGTCTGAAGAAGTAATTACCTTAGTAACCATTGAGACCATAGCACTTAGTGGTTGCTCTCCATTGGTATCTGTCACAACCATGTTCTCACCAAAGTCACAGAACAGCTGACTGCAAGAGAGAGAAAATGGAGGAAGTTATTAGGCACTCTGAAGCACCTTCAAGCACTGTGACAGGTGGCCTTAAAAGCCAGGATTGATAGCCCACAGCTGGGCAGTGTGGCGCACCCACATATGGTGTCTGGAAATCCCAAATAGCTCATCCCAAATGAAAGAAGAGCCCTACTAAAAGGAGGCTATAACACAGAAACAGGTATAGAAACAAGGTGCTGTCTTACCCAAAAAGTCCCTTTGTATCTGCCACTACGAGTTTGATATTTTGGCTGTGACAGAAATCACTAATACGTAACTGTTCCTCCAAGGGACAATTGGTGAGCACAACTACCTGCAAAAAGTAGATAGGCAGATGGGCGGTTACGAAATTGGACGGACGAACAAATGAAAGAAAAAGCATTTGAAATAAATCACACAGAAATCCGGAGCTCTCCAGTATCAGCTCATCGTTCAGGGTTCCTGGGCTATGGTAAGTAATATTCCCAACCATGTCTTCTCTCCCATCCTATTATTTTTCATTTCATTTTGTAATGCACAAGAAACTCTCAAGAACATTAGATTTTTTTGTATATAGAAAACACAGGGCAAATATTTAACTAGATTGTTTACTGAACCAGGAAAGTCATTCTTGATATCAAGTGTTTAGTAACCCTCTCCTCTGAGAAATTAAGACAATAAAAGTACCTGGAAGTTATTAAGAAAGTCCTCACTGAGGGGCCCAGTGTAAGCAGTAACAGGTACATAGGAGTTGAGCTCAGCTAGCCGTGGTTGAGATACTTCAGCACGGTTCTTTCCAAGGTCTTCCTCACGAAGGTAGAACTGGGGGGAAGGAGGGGGATGTTTTAGTAGTACTTAGATGTCACAATATAGGGAATCACAAACAGAACCACACTGAAGTGAATGGATGAAGATCCTACCTGGGAAGAGAGATCAGACCACTCAGCTATGCCTTGATCATGGATTGTGACTGATTTAACTCCACCCAAGATGATGTTTTTTGCTATCTCCACACCTAATCCTCGCAAACCGGATACCAGGATGTTGGCATTCTGCATTCGTTTCATTGCCTCATGGCCCAATACATATCTATTCAAAACAAATTGGAAAAAGGATTAAATTTACAGTACCCTATTGGTCCAGCCTGAAAACAGAACATCCTATATACAGACAGTTTCCTCTCATCATCTGTTCAACAGCTCCAGAACATATCAAAACTTATTATTCACATATTAGACTGGTACTAACACTCTCCTTTTCAAAACAGTAGGCCTCCCACTCTCCTTTTGATACTTACAGCTGCCTTGAGTATAGACCCTCATCAATGTCTGTTTCACTTCCATTCTTGGCCATACCCTGGAAAGGACAAATATAATCACTTAGTCCTTTGCTGCCTTTTGATCATTAAAAGAATGTGATAAAGGAACACAAAGAACAGCTGCTATTTGATTTCTATATTTTATCATTCTCAATGCATTTCAAATATTAATTATTTACCAAGGAAGAGGTACAAAAAGAAGTCAAGAGACCTGGTCAATTGAACCGTGAATGGCAACTCAGGGAATATACTTCACAAAACCACAACTGCATTACAAGAAATAAGAACAAATACAAAAGGAAACAGGCACTACAGCATTCATTACAGTACAAAAAGCTAGATATAAGAGATAGTAACAATGGGTACAATGACACATATATCTGCACATTACTAAAGGTATACACAACTCAGAAACCTACGTTGGCAGGCGCTTCACGCAAATCAGTCTGTATGGATTTTCCAGAGGAGCAATTTGAACCCGTCTTTGACTCTGATTCACCCAAGCGACGCTTCTTGGACAACGGCGAGCTGGACATCTAAATGCCACAACAGACAATACAGATATGAGAATACAATGTTTGATAATCTCCTCATTTTGCAGCAGGATGATGACTCTGCCAAAAATGAAAATATCCTATGTAATAGGCAAAGCCCTTATGGGAATAGGAGAGAAATACAAAAATAGTGGCTATTGAAATGAAGCAGGAGCAATTAGCAATTTCCTCCCAATACTAGTCCACAATCTTTACTGCCTGAGGGATCAAAAGATTTGCTCCAGATGAAGAACATGTTGCTACCATCGGTCTCTCAGGACACCAGAAGGGACTATTCCCCAGGTCCCATTGGAGTGCTAATTGCAGTATCAACCAACTAAATCATACCAGTTAATCAAGTATAGCAGCAGCACAAAGGAAAACAACCTTTGAGGAAGCACCTTTACATTCTGTCCTAAAAAAAAGTACTTTATATTGGATCAATTGAAAAGGGCACTGTTTTTCTTAGCAGTTTTCTCATCAGAAAAAAAACCAAGTATTTCCAGTGTGCCGAAACAATACGGTGTGCTGTTTTAACTGTTTTAAAGTATGAAGTTCATTTTTAATCTACTATATAAAGCTAGTTATTTTTCAATGCTACACCTATTATCACAGAAATCTGAACCAGATGACATCAGTTTAGGCTGTTCTTTTATGGCAGATGGATTGCCACAGAAAGAACTTAAGTAATGAACAGGCTAAGGAGGGGCTACTAATGAATCAGTTTGTTGGCAAAAAAGAGCAGGTGAATCACTCTTAGCTGGCAAAAATGATATTAGCAATTTCCAATGAGTTTCCTGCTTACAGAGCATTAGAATGTAATATTATTAAAACGTTTTTACACTTCTAAGAAGCATTCCAACAGCTTACAGTAAGAAGACTTCTGTAGAAATTGATAAAAACACTCCAAAAGAAAATATAAAGGTGGACTTGATCAAACAACAGCTAGTTTTACATATCAGGCTAAGCCAAAAACCATAATTTATAATGGTTGGATTCGTGCAACACCCATTACCACTCTGACAGTTTGTGAATCTAGTAAATACTTTTTAGTGCTAAGAAGATTCAGTTCTATTGCTTCTACCTATCAACTTGAAGCCCCACTGAAATCTTTAGGTATTTCTCTAGAAAGCGAACTCTAAACTGCAAAAAGTTAAACTGATAGTCCAATACCTAGATTTTGCAATGTGTATACATTTTATAACCTTGGAAAAATTCACACATTGTTGATCCTAAGAATAAAAAGCATTAATCCTGAATGAGTTATTTTTTTATTTTATCCATCCATTTATTTTATTCCTGTATCTGCCTATTAATATTTATAAATTAAGTTACTAATTCTGAGTAAATACAAATACTTATAATAGGAATAATCCCAATAATCAGAACATGTACTTAGTCCAGCTCTTTTTTGCAATTATCCTAACAAATTCCAATTTTACAATGTATTATCATTTAGAGTGGTAAATGCAGGTAGGAAAAGGCACGAAAGAAGAAATGTTCACTATCAAGTATAGGTAGCCCTCAACTTATGACCAGTTAATGACCATTCAAAATTACAATGGGCCACCCTAAAGCTACTAACAACCCTTTTTGAAGTTACAAAGACTATTTACACACATACCCCACAGTCATATGATTGCAATTTGGGCAACTGGCCATTGTTTGCTGCATCCATTACGATCATTTGCAGCATCCTGCAGTTAAGTGACCACAATTTGCAACCTTGTTTGTCAAGTTCTGACATTTACTTCATATCTGGCAAAAAATGCCCATTGGGGAAAATTGACTGACTTAACAACTGCTGCAAAAAAAAAAAAATTTTTTTAAGAAATCCAGTCTGGTCACATGATGCCTTGGTTTATAACAATTTATGACCATAAATCTGCACTCAATTATGATCATGTTGAGATCTACCTGTACTACAAATGCATTGGTAGAAAGCATTTCCTTATTTCTTCCTAAGGATATGCTTACTTAAACAGGTAAGAACGAGGTTCTTTGATTGAATCCTACTCTTTTTACCTATAGCCTACTTAACTCCATCCAGTAGTATTACATTTATTCTTGTGTATGATTTCAGTCTGGGTTTCAGCATCTCATTATCAGCTCTATTCATCCTCCTAGAAAAACAGTTGCTTACAATCCTATTATTATTGCAACCCCTCTCTCACGAGCTCAATAAATGAGCATCCATTCAAAAGTGCATTCAGTTCTTTTGCCATACATTGAGTTTAATTTATGGTACCCTACGCCATACAGGCAGCTCAAAGGTGCTATATTATCATGATGCCAGACACAAATGACTGAACTTCCTCAGTTAAAAGAAAATCCTAGTCAAAAATACATGTTAGTTAGATGCTATCTTGGAAGTGCTGATACTTTTGTTCTAGCAGCAAAGTAGTATTACTCTGGATCTGTCTTAAGAAATTACAGCATGAAACGGAAAAGCAACATAGGTTCAATGGCTGAAATGGTTCTCAAACCTAAGAAACTATCATGCTAGCTGCAAGGTAAGCTAACAACACTTGAAAGTTTTAATGTAATTCAGTCAGTTTCTGCAAAGCTAATACTTATTTACCACCTTTCCTCCCAATTTTATCTATGATTTTAGTGTTATATAAGTACATGTAGTCCTTGACTTACAACAGTTCATTTACTGTCTGTTCAAAGTTACAGCAGAACTGGAAAAAAATGAGTTATGGCCATTTTTTCACACTTAGGACTGTTGCAGCATTCCTCACAGTCACGTGATCAAAATTCAGATTCTTTGCAACTGACTCATATATACGACGGTGGCAGTGTCCTTGAGTCAGTTAATGGGAAAGCCAGATTCACTTAACAACTGTGTTATTAACTTAACTGCAGTGATTCACTTAACAATTGTGGCAAGAAAGGCCATAAAATGGAGCAAAATTCACTTAACAAATGTTTCGCTTAGCAACAGAAATCTTGGGCTCAGTTGTGGCCGAAAGTCGAGGACTACCTGTAATCTTTTCTATCTGCTTGTAAAAATAAATCACAAAGACAAAGGAAGATTTCTTGTTCCATGTAACTGTAAAATGACTGCAGTTATTCGTGTTTCACAGCACTGTAACATTTTACTTTCTGATTAAATACAATTCCTTCTGGTTTTTGGAAAAGAATGTACCATATTCAATCATCCAGCAAGGAAATGTCAACAGCAAGTTAGTTTCCAGATTGAAGAGAAGCAGTCTGGAAAAGAGCACCAATAGGCATAAACACAGTAGGAAGTACAACAGATTTCAAATCAAAATCAGGCCAACAAAAATAGGGAGCATATTTTCTTTTCTCAATATGTGGAAGAATATATACAAGGTCAATTAGGTTTTTCCTGCTGCAAAAAATAATAATAAAAGAAATGGAAAAATAAAAAGCCTCAGGCAATGTAGAGTAAAAATATAAACAGACTGAAGTAAAAATGAAATAAATAAATAAATAAATAAATAAAAGGAAGACTTTTACTGAGTTAAATCACAGTACTGATTTGTGGTAACAAATGCAGTAATCAGGAACAAAAGGATCATATAAAAAAATTAAATTAAAATTAGTTACAAACTGTTCTTCCGCTCAGCTTTTGAAAAAAGAACATTCCTGTTACATCTGAGTTATGGCTGTATTATCAGACAAGAATTTTTTTGAGACTGTGTGTTCAATTGCTGTGTTTCTGATACTGACAGTTGATCTGCTGGTTCAATAATTTTTGGATGTTATATTTCTATGTAAGCGACTTAGACCCTGCAAATAAAGCGGCATACAAATTTGTACCTCTCTGAAGTGGATTTTGAAGATATCTGGGGGTGGGGGCGCGCGAGAAAAAAAAAGTCCTATACTATAAAAAGACACTGCTACTGCTGACTGAGGCATACAACTGGGCCTAACATGCTCAGCATTATAACCATGAAATCCAGGCAAGGACAGCTTCCATTACTTAAGTTAATCCATCCTTTATGCAGGGACCATTGAGGAAACCACAGCTGTCAGCTTTTTGATTAATAAAACCAAGTGAGCACTGGGTTCAGCAATTGTTTTGGTGTGTTGTTTAAGTTATATATCTCTAATAAGAATGACAGTGTTTATTTAGCCAGTACATTCACTGAACTAAAAGGCTATCAAACGGTACTGATAGTCCTAAAAGATAATATTTACTATACTCACCTCTCCAAAGTTATATTTGTAGTAATTTTCTAGCAGAAATTACTGAAGTAGAATAAATTAAGCAGAAAAAAGCAAAGGAAATTATTTTGAACGAAGAATAATTTAACTCAAAAATTATCCAAAGAATTTTGGAAGAATTTCCAGTTATGTTTACCTCATAGATTAAATATCAGCCATTATTACTTTTTTTTTTTTTTAAGAAATCCACAGGGGTGACCTGGACGTTGTCATACAAATTCAAATAAAAACAAAGAAACAGTTTTTGCTATTCCCAGCATACTGATTTATGAAGCTATAGTCTGTAGCATATAGTTTTGGAACAAGCATACATATTAACAAATGTATTCATTTTAATGGGTGTTCAAAGAGCCCAAAGTTACCGAAAATACACGTACACTATAATAAAATAATTTTCTGCCTGAGTTAATTGAAACAGAATCAAAATATAAAACTTTTTTTCTTTGTAAGCCTGAAGAGCAATAGGAACAACCAATGAGTAATAACTTCAAACATTTTGTAATAGTAAGTCATTTTAATGAATATATTGATATTAATCCTAATAAATCTTGATGAAAATACACATAATACATTATATGGTATTTTCCCCTAAAAGCATTTACTCTTATTTGAACTGGGAGAGGAAAAAGCAGTAACACAAGAATGACATTAAATATAAATAACTGTAGAATAAACTGTAACAGCCAATGTAATGTTGAAGTTATGGTGCTGGACTAGGAATGGGAAGAACACATGTTCTAATCCTTCCTTAAATATAGAAATCAGGTTCTGTGACAAGCTGGCTAAAAAACAAAAGCCCTGGTAATTTTATGTATTGATAACTTTATATGTGAACTGAATTGGGCACAGTGCAAAACAAGAGGACTGTACAACCATATGAGACGGACACTACAATGGTGAAATAAATAGCTGTGACTTGGAGCAAACAAGAAAAAAACAGAAAGGTGCCCATGCAGTCACTACAAGTTGAGTTCTAAAGGGAATCTTTGTAATAGACCAGGGGTGTCAAACTGCCGGCCTGCGGGCCAGACGCGTCACGAGGAAACCGCGCCCACCCCATTGCCGGCAATGGGGAAAAAGTTCCGATACGTTGCACGACGTCATGTAACGTCGCGAGTTTGACATGTCTGTCATAGACTAAAGACAGGCAGAAAATAGAGCTGGATATTCTGGCATGAATGATTTGCTGTAAAACAACAAGAATTTCAGATAACCAATTGTTTAACAATACAGCAAGTTTTCATATCAACAGGTGGCTCAAAGTTTGGAGTTAAGCCAGGAATAGATTTTATGTGAAATTACACTAAATTTTATTCTGACACTGAGAACAAATTTTGTATGTATGTAATCAGGTATGGTTTTAAGCTACAAGTCACTATGTTGTATCAACTCTGTGGTCTACAGCTTCCAATTCTAGACTCATTGGTGCTGTTTTCTAAATGATCGGAAAACCCCAAATCTATATTACATACAGAGTATCTTAATTCTAATATCTATATTTTAAATTTTAAGCTCAGCAAAAGACAAAAAACAAAAAAATACACAAGGTAGGTTTCAGGAAATATAAAGCATAATCTCTCTCGTTATAGTTCAGTAAAGCAATAAGCAGGAATATTTTATGTAATGATCAACCAACATATCAGATATGCTTCAGAAAAAATGGAGTTAAAAAGACTTAGCACAAATACAATAATCTCTGCTATAGTGTCAAGGTGAAATGTAGTCCAGTTGAGGATTTTCCATCTAACAATTTCCATTGGCTCAAAATGTCACATGATTGACAATTTTGCAAATTGGTGCATATACCAAATACTAGATAAAACTGATTCCAAAAATAAAGTTGCCAATCAGGAGATAAGACAAAAGCCAGATTAGAAATAAAATAAAAATTATTATGGATGCTGAAAATAAAAGTCTGTAAAATTTCACAACATTAGGACAAAATTAGGGCGAGTTTGTACATAGAAACCGGTATTTGATCTTTTATATATAAAGATTAAATATAGGTTTTTATAACCTTCTATAACATGTTAACCTTCTTGCTTGGGGTTTGAGAAGAACTTGTAAAAGCATAATAATGGGCAAAAATATTATGAGAAAGCATGTGAGTTTAATGGACTGTCTAAACTTAGCTGCCACAAGTCCTATAACAAGCCTTGTAATTCATCAGAACAGATTCCTTAAAATGCTTAACACTTCAGTTTTTGTATGTTTGTTAAAAGGCATATGCTACAAAGACATACGCTTACTATTAATTTTTTTAATTAATCCTGAGGTAATGAAAAGAAACAAAAAGGAAAACAAAGGCAATGTCCTGAGATCTTATATAAATGCCAAAATTAGATTCATAATCCTATACTTTCTATCTGGAATTCAGTTCCCAAACGTCTTGACCCCTATAAAAGAAAGCATAAAACAGAATTGGAGATAATACATTCTAAATAGTTTTAGCCTACAGGAAGGAAAGTTAAAACACATAGATAATTCTGATCTAAGTTCTGAGCTTTTCTACCATAAAACTCAGAAGTCTTGAATGAAAATACAATACATCCTTTCTTCCTCTTTACAGCTATCTCAGGTTAAAATTATGATATCTGAAGAAATAGTTACAAATAAAAATAACTGACCTGGCATATTAATTATCAATTCTTATTGGACCTACAAGATATAGCCAATCAACTGCAGTATACATTCCAAGAAAGGACTACCAATAAAGGATAAAAATTAAACAGGGCAATCTTTTAATTAGCTTCTTGTGCAAGACAATTAAGTCACAAATCAGTTCAGGCAGACTTACCAGAATCACACTCAAGCTGCCCCATGACACACATGCACAGGCAGGTAAGTACAAATATGGGCTACATTACAGCTAGATGGGATTGACAAAGATGAATATTTTATGACACACCTAGAGATAGGTAAAAGGGCAATTTGCTCTGGTTGCCTCAAAATTCCTAACATATCCCTTGTAATATATGAACCGGTAAGATGCAAACTACAGTACCTGTCCTCTGCCTTCCCCCTTTCAATAATAATACAGAGCCCACTCCAAAAATGGATTCTCCAAGTTTAAAAACCCAGAGAGCAAATCTTGAAATTCCTGGAAAACAAATCTCAGTTGTAGAGAAAGTCAGTGGAAAACTAAAGATTGGGGGGGGGGGGGGATTTTAGGAATAGATACTGAGATAACAACTGCAACCAATGATGCAGAAAGCACAGAGGGTTAAAAGTCAACTGGATTATACTCCTATCAAAGACCACTGAAGAATCTTAATCCCCTAGAGCAGTGTTTCTCAACCTTGGCAACTTTAAGACTTGTGGACTTCAACTCCCAGAATTCCTCTGCCAGCTTAAAGTCTTAAAGTTGCCAAGGTTGAGAACCCCTGCCCTAGAGACCCACCCCCACGAGAGAGAGAGAAAAAAAAATCCTTCAAATATCTGCTTTCCATCTACTGGCAATGACTGAGATTCTGTTGTATCTCCTTTGTAACTCCACAGTAAGCCAAAGAGTACTGTAAAACGAAGGACACGTGAGCCGATATGGGGCTCTCCACAAATACCGTTAGGATAGACCAGGGGTAGTCACACCTTGGCTCTTTTATGACTCGTGGACTTCAACTCCCAGAATTCCTGAGCCAGCTTAGCTGGCTCAGGAATTCTGGGAGTTGAAGTCCACGAGTCATAAAAGAGCCAAGGTTGACTACCCCTGGGATAGACGCTAAGATCCCACCCAACAATTCAAAATGCTTCCCATTCTTAACTCAACATTTGAGCCCAGTTGACTGAACCCGCCCTTCCCCTCCCCGGGACTTTTTATTCGGGCTCTTTTGAAACCCGCATCCTCTCTTCACTTCCCTCCCCCCTCCCCAATCCATTCAATCTCTTCATAGAAGATTTGGAAGGGAATTTGAGCGGCGGAACCAAAGAGCAAGAAAAGGGGGGGGGATTTTTCTGAATGGGCTGAAAACGCAGCGCAAAAGGCTAACATGGAAGGAAAGAAAGAAAGGAGAGTTGTTCCTGCTAGAGGGCAGCTTGGCACCAGACCGCCTCAGAAAAGGGCGTTGAGAGGGAAGGCAAGCTGGAAATCCCGAGGCAGCTAAGGTAAGGAACGGAAGTGGGGAGGCAGAGGAGCAGCAGTTGGCCGCAACGCTACTTGCCGGCGAGACGCGCTAGGCCTTGCCGGCTTGGGAGAAGGAACCCTACACAAAAGGGGGGAGGCGTTTCTATGGAGACCGGATTCCTTTGGAATGTCTCTCTGTTTCTAGGGTAATAGGCGACGGGAGGGGGAGGGGAAAAAAAGGCCCCAAAGGTTACCAATGAGGCTGTGTCAGGCCCCGCCGCGGCCGCCGCTGCTGCCGAGTCACCGCTCTGCGCTGCTGCCGTTTCCTCCTCCGGCCTGCACTGACATAAGATGGCCGCGGCAGGGCCCGGAACAAAAACCTCCCCCAGTGTCGCACCGCTCCTATCTAGACTGCGACTAAGCCCCAACCCTTCCTCGGCGCGACTCCATTGGATTCAGCCAGCGTCCGTCACACAGAGGCCCACCCTGATAGGCTAAAGGAGAAACGTAGCGTGAGGCCACGCCCACTGACCTGGGGAATCTGCCTCCTTTTATGATGAAAAAATTGATGCGGGGAAGCCCCGCCCCGCCCGGCCTCAGCCTTGAGGTAAAGAGGCGGCCCTTGCAGTATCAGGGCCATGCCCCTTCGAAACTTCACGCACAGACGGAGGAAATGAACGAGCTCAGCAACGCCTGCTTAAAGAATAGAAATGTGTATCTTACTCCTGAGCTAGAGAGAAAGATAAATACAATCCCTTATTTACAGGAACTGCAAGCAAGAGAGGGGTTTCGGCAGGAGAAATGTTTAGCCAATGTAGGGAAAAAAACCCTATACTTATAAAAATTACCTTTGCTAGTAAGCAAGCATAAAAGCCTACAATATACTTTCCCTATCAAGAGTTTTGGAGTGTTAAAAGTACTTCTCTTATATAATCTCATTTATCCTTACAACAACTTATATTAGTACTGCTTTATAAAACCCTGCTTGAGCAGGGGGCTGGACTAGAAGGCCTCCAAGGTTCCTTTCAGCTCTATTCTAACTGTATAAAACAGGACAGTATAAATAATAATGGAAAAATGAGTTGCCCCAAATCAGTTATGGTAGTTTCAATCAGATATCTCCACTTGTTTTTACCAAAACCTATGTCCAGCTCAACCACATAATAAGAGGCAGTATGTTCTTTGTTCTTGCACAATCCAGCAACTATTTGTGCTCTTTCATACTGGTGAAACCAACACCCAGTGCTAAAGATTTAACAAGTATCGTAAGCCTTATGCTCAAATCATGCATGAATAAAATGAAACTACAGTACAAATCTTCAACAATAAAAAAGGGGTCAAGCTGTCAACATGAAGTCGGACTGCACAAATCTGCACAGAACAAGTGTAATAATTTCTGCTGCATACTTGTGGGTCAGCATTCATCATGGCTATTTGCTTTGACACAGTTATAGGATATCAAGGGATCCCAATCATTGAACTTTTATGCCTACTGAAAACTGATTCAAAAATATCAAATCATGTTCATCTCACCTCAATGCATTTACAAAATACTGTTCTATTCTTTCACATATCACAAAGACCAAATAAGGAAAACAAAAATGAAAAGAGCTGTTCTCAACATGTTTTCAACTACTGTAACCTACACCAATCTGAAGGGTTCAACAACCACCTTACAATTGTTAATTGACAAGCTCCTTGTAGTCTCTCTCATACATAAGCTGCATCTGAATAACTACTTGTCTTCTGTCTTTCCCTCCCCATCTCATCCCATCTAAATTGTGTATCACTCTAGCCACTCTGTTGTATCTGATTAAGTGACCTGAGGCTTATGGTTTATATCTTTTGTAAGTTGTAAAAGTTGCTACAGATGACTTTTGAAATAATCATATCTCAACTGGTCACACCTTACAGAGATATTATAATGACAAAAATAAATGGAAGATATTGTATGTCACATACAGGAAAGATGGGTTTTTAAGAGCCTCCATACTGTCATCCTTTAGGAAGGCCTTAAAAACTCTAGCTCTTGCTTGCCCTAGTGCTTACTGGAAGAGCCAGGATTTTAATTTTTTCTCTTCCCCCAGGGCAGGTGTTTTGTTGTTTTAATGTCTGTCAATGTATGCTAAAAGCTTAAAAAGCTGCTTTGAATCACTAGTCAACTGAGTGTCTCTATAAAGATAGTCCTCTATGACAATTGGGACCAGGATTACTGTAATTAGTGCAGTCATAAAGTGAGACATCATATGAACCCACCAACTTAGGATGGAAATCCTGGTACTTCCTGTTAAGATCATTAACCCAGAATTATGGGCTTTTAAACCAGCACCCATCCCAATCCAAGACATTCTGGGCTTGTCTCTCCCAGGCCCAAGCCTCACTAAGATAAGAGACTACCTCCAACTCCCCCCCCCACACACACATACACCTGTCACCCTCCCATTTCTGCCCTTTCACTGCCTGGCACTTTGCCTTGCAGGATGGAAAGCAGCTCCATATAACTGCAGGGTGGAAAGCAGCCCCACATCTGCAGGCTTTGGGGCCGCTGGCCAAGCCCCAGGAATCCTCAGTTACATCGACAAACTCCAGCAAGCATTTGTTTGCCTATATGCCTTCTCTCCCAGTTCCCCGCACAATCTGTCAGCCCTCTCAGGTAAACCAGAAAGGAAATATGACTTGATGCAATAATTCTACTTTATTGTAAGTCCTCTTTAACAGAATCTTGCAAGTCTAAAGATAAAAAAATTCCTACTGCCACTTTTAACCATCTCATCAATCAGACCGGATCCTTCCTAAGTTTATTCCTCTAACAATTAAGCCCTTGGAGGCCCCCTCCTTTCTCTTATCTGATTGTTTCCTAGGCAGAATCTCTTTCCCTCAGTCCCCCAAGGTCATCCACACGTTCTATTAAATGTACCGACTGTCAGCCATAGCTAAAGCAGAAGTGCCTTGCTGTCTTCTTTTTGAACTCATAGCCACCATGCTACATTAGGCACTCCTGCTTCTCCAGTGAACACTTCTATATGTGGCTCTCTAGCCCACCCCAGCAGCACAGTGCCAACCCATGAAACCCCAACAAGTCCCACCGAACATTTATTTGCCCAGCTGCTTTCTCTCCCAATTCTCCGCAATGACCTGTTGCCTTTTGCGCCCAGCTGTTGTTCCCGAAGGCTTGCAATTTCGAAAGCACAACGAGCCACTTGTAAGGAACGTTCACTGGGGAATTGAGACAGCAAAGGTAATAAGGTGGGTGCAAAAGGCCAGTATGGGGAATTGGGAGAGAAGGCAGTTGGTCAGGCAGATACTTGCAGAGGCTTCATGGGCACTGCAGCTTGGCACTAGACTGCTGCAGCAGGCTGGGGGAGTCATATGCAGGAAGCCAGAAAAGGAGGAGTGCCTGGAATAGCATAGTAACTGCAGGTCTGAAAAGGAGACAGCAAAGGCATGGAGGCACTTCTCCTTTGGCCACAGTGGCTGGATGCCAAAGGCAAAAGGTCAGTGCAGGAAACTGGGAGAGAAGGCAGATGGGTGAATGCTTGCTGCCGCTTGCTGGGGTAGGTTAGGATGATTGACTCTTTCTGGGGCATGGCAAATAGTCTCAGAGACACACAGTTCCGGGGCAACTTAACATCCTACAAAGCAGGATGCAGATGGCCAAAAGGGCATAGATAGGAGAGCAAGATAGGCAAGTGTGAGGACTGGAAACACACACACACACACACACACACACACACACACACACACACACACACTGTGTTGTAGGTGTGAATGGACTGCCAAGAATTTTGATTACATGATCACAAGGGTATTGTGATGACCGTAACTTTGGGCAGAGGTCATAAGTGCTTTTTTTCAGCTCTATCGTTGCAACTTCAAATGGTTGCTGATTGAATGGTCATAAGTCAAGGACTACCTGTATGCTGAATTAATAATAAATCTAATAAATAAACATAATTAAAAAGCCCACCACCAAAATAGCAATATGTAGCAGTAAGAAGCAACCTGGGAACACAGTAAAGGTTCTCTCATGACAGTCTGCTATAACTCTAGGCACAATCAGCAATCAGCAGTGACAAAGGTCCCTGCTTAATGGATTAGGGCTCAAGACATCTTTTACTTATCTAGTGATCCTGGGCTAGACACTATCTTTCAGCTTAAACCAACTCATCCAAAGGTATTGTGAAAATAAGATGGAGCTTACACACTATGCATATTGTCCCAACTACTTTGCGATGAATAGATATCAAGAAACACAGGACAAAAATCATTCCTTAAAAAAACCCTTTGTGTGTCGCTGTTTCATTATAATAGAAGGCAGAGCACTCCTAAAGGGAGTATTGGATGAACTCATAAATCGCCTAGAAAATCCAATGTATTTCTTTGCCAGGCTTTTAAGCCTAGTAGATTTATATGTAGAAAGTGCTACACTAGCTCTAGATTACTGTACCTCTGGACACCACTGGACACATTATTTATTTAGTAAATATATATAAATGAGATTCTAGGCAGCACAAAATAAAACAGACAGTTAAAACAAATATTAAAAACAAACATAAATAAAAACCGAGACTGCAGGAGAATGGGCATCTTAAATATAATATCTTGTTGGCTTCTTATTCCCATGGAATCCCCAAAGATGCTGCAAAAAAAAATGTTTTAGAGGCTTTCTATGAGGCTGGTAGGGATGGGGCTAACCTCACCTTGGGAAGGATGGTGTTTCAGAAAGCATGAGCCACAGCTGAAAATGCTTGTCTTCCGGGTCTCATCAAATGGAGCTCTTTAGCAGAAAGGGCACATAAGATACCACTCCTGCCATACTAAGTCATAAGCCACTCTTTACCAACTGCAATAGCTGGATTCATACATCTCAACCTATGAACCCAAGCACTTCTAATACTTGACGTCTTTGAACAAAAGGCTGGGACTGAACTTGAAGTTGGGCTCTTGGGCTCTTAATGGACAGATATTGTATAAATTTTTAAAAGGTAGTCAAAAACAACATATAAATATATCTTTCTAACTGTTTAATCATTGCTGCATGATATATTAATGTGCAACATGTGATACTTGAATTTAGCATTTTTGTGGAGCTTTGTGACTGCACAGCTCTAGAGATAATTCAGCAGAGATCCTTTCACAAGGTTCGTCACTTCTAAAATTAGTATATGTGTATATTTATAAATACATGTATTACATACCCAGAATGTAACATATACCATACCATTTCATTTCTGACTATGAATATGTATGCAAAAATGAATGCTTTTCCATATAAGGTTTGATATAAAAATTAGGTCCACACATGATGCTAAGCCAAAATATGGTCTGCTTGACTTTAGGTTAGCAGATTGTCCAAATCTAGCCATTGTGATTTTAAATGGTTTATGGCTTAGCTTGCTGAACAAGCAAGATCATTAACATTTATCCATGATTAGGAAACCGTGGCTTAATATGTTATGCAAACTAAGTCCAATTATTTCTTCTTTCAAAATGGACTTTTTAAAACTCAGAAAGTTCAAGGGATAAAGGATATGTTTCCCGCAGATTTCAAACTGTTTGAAGACTGGAGAAGGAAATGACAACTCATTTCAGTGTCCTGCACAGAAGCCAAATGGACATTCACAAGGCCAATATCAGCACAATATGATACAGAAAGCTGAGCCCCCCAGATTTAGAAAGTATCCGTCAAGCTACTCAGAAAGAACAAACAGCGGGTAAGCAAGAAAAGCACTAATGTTTATGATGTGGCTGCTAAAAGGATGACCACCTGCTGATATGTTCATAGCCAAAAGGAAAATTTAACGCTGCAAAGATATGTACAGCTAAACCACTGACATGTGGAATGTCAGAGCAACAATTTGATGCTCCCTGAACAGAAATGTCAAGAATGTAGACAGACATTCTGGAAGTTACCAAAGAGAAAATGGGCTGGAATGGATCACTTCAGAAGAACATCAGATTTACTGTGGAGAAGAAAACCATTGCAGAAATGAAGTAGACATCATTTTAAAATAAAAGGGTAAAGAGGTAAGTGTTTAGGTTCATCCCCCTACAATTAAACTAATCAGTACCACAGTGATTCAAGTCTATCCTCCAAACACAGATGCAGGGGTTGAACATTTCTATGGCAACTTGCAACTCCTTGTCGATGTAACACAAAAGAAAACAAAAACAAAAAAGACCTCATATTAATCAGAGGAGATTGCAATGCTAACACTGGAAGTAAAATGGCATCTGGAATAATGAATTTGGGCTCTCTATATAAAATTAAACAAGAAACAGACTAACATTTTGACAAGGGGATTCAATGTTTATAACAAATATTTGGGTTCTATATACAAAATTAAATAGGAGACAGACTAACATTCTGACAAGGGGATTCAATGTTTATAACAAATATTTCAGTAATGTCAACAATTATTCTGTATATCACCAGATGAATAACCTCAAAATCAAATCACTAACTGTAGCAAAGATGTAGAAATTATATTCAGCTCACAAACTCCTTGCAAAATTACAACTAAACCTAAAGAAACGAATATAATCATCAGAGCAATAGGAAGTGACCTTAGCAATATGCCACCTGATTATACATGGGAGGTACGGAAGAGATTTAGTTGATTAGATCTGACAAATATAGAGCCTGCCCTAGACTGAGAACTCTGGACTGAAATTTATGACATCATTAAGGACGAGGCAAAGAAAAATATCCCAAAATGAGAACCATAAAAAGATCAGTGTCCACTGAACACTGAAAATAACTAAAAAAAAGGCAAAAACAAAAAGCTACACAGAAAAATGTGCCTCAATGCAGGCTGAGTTCCAGCAAAGAGGAGACAATCAGTTATATCTAAAGAAATGATGCAATTCTATGGGAAGGATAATAGGCTTTTAAAAATAGAAATCAAGAGAACCGTTTATGTAAAGATGAGCACACTTAAAGACAAAGAAGGCCATGAAAAACGATATAAAGAAGAGGTGATACGGTTATATGAAAGAACTACACCAAAATAATTCCGAAACTGATACCTACAAAGGTCTGCTTGCTGAAGTTAGAACATAGAATCATAAGGCTGGAAGAGACCTTGGAGGTCATCTTCAAGGAGCCCTAGAAAATTTGGCTAATGACAAAGCTGCAGAATTGGATGAAGTATCAGAAAAACTACAATTTTACGAGATGACGCAGTTAAGCACTACTTGTAATCTGTAAACAGGTATAGAAAACAGAGCAGTAGCCAAAGGACTTGAAAATATCAATTTATATTCCAAAAGCAAAAAAAAAAAAAAGAATACCACAGGTATAGAATAGTTCATTTAGTGACTGTGCAAAATTACCATGGCACTGAAAAAAATGACTCAGAACCGTTTTTTCACACTTACGACTGTTGCAGCATCTCTAGGATCATGTGATCAGAATTCTGACTCTTGGCAACTGACTCATATTTATGATGGTTGCAATGTCCTGGGGTCATGTGATCACCTTTTGGGACTTTCTGACAAGCAAAATCAATGGGGAAGACAGATTCACTTATCAACCATGTTACTAATTTAACATCTGCAGTAATTGACTTAACAACTGTGGCAAGAAAGGTCATAAAATGGGCGGAAAACTCACTTAACAAATGTCTCCCTTAGCAACTGAAATTTTGGGCTCAATTGTGGTCGTAACTCGAAGATTACCTGTACTAAAGAATGATCAAACCATCCAATAATTGCACGTATTTCAAATACTAACATGTTGTTCATGATTTTGCGATCCAAATTTAAGCAATGCACAGAATAAGAATAGCCAGAAGTACAAGCTACATTAAGAAGTAGATGAGGTACCTGTGAACATATTGCCAACATTCAATGGATAATGAGAAATGCAGGGGAACTCCCCCACAAAAATATCTACTTTTACTTTACCAATTATATACTTAACTGTATAGACTGTGGATGGTCTTTTAAAACAGAGGTCCCCAACCTTTTGGGCACCAGGGACCGGTTCTGTGGAGAAAGCTTTTTCCACGACCGGAGTGTGGTTTTGTGTCCTGCCTGCATCCCACGGATGGGGCTTTGCTTGTTTGTGTGGACCAGTTGCTGGCATGCCACAGACAAGTACTGATCCACAGCCCAGGGGTTGGGGACCCCTGTTTTATTTGGGCTATCTTACATGCTCGCTGAAGAATTTATTTATTGACCAAAAAGAAACAAAACACAATACAGAATAATTAATGATCCAAATTTGGGAGAAGATATGCTAAGGTTCTATATTAAAGGTAAAGGCTTCCCCTGTCCAGTCATGTCCGACTCTAGGGGGCGGTGCTCATCTCTGTTTCTTAGCAAAGGGAGCCAGCATTGTTGGAAGACACTTCCATGATCATGTGGCCAGAATGACTACCCGCCAAGGCGCACAGAATGCTGTTACCTTCCTACCTAAATACCTATTTATTTACTCACAATTGTATGCTTTCAAACTGCTAGGTGGGCAGGAATTAGGGCATGTAATGGGAGCTCGCCCCATCCACTCGGGTCTTGAACCTGGGCTGTCAGCTTTCCAGTTGACAAGCTCAGCTTCTTTAACTGCTGAGTCATCATGCCCCCAAAGTTCTATATTATCTCTTTATTTAAACTACTGTACTTGCAATATATGAGAAATGCTGGACTAGAAGAAATAGAAATTGGCCTTAACATTTCTGGAAATGAGGAAAACTTAAAGAACCTCCTGTTGAAGGTGAAAGAAGAGTGCAAAGGTCGGTCTACTGCTTTCTTAAAAAAAAAAAAAAGCTAAGATTTTGTCAATAAGCAGTGCCATCCCAATGCAAGTACATGTATACCAGTGTTTCTCAACCTTGACAATTTTAAGGCATGTGGACTTCAACTCCCAGAATTCCACAGCCAGCAATGCTGGCTGTGGAATTCTGGGAGTTCAAGTCCACATGCCTTAAAATTGTCAAGGTTGAGAAATACTGATGTATACAGTAGTTGAAGTAGTAAGAGATGCTCTTCCTGTGTTTGAAAATTCCCAGAAATGGGAATTGTAGTAATAATATAAAGTGATGTCCGCTACTTGATTGTCATGATTGTCATCATGACAATCAAGATGAACTATTAAATTGGAGAGATATCACACTGACTATGAATATACCTAGTTATATTCTGGGACCAGAATTTCCATTGCCGAGTTATTTGGTTGTTAGGTAAAACATCATGTGACCACAGTTCCAATAGTCCCAGTTGCAATTGTTAGACCAGGACACTGCCTTCATTAGGTAAGGACCTCACACTTCTCCTGCCCTGTTGCGCTTGCCTTTGCTTCAGCTCCCCCAACCTGCCTATCTACCCACCATCTGTGCCCTTTGGGTTGCCTAGCACTCTACTGCCTACCCTTGCCACCCGCACTGCCTGCAGCTGACCTATGACATCTTCTTCCCCCTGAAGCCAACACCCCAGAAGACAAGTTCAAGATCCAAAAAGATCTTGACAGACTTGAACAGTGGGGCCTAGCTAACAAAATGAAATTTAACCTAGATAAAAATAAGGATTTATACTTAGGCAAGAAAAACCAACTGTATAGGTACAGCTCAGTGAAACTTGGCTTACTGCCAGTAACTGGAAGCGGGATCCTGGAGTCCTAGTGGACAATCACTTAAATATGAGCTAGCAGTGTGCGGCAGCAGCCAAAAAAGGCAATGCAATCCTAGGCTGCATTAATAGAGGGATCAAGATCACGTGAAGTTCTAGTACTGCTTTACAAAGCCTTAGTAAGATCACGCTTGGAATACTGCATCCAGTTTGGGTCGCCACAATATAAAAAAGATGTTGAGACTCTGAAAGAGAGTGCAGAGAAGAGCAAGAATGATTAGGGGTCTGGAGGCTAAAAGAAGAATGGTTATAGGAATTGGGTATGCCTAGTCCAGGGGTAGGCAACCTTGGCTCTTTTATGACTTGTGGACTTCAACTTCCAGAATTCCGGCTCAGGAATTCTGGGAGTTGAAGTCCACGAGTCATAAAAGAGCCAAGGTTGCCTACCCCTGGTCTAGTCTAATGAAAAGAAGGACTAGGGGAGACATAGTGTTCCAATATTTGAGGGGTTCCTACAAAGATGAGGGAATCAAACTATTTTCCAAAGCACCAAAAGGGATGACGAGCAACAATGAATAGAAACTAAGGAGAGACACAACCTAGAACTAAGGAGAAATTTCCTAATGGTGAGAGCAATCAGCCAATGGAACAGCTTGATTTCAGAAGTTGTGGGTGCTCCATCACTGGAAGCTTTCAAAAAGAGACTGGACAACCATTTATCTGAAATGGTCTCTCTTGCTTGAGCAGGGGGTTGGACTAGAAGACCTCCAAGGTCCCTTCCAATTCTATTATTCTACGTTCTATGCTGGTCCAGCATCCAGGCCCTGGACTATGTATAACAGGGTTGCGGAGCCTTGTCTGCCAAAGACAGCTTGTCAGGCCTGGTTGGGGAGAAGGCAGTGGAATGGCAAGCTGTGCTGCTCTCCATTGCTGGGTGAGGCAAGACAGCAGATGGCAGCTCCCAGACAAAGTTGGAGAGGCTCTGCGGGAGGCACCATTTGGGGGTGGTAGCAGAACTGAAGGAAGCAGAAAGAGGCAGGCTTCCCAGAGGCACAGTGCACATTCCGCAACTCATGTTGGAAGCACTCCTGGAAAACTGGGCTGCGGATTTCAGAAAGGGGTGGACGCAAGCCCAGCATCTGCAAAGCCTACCTACAGGCCCTCTGCTCACTGTCGGCCCAGCCTTCCTCCTGCAAAGACTCACAAGCAGCCAGCAGCTTCCAACACGCTGAAGCCTGCAGATGGTTCTCCAAGGGCACCTGCAGTACACGCTCTGCAGGTCTCATACAGGAAATTTGAACAACACTGGCTTCCTTCCTATATAGATAATACTGCAGTGTCCGCACATTTGGCTTTCTGAGCAGAGAATCTCTTGTCCACATATAAAAGTATTTAGGAATGGAACAAGAATTCACTGGTTTGGACAGAAGATTATCCCTTCCAGCTGGTCAAGTGCATCAGAGAGCTCACATTCACAAAGCATAAACAAATCAGTTCTCTTCTATAGTCTACCCTCAATGACAGGTATTTGACCACTGAACATGGAAATTCCACTGACCATCATACTGAATACACTGAACAATTGTGTAAAATAGTTCCCCCACAGTACTACCTATGTCAGTCATGCCACAGCAAAACACTAATTGTTCTCTTCTGCCCCATAATCAGCACACTAATTGTTCTCTTCTGCCCCATAATCAGCACACTAATTGTTCTCTTCTGCCCCATAATCAGCACTGTGTCGTGCCTGCCTTGTTTCAATTGGTGGAACTATATGGGAAAAGGACACTGAAAAATGATTTGTTAGTAATTGCCTGCTACCTCAGAAAGACTTAAGGAGGATGCAATTTGGCAACTTTCTGGAAGCAATGCAAATCCTTTTTATCTGGGCAAGTATTTTCAGGAATAAATATATAATCTATTGCTGTGGTAAAGAACCTGATTTATAAAGCATGAAAAATATCATATTTTTATTTCCTAGATTTATAGCCCACCTTTAACCCAACTAGCTATTAAATCAAAAAGTTTATCACCTTTTATAAATAATGATGTGTGCATATCATAAAACATGTCTATTCTGGGCTACTTTCGTTTCTCTATTCTCTGTTCATCTATTTGAACAATGGGGCTATTTAAATAGGAATAAAATGATTCCACTGTTAGGAAAACAAGAGTCCTTTGGTATTTTAAGCCAGGGGATGCCAACTGGCAATCACCTAGTCCCTTTTCCATGACCCTGAAAGCCCCTACTTTGAGATGGAAAAGATATGAACACTGTGGTATAAGTACATCACAGCTATAGGGACCATACTTTCTGACTACTAAAGGTGAAGTCTAGGCTTTCAGTTATTTCTATCCATCTTTCTTTATCTCATTGTTAATAGAGCATTGTATTTCTTCTCCCAGATCAGTGTTTCTCAACCTTGACAATTTTAAGGCATATGGACTTCAATTCCCAGAATTCCACAGCCAGTAATGCTGGCTGTGGAATTCTGGGAGTTGAAGTCCACATGCCTTAAAATTGTCAAGGTTGAGAAACACTGTCCCAGATAGAGGCACCTGTTCGTTGGTATTCTTCATATAATGGTGCAGCTCCAACAAGGAATGTACCAGCAAGGTATATTATGTTTTATTGCCGCGATTATGACTCCCATGAACCCACAGGACAGGCCATGCTACAACTAAGGCAAAGCAAGTGGGGAATGGCTGGGAGCCTGAGTGTGACTGTGGGGCAGCAGAACAAACTATAACACATATAGTTCAAGAATGTCCCCTCAGGAAATTTCAAGACACCTGGGATCATCTCACCACAGCCACACCAGAAGCAGTTAGATAGTTAGCTTCCTTAGATATCAAATTATAACATCTATCCCACTGCAATTCTATGATTGCCTATTATGATGATTTTATGGTGGTTTTATCTTAATGTAATATTTTATCTCCTATACTGTATTGTCCACATGCTATATATATGGTGTGGCTGTGATGAGATCATCCCAAACTAAATTTGTGTTATCTGTGATTGCATGCCATATGCTAAATGAATAATAAGCTATAAAAACAAGGGGGGGAAATCCAAATCCTATTGCAAAACCCAGCCCAGACAGCCCCATCCATTTTGTAATCCCAAACTTTCAAAAAAAGATATATGAAGTCACCAAAAGATTGAGCACTCCTGCCTCAAAGACTTTGGTTATAGCAGAGTTTTCCAGCAATTCTTATCCTTCTTCCAGGACCAGCTCCAATGGTGATGATTCGCGGAAAATGTTTAGCCACAGACCTGCCCTTTGCGGGAGTAGACTTTGCTCTATTTATTTTATTTTTATCCAATCTTTATTATTCTATTAATTACTTAAGATAATGAACATACTTAATACTCCTTCCTCCACCTATTTTCCCTACAACAATAACGCTGTGAGGTGGGTTGGGTTGAAAGACAAGTTACTGGCCCAAAGTCACCCAACCAGCTATCATGCCTAAAGCAGACTAGAACTCACATTTTCTAGTCTGGTGCCTTAACCATTAGACCAAATTCTTTCCCTGCTCCTTTTTATCATTTACATGAAACGTCTGAGCGAAGTCACCCATTGGCATTGAGTCAAGTATCATCACTATGTTGATGATATACAGTTCTACATCTCTGCTCCAGGTAGTGGAGTGTTTCTCAGTGCCTGCAAACTGTACAGATCTAAATGGAGAAGAATCAGATTTGGCTCAAGCCTGATAGACTGAGTAGCTGTGGAGTTTATATCCCACCATATCAAGTGATTTACGCTTTTTAATTGTCTATATTCCCCATTAAAGTTGGTGGACTATCTGAAGATCTTCCTAAACTCACAGTCCCTGCTCAAACAGGGACTATTTGCAGTGATTCATACCTTACTAATCTACCATTGTTGGATCTCCTATTATTCCTCCACTATTGCAATGTACTCTACATGGGAATTCCTTTGAAGAGTATACAGAAACTTCAGTTGATCCAGAATGCAGTGGAACAATCAGTAGTATACAGTACATCCATATAGCACTGCTACTATATGAGCTACACTGAATCCCAGTGGTTTGTTGTTATTTTTGATACTCAGTATGACATGAGGCCGGGTAATATGTGGGACTAGATATCCTTGATAGTTTCTATCTGCCCCACTTAATCTGGTAGAATGGATAACCAGATCCTCGTTAGTGAAATTATATTACCTGGTGGGGTCTTAGAAAAATGCTTCCTCTGTCAAGATTTCTGCCTTATGGAAAACCCTCCCTCCATGGGAGAAATACCAATGACCCCAACTTTATTGGCCTTGAGGAAAATGATAAGTACATGGTTTATTCCCCTAGACACCAGGGCCAGGATGTTGTCAGAGCTAGCATTAAGGAGTTACACTAAGTTATCAGTCTATATAGGAACTGTACATAATTTTTCTTGTGATGCATGGTAACAGATTTTTGACTAAGGAGCAACTATCTTTCCTAAACTAGCATATCACAATGAGCCATAAAATTCACTGGAAACAAGGGCTCAGATAACATCTAGTTTTTATAGAAAAACATTTCAAGATGTGAACAAGCAGTGAAGAGCTCCAATATGTCTTCTTATCAAGTTTTGTTTTGCTAGACAGCATGTTTCCTCTTTAAATGTCTAGGTTGGCAACTGAAGGGCCCGTTGACATTCCCATGGGGACCTCAGTCAACATGGCTATGGATAGACACCAACCTCTATCTAAGGGGACATATATTTTTTTACAGTACAAAGAATAGTGCAAATCTTTTTCCACCTCTTGAGGTGATATGTCAGAGACTATCCTCCAAAAATTGATGGAGCCTGGTCAAAAACCAAATTTGATTTAAACTCACTTTTATTTAAAACTACTCTAGATTAATCAGATAGAGAAAACATTATTTCTACTCACCTATTTAATAATTTTCTTTATGTGTCACATTAAAAATACAAGTTTGGTAACAACCTTTGGAGAGGCATTGTGGAACACTTCTGACTTAAAGCCCAAATTGTATTCTGAAGTATTTTAGCAGTTCATTAACAGATGGCTATTATTAATTGAACTATTCTGCTCCATGTTAACCAGGTTAAGTGAATCAGTTATAAGAGGTGGACAAGATGCATAAAAATGACTGAACTAAGCAGAATTAATTCTACATTTTGGGATATTTATTCAAACCATTTTATGACTTCACTGAAATACAATACATAAGTCTTCTTTTCCTGAACATTACATATTTACTCAATCACAGTAAGAGTTCTGTTAAGCCTTAAAGTATTAAAAAAATCACTATATACTGATGAAGATTGAAGACTGTATTAATCAACTATAAAGTTTAGTTAGTAAAATCAAGATTTATTTTTTAAAATTCAACTGAAACTTCAAGATGCTTTTCTTTGTAACAGGGCTTTTGCAAACTCTACTGAGATCATGTCTGCAAAGTTTTTTTTGACTTCTGTTAACAGTATCATTTATACTGTTGCATATACAATAACATTCAGCCAAACACATGTATCTTGAATTCAGAAGATATGCTTTAGCTATAAACCAACCGAAATAATTGTTTATAAACCATGCCATCCTTTTACAGATAGGAGTCAAGGACAGCATGCCAGGAAAGCCCCAAGCAGTATTCATTGTGGAGCCTTGTGTTTAAGCCTATTGTACTAATGTGACTTCACACTATTCCCTAGCAAGAGACTCACAGGGCCTTAATATCAGATTTCTCTCCTGCTTCTGTCTTAAAAAAAAGAGTCTTATATAAGTCAGAAACCAGCAGGCAGGCAAATTCCTTTCTCCCACAGGTGGAAATGGGTATCAATGTCTAAAATAAAAGCTGACTGTGAAAGCCATTTTTGATAATCTAACAGCCCAATTTCTAATTCCAGAAAAGTAATTTCTATGAGGCCAATGCTTCAGCAGAGCTTAGGGCATGTCTGAAAATGGAGGAGCTAAATCAAGATTCTTGCCTTCAATATATTTCATGAACTGGTTTAATAAATCAGAATACATCAAGTACTGAGCACAGACATGTATATAAATTCCTTTGTGGATGTGCAAGCAATAGGATATTTATAGGCTTTTTTTTTTTACAACTGTTTAGCAATAATAAATGTGCTTTATTGGCTGCCACATCGAAAGTAGTGTGTGAGAAAGAATTGCAAGCTAAGTTTTGATCTTGGATATAAATTTTTGTTTTGAGCCATGTATTCAGAAGCATAAATGCTTAATTTTAGTAGGCATATGGCTGTCTAAAATGATTTTTCCTCCACGTATAGTACTCCAACTGGCAACCTAGATAGTCTAATTAAGAGAAAGAGAGATCAGAGAAGTCTTACGTTGTTCCAGCTGTCCTATGATACACATCAGAAGGACATTCATCGAGTTAAACAAGAATGGCAGTTTTCAGGTTTATGGGATCTATTTTGTTTTTTATTAAACTCTGGAGATACACCAACTGGAGTCTGGGGCAAGAATAACTGAATAGAGCTTATAGTCCTGCACACAAATATCCTTTCCAAGTGTGATCCAATTTTCACTATTTCATCAGCATAATTTAAAATGAGGCATTATATTTAAAATCAGGTGCTTGCAAATCTACTGCAAATTACCTAAAATTAGATCCTTTTTGTTGGTGTATGGTTGAAACATGCAAAAAAAAAAAAGACTGTCATTATCATTATTTATTGATAAAGAAAATTCCTCTTGCATTATTCTCATTGAGATTTCCTTAGGTCTACCAAGTCTGGGCTGCAAAGCTCCAGACAACTACTAGATGGCAGTAACACTAATTCTTTTCTGTCGTTTACTGGCTGTCCAAATTTCTGCAGCCCAGTTAGTCTGCCTCATTTAAATTCACATTCTCTTCCTGACAAGCCTTCCAACAGAACTGATTACAACCCTTTGTCTCTTCTAAATACAAAGAAAGAGCTCCTGAGATCCAGGATGCTGTTAAAAGGCTTCATAGCAGCACTAAAGGCAGGGTTTGCTTTATGAGCACAATCCAGTAAAGGTTGGAAGTGAAAATATCTAGCACAGATTAATTAAGCAATTCTTTTTAAGATCGTATGCTCTTCCCAGGCCAATGTGCCACGAATGTAATGCTGAATAAAGAAAGGGATCCCACTGATCACTAGAGAGATCCAGAGCAGGTTGCTTTGCTGAGGCCGTTTTTCTCACATCCAAACTTAGGCTGTCTCTGGGGAGTTTTGAGAGATGTTCCTTTTTTCTTTTTTTCTTTTTTTGGCTTACGAGATAATGAGGCTCTGATGCGGCTCATATAAAGAATATGAGACGTTGTGGATTGTCCTGAGCTGGATAAAGGGGAGTGACTACACCTTCTCCCTATCTTATGCATGTATACTGCATGCATGTGTCTATTTATCTACCAACGGATAGGACTCAAACTCGGCATCAACGGAGCACAGGGATGGCCGAGCTGGGAAAAAGGCTTGCGGGAAACTCATCCATATTGCTTGATCCCACCGTTAAGAAAAATATGCCAAGCTGAGAAATACTGGGATGGGGACGTGAACACCACCCCCACCACTCTGCAAACTGCATGACAGGCTATGAACTTTCCCCCCCCGACCATACCTTTTTCAGAGACCTTGATGCCCCCCCCATCAGCAAAATGACCTTGTGCTTCAACGCGCCGCCTCCGCCCCCCCCCCGCTCTCCTTCTCCACTCTCACCCTTTCCGCCCATCATTTTATCACCATCTCCGCTAAACGATGCCCCCACGCACCAGAGGAGAAGGCTGATCCTTGCTTTCGCTTCTCGCCCCTTCCCTGCCCTCTTCTTCACGCCTCCCCCGATTCGGATCTTACCCCCCCACTCTGGACCGTCTGAGTTCCAACTCCGGCTTCTGCTCCCGCCGCTACCGATGCCTGCAGGCCCTCGCCGCCGCCTGCTATGAAGAAGGAGTCCGGCTTAGTCCATTTAGGGGTACAGGTGAGAAAGGTGCCCCAATCCTCCCTAAGCACTACCATCAGCTACCTTGTCGGTCATATAAGCATTCCTGTGCAGTATTATAAGGAAATACTATTTTTCCGTGGCGATCCTTTTGTGCAAAGAATTGCTGGATTGAAGGAAGGAGAATCAAAGCAGCGATTCTCCCCCCACCAAGTTCGGAATGGTGGAGCTCAGGAAGCGCAAGGCTACTTGGGAAATGTAGTTTATAATCGGCTGGATGGTAAGCGAGCACGTGGCTTCTGAGGTCGCGTGAATTGGGGGTAGATCACTAGAGACGAATGGTCGATAAAAAGAACTGAAAACCGAGAGGGATTAACGGGATGAAAGGAGCAGGAGAACTGAATAAGATCAAATGCAGAAATAGACATCTACGTGAGAAGCGTTAAGATGAAGGAGCATTGGACCGGGGAGGATAAGAGAAGAAGAGGATTGATGGGATAATTTGGCAGGTTCATTTGAATCAGATAATGATGGGAACATATCCTTCTTTGAGGGCGTTAGGAAAATAGAAGATGCTTCTGAAGCTGTATAGAATGGTTTCTTTATCCTTTGAATAATCACAACTACTTGGGACCATCACTTTAGGGTTGAAGGAGTGGCATCATTTGGTCCAAATGTTTTCTTCAGGTAAATTCACATTTCACATGGAGGCATATGATGGGGAAGGAAAAATATAGCTTAATTGGAACCAAAAATGACTAGAAACTTGTATGCAGTGTCAAAGTTCGCTTTTTAATGTAGATTTATTCCAAAGCACACACAATAGCTTGATCTCTGCCATTTGGGAACCAGGAAATGCTTCCAAACAAAGTATCCAAACATGTTAGACTGTTCTGACATCCTTTGCTTTGATTTGGAGATGTATAGAAGATGGGTAGATAACTGTCAGATATATAATCCTGGATAAAAAGGTTGCTGATTCTGGTGACAACTATCTCAAGGTGGGTCGTCTTGATTGACAGGTGACAGTATTTCATGTTCCATTTGAATTCAAAAGGATTCACTGTTTAAAAAAATTCTATAATATACATTGTAATTTTGCAAAATTCCACTTCTCAACTGAGAGGCAAACCCAGTTTTCCTCCTGGCGTGCTGAACAAAAATTTTGGAAACTGTAGTTCAACATGTCTGGAGGACAGTAGGTTGCATATGATGGCAAAGATAAAAATGTTTATTTAATGTGATCTTCATTTGTTTTATCAATCAAAGGTTGATTATTCTGAGGTTTCTCCATGCTTCAGTTTCAAGATATTTTCTTACTGGGAATCGAAAGATAGCTTTAATATAGGATGACTGATTAGTCATATTTGGAAAGCACTGTAATGTATTTAAGCTGCAATAACCTAACACTTTTAATTTGGTCACTAAAACAATCTAGTTAACCCATTTTCTAGGCTATATACATTGGACTGAACTAGCCAAACAGACAAATCAAGACTAACACCCAGATTTAGCATTGTGTGCAACTGCAACTGCTTGGTCTTAATAATTAGCCTGAATGAATGGATTCTGTGGCCTCAATAAGTGTGTTCTGAGAATACAATCTTGTATTTTTCAAAGCAGGAAAATTAAAAATAGATTCTTATTCCTCTTCCCAAACCTGTTTGGGGATTTTTGAGGTACCTGGATGATAAATTCATCCCCAAGAAACACATGTTTTAAAAAAGACAATAATCAGAGAAAGACCCTGTTTATTTTCTTTCCCAGAACTGCCCCAGGGGAGGGAAAGACAGCACCAGGAGAAGGCAGTTAGGATTTTCTATATTAAAATAACATCTTCATAAAACATGCAGCTGGCCTGGACATGCATCCCACTTACTCCACTCCCTCCTTCCACAGTCCAGCTGAGGTTGAGATTCGAGTTAACAGAGTAACAATTCATCATTACTCCCTTTCCAAGCTGTCCCTGTGAGACCAGCACTGCAGAATGGGGAAAAAGCTGGAAAATTGACCTCTGACTTGTGGAATGGACTGTCTTCTGACTCTTGCTTCCCTAGCTTGGCATTACCCTCTTTTCCATTCTCTTTGGATATATTTTTGCCAGCAGTGTAGGCGTTCTTAGTTCCTAAGAGTATCTACAAGAAGGAGGTGAAGCTTTTCCTTTTTTTGGCTTTCCACCCTGAGGGAAGCAACTGTGGATCAAACTGTGCTGTCTTCTAAGCCCCTATGAAACCACAGAGGCAGGGACGCAAATATTGTGGGACCTTGGTCTTTGGACCTGAGAGATACTGTCACTCAGCAAGGCATAAGGGTTCATTGCATGGGGACAAGTAAAGCTGGAGGGCAAGGGCCATGGCTTGTACTGGCTACTGGGAAAGGCTTCAAAAGCAGGCCTATGCTCCCATAAAGGTATGAGGTGTAGACTGCGTTTGATGACAGCTGAAAATCATCTAGCTAATGATGCCTCTGATCCTCAGTCTTTATTTTCTATATACAATACATAACTTGATGTGGTTGATTGGTCCTGATGTCCAGTTGCCTGTCCATCAAACCAAGTAGTTCCTGACCAATAGGCAGGAATAGGGAAAGGGATAATACCACTGTGAAGCTCCCCCATGCTGCTATCCCACAGAACCCTCCCCTTTGAAGAGCAGAGTGCGTTGATCCAGCAGAGAAAGCATCAGGAAGCAAGAGCAATTATTCTCTCTGCTCAGCAGCTACTTCTTTCTTGCTCGGTTGCTCCTCTAGTGAACATGGAGTCTCCAAATGTTCAGCCAGTCTGGGAGCTTCAATGGTGACCTCGTGAGCCACACTCATGGAGGTACGAGGAGTAACAGGGAGGCGGCCACTGACATCTGTGGCCCGGAGACGTTGCATGAATGTAGTGACTCGAATGGCTTTCTGCAATAAGAAAAGCAATATCAAGAAATGAGTATCTGAACTGCTACCCTTTCTGGTTCTTCACCCAAGTACCAAATGATACCGGTTCTTGAATGAAGAACTGGTACAGATTAAGGCATCTGCAGCTTGCAACTGCTGTAAACTAAAGAAGTAAAATGTTGGGAAGTAGGAACATGGTTTCCTTTTCTCCTCTTTTTGTAACCTTACAACAGCAGCAATATATTTGCATCAATGCTTTCCTTAAAACACTGGATTCTAAAGGTTCATAGGAGAGAAGGAGGAAAAACATGATTGTATTTATATGTCCTATACACTTTGCATGACCTGAGGCCAGACTGATCGAAAGATTAAAATTCTTTCTCTAGTCTAGAGCCTGTCTGGAGGAATCTGTCCTTCTGGCCCATCACCACTGAAGACACTTTTTCCCTACCTTTTTCTTAAAATACTTCATTTTCTGATTACTTGACATTTTTCTCTTTGTTATAGATCATAGAGTTGGAAGGTCATCAAATCCAACCTGCAAGGATTCACTATCTCTTTTAGATTACTATCCAGCCTCTGTTTAAAAACCTCCAGTAAAGGGAAAGAAACCATTCCATAGGGTAACCTCTTCCACTGATTGACAGCTGTTACTGTGAAGAAGTTCTTCCTCATATCTAATTTGTATCTACCCCCTTGAAGTTACAAGTCCTTCTCTGGATTTGCTTCAATTTATCAGTGTTTTCTGTAAACTAGGGTATATAGTATTGATCTATTCCAATGACTCACCCTCCATTTGGCCTTGGCAAAATTTTTCTCAATCTGTGCACAGACCCCTTCTTTGAGGTTCTTTTCGGAAGCAATGTTTCCAGATA
Source organism: Protobothrops mucrosquamatus (assembly GCF_001527695.2). Classification (NCBI taxonomy): domain Eukaryota; kingdom Metazoa; phylum Chordata; class Lepidosauria; order Squamata; family Viperidae; genus Protobothrops; species Protobothrops mucrosquamatus. The sequence goes on along the minus strand of NW_015386089.1, from coordinate 555,262 downwards.
TCCTGAGAACAAAGAAAGAACATAGAATTATGGCTTAGCACACACACACTGAGGGGTGAAGAATGATCTAAAACGGAAAATTTAAGCAGATTTTCAAAATCTATGAACAGTTCAGGAGATCTGTATCTAATTTTACAAATTGTCTCTTTATGTTAGGTAACTCATCTATCCTAAAGGAGCTCACATTTAGAAGAGGTATTCCTAAATATGTGGAATGTTTTTTTATGTAGAGCAATCTTAGCTTTTGTGCAGCTCCTTAGAGGACTGAATGCTCTTTATTCCTGTACCAAAATTCTTTAATCAGAGGTTTTATTTTCCATTCAGATGAATTTAGGAATTTAGCTATTAGGAAAGAGCTAAGAGCAAAAATAAATTATTTTAGCCAAATAGTAGAAATAAATGATCCCTAAAATGTGATAAACTAAGATTTTTTAATAGATGTGCACACTGAGAATTTAGATATATGCTTAGCAAATTGGTTTAGCATCAGAATTGGGATACTGATTTTCTGTTTATCATTAATTCAGGAATGGCTTTGGACCTCCCTATTTATGTGAAAAATGTGCCTATCATAACAGCAATTATACCAGACTCTATATGGTAACAGTTTGTAATGCTTTTTATTAAAGATGCAGTAAACATTTGCTAGAGTTGCTCACTTCCTAGGGCCAGCCTTAGGCGTTGACTGCTTTTCTTTGCATTCCTATCAACTGTAGTGGCAACAGGCCAATAAGAACATAAACATAAGCTTCAACAAATTAGGAACAAAAGTAGAAAACATAGTTTTATTTCACATGTTCCTCCTCCAAATTGTTCAGGGCATTGCTTGTGCTCCACCCATTTCTTTTATCATTGTAATAATTCTGCAAAATAGAATAATGCAGATATAATGACTAGCCTCAAATCATTCAATGACTTCATGGCAAACCACATCTTTGAATTTAGATCAGTGGTCTTTCGACTGCAATACTATTGGGAGATAGAAACTTGCAGGTTCTGAATATTGAGGGTGGGGATGGGGGGAGAACAGAAGGAATGAGTTGGGAAGTAAAATGGCCGTATCTTTAGAAATAGAATAGAATAAATCTTTAGGAATAAAATAACAGAACAGAACAGAATAGAATAGAACAACAGAGTTGGAAGGGACCTTGGAGGTTTTTTAGTCCAGCCCTCGGCTTAGGCAGGAAACCCTATACCATTTCAGACAAATGGTTGTCCAATCTCTTCTTCAAAATGTCCAGTGTTGGAGCGTTCATAGCTTCTGGAGGCAGGTTGTTCCACTGATTAATTGTTCTGTCAGGAAATTTCTCCTTAGTTCTAGGTTGCTTCTCTCCTTGATTAGTTTCCTTCCCTTGCTTCTTGCCCTGCCCTTAGGCGCTTTGAAGAATAGCTTGACTCCCTCTTCTTTGTGGCAGCCTCTGAGATATTGGAACACTGCTATCATGTCCCCCCTCATCCTTCTCTTCATTAAACTAGACATACCCAATTCCAGCAACTGTTCTTTATATGTTTTAGCCTCCAGTCCCCTAATCATCTTTGTTGCTCTTATCTGTACTCTTTCTAGAATCTCAATATCTTTTTTACATCGTGATGACCAAAACTGGATGCAGTATTCCAAATGTGGCCTTACCAAGGCATTATAAAGTATTAACACTACAGGTGATCTTGTATTCATTCTCATCCCATTAGTATTGATACCATTATGTGTGATACATAATTAGGTAGGTGATGCAGTGTAACACGTAAGCCATTTTAGGTCAGGTATATGTATATCTGCGCACAGGGGATGCATTTGCTCCGGTCTGAAAGAGTTCCACTCACCAGATATGTCCCAAGGCTTCCTGGGCTGTGATTCGTTGGTCCTGATCTACTTCCATTAGTCTTGACACCAACTTTTTAGCTTCAGGAAAATAGAAAAGATAAGATAGGGAATTAGACAATGTTTAGGAGAGTCAGATGATCACTCTTAGGACTAGATTTTTGGATCCATATTGCAGGAAATGAAGAGGAACTGTTCTAAGAAAGTAGAACAGATTAATGCATGGAGAATTGCAATTCTGAATATTCCTGTTTTCAGACAGGAAACTGGAATGGCAAAGAATGTCCTTCCTCGTTGTGCTTTTGCTTTCTTAAAATCGGCAAGCATTTCTCTTTTCATAATGGCATCTCCAGCTTGCAGAGAAGAAGTCTTCAGAGGTATCCCACTTCCTCCTGGCCTGGTGTGGTACATAAGAGCAATTCCATGTCTATGAGAGAGAAGCTAACGAGACTGGATGGTGCTTACCAGCGACGGAGATATCATCCCAATATGGAGAGTCAAATTCATACTCCCCAGCCAGAATTTTGCGGAAGATGCGGCGATTGTGACTGTCAGTATTTTCATCATCTGTGTCATCATAGAACGGGGGGTTCCCAGACAATCTGTGATGGTAAACGAGGGAAGAAGAAGAAGAAAAAGAAGTCACACGTTTTCTTAATGTAGTGTTTATGCTTATAGCCAAATATGCTGGTCAGCTTGTTGTGATTTTTCAACTTATGTTAACTTATCCCAACATGACACTTAGGCTTCATACCCGCGTTCGGCAGTAAAACAAAGGTCTCCAGTCCCTGAATGTTAATTCAAGTCTAAACTAGATTTGGCAGAAGACACAATTTAGCTAGTTTAGAATCTTATTGCAGATAAGAAAGAAACCTGAAACACAACAGTTGGCATCCTATCATACTGCAAGAAAGTCAGAGATTTCTGTGTGGCTATGTTCCAGAATTAAAATACTGAGCTTTTCCCCTAATCCTTCTAAATCAGGGGTGTCAAACTCAATTTCATTGAGGGCCGCATCAGCATTGCGGTTGTCCTTGGGGGGCCGGGCAGGTGTGGCCAGGGTGGGCGTGGCCTATTGGGTGGGTATGGCCAGCTCTACATCGTTTGCGTCAAGGGTACCTGTGGGGCCTGGGCAGAAGTGGGACAGATCTGAGGGTCTCTGGCAGAAGGGGGTGGGACCAGGGCAAGCGCCAAGGCATGGTCCACTGGAAGAGCCTCACTGTTCCTCTCAGGCCATGCGAAGGGGGGCTGGATGGTGCCACAGGCTGCCCGGAGCCCTGGGCAACAGAGGTCAAACACCCAGGCCGGCCCTCAAGCACCCGCGCACCAAGCCCAGCCCCACTACCCCAGAGGGGGCTCCAGCTGCACTTATCTCCTCCTCAAGGCTGCTGCTGCTGTGCTTGCTTTCCTTAGCCAGGTTGCTCATGATGGGTATTAGGGCAAAGTCAGAGGGAGCCCCACTCCCTCTCCATGGGAGGAGACCCAGCTTTGTATCCAAAGCTTCCTTAGCAATAGGATGGGAGACCCCCAGGATAGGCCAGGAGGAGGGGGCAAGGGGATGGTGGAAGGGCAGCTGGGCAGGACTAAGGCAGGACTTCCCTCAGACCCTCCTTCTCTTCCTTCCGTCCTTCCTTCCGTCCTTCCTTCCTTCCTTCCTTCCTTCCTTCCTTCCTTCCTTCCTTCCTTCCTTCCTTCCTAAGAACAGTGATGGGAAATATTTGAGATGAGGGAGGGAGAAAAACAGGCAAGAAACGCAGCTGGGGAGGTGTCACCCTTCGTGAGGAATGAAGAAATGCAGCATCGCCTGGAAGTGGCCAGCACATGGCCCTCGCCTACTTCATATATCTGGCTTGGTGGGCTTTGAGGGAGGGGATGCCGTGAGCAGCGTGAGAGTCAAAGTTACCTGGGCAATGCCATGCAGCCCCCAGCCTGCCTGGTTTCGGCAGGCAGCGAGGCGCTCTCCTCACAGTGCCGAGAGGCGGAGCCAGGCAGCGCGAATCCAAAAAGAAGTGTGACGCCACCCAGCCCCTAGCCTGCCTGATTTCGGCAGGTAGTGGGGCGCTCTCCTCATAGCGCCAAGAGGCTGAGCCGGGCAGTGTGAAGCTCGCCAGCTTTGCACCTTGCTGCCTGCTGAAATCAGCAGGCTGGGGGCTGAGCGGCGGCACACTTCTTTTTGGATTCGCGCCACCTGGCTCAGCCTCTTGGCGCTGTGAGGACAGCGCCCCACTGCCTGCTGAAACCCCTCCCCTGGAGCCCATCAAGCCGGATATGTGAAGTAGGCGAGGGCCATTTGCTGGCCACTTCCAGGCGATGGTGCATTTCTTCATTCCTCACAAAGGGTGACACCTCCCCAGTGCGCGCCCAGGGGGCGGGGCCAATGCGGCAGAGGCAGTCCCTTGCTGTTTCCAGATGGCCTTGTGGAGCTAAAACTTAATGCGTTTCAGCATAGATGGCCACCACAAAATTGTACATTGGCTCCCGGGCGGCCTGGGCTGGGGCCAAGGCAGCGGGGGCCATTCCCTCACTGTTTCCAGGATGGCTTCGCGGGCCACATGAAACCACATCGCGGGCCGCATCCAGCCCCCGGGCCTTGTGTTTGACATGTCTGTTCTAAATGAATATCGGGTGGGGGGGTATGAATGAAATCCTTCCAATCCCTCCAAAGGATACATGGGAAGGGGTTGCTTGGTTGCTGAAGTAGCTGAAAAATGTTTATATAACAGCCCCCTCTAGCCTGGGACCTGCTGGCTCTCACCTCACTCCTTGGATTGATGTGCTCAAATGTGCTCGATTAGGATGGTTATTGTTTTCACCTAGCATAGCTTATCAAGGCTACAGAAATCCTGGTAACCATTAGATGGCAGCAAAGAATTAATGTTTTCCATATCACTTCTATTTAGTAGCTATTTGATATTGTGTAGCTCAGATCTGATAGTCCTAGCAAAGCAACTGCAAAAATATGAACCTGCCCATTCTCTGTACATTCTGATATGCAGGCGCGTTCTCTCTCTCTCTCTCTCTCTCTCTCTCTCTCTCTCTCTCTCCCCTCCCCTCCCCTTCCCCCTCCCTTCCTCCCCCCTCTCTCTGACACACACACACATACACACACACACACACAAATGGAACTCACAGAATAAACATGATAACTCCAACAGCCCAGCAGTCAACAGGACGTCCGTAGCGTTGCCGAGCAACCACTTCAGGAGCTGGGAGGGCAGACAAATGGATCAAAGACAACTATAGAAAATGTGAGCAAGACATATCCCGCGCAGCAAGAGGCAGATGCTAGATTTGCTACTTCACATTTCCCAATAGAACTCTGTCGATGCACAAAGAACAGAAATTTAAGAGGTGAGCTTTTCTGTCTTACGGAGAGAAAAACTCCACTTGTTGAATATTTGCCTGTGCAGTTCTTTTTCAGGACAGTTTGCAAATGTAGCAGGGAGAAAGTATCTCACATCTGGGATATTTCTTCTTTGTCCGAAAGCAAGTACATACCTAAATATTCAGGAGTCCCACATGGTTCTGTGATGGCACCATTCTCAAAGCGTGAGAGATAAAAATCCCGCAGAACCACTTTTGAGCGGTTATTCTGGTTGTAGTACATAAGATTCTCCAGCTAAAAGAAAGAGCCCCAAATTAGCAAACTTCCTTGCATTCTCCTTCACAACGGAGCAAAGGGTGCGTTGCCCCCCATTCATGAAAATGTCTTCCAGTGCTAAAAGGACAGCTATCCCAGGTAAAACCACTAGAGGGGATAGTTGCTCTGAAAATTTTGGCTTTAGCATTCAATGCCGTTTCTTTACCTTTAGATTGCGGTGAACAATGTGCAGATTATGTAAATAAGCTAATGCCTCCAGCACTTGCCGCACAACGTTGCTGGCATCCTTTTCTGTGTAGTAGCCCTGGTCTAGAATCCAGTCAAAAACATCGCCGCCAGTAGCCCTGTAGGGAATACCACAGCCAGCTTGACAAGTGGAATTGAGTAGACCCCAGATGGCCACTTAGTGGCATACAAAGACGTAACAGAAAAGGCTCATCCTTTGCTACCATCTACTGTTCATCTGGACTTCTGCAGCAAAGCTATGGTATGATTAAGTACTAGGCAAAGACGCCGTGCATATCATGCCAGGGTAGAGCCTGACATATGCAGAGTTTCTCTGTTCAGAATGTTAAACAGAAGCAATCTGAAGGCGGGGTGAATCACACTTGGGCTGGGTTATATATTCACTAAGCCAAGGCTTGCTTAACTATCATCTGCTATAGACATATTTGGCTGCATTTATATAAACTATAAAACATGTTTACAAACCACAATACATTGGTTCAGTTTATCCATCGTGCTAAAGTATAGTTTGATTTTAGTTTGGGGCAGGAGTGGCAACTTTCTCCATCCCAAAGATGACTCCTTTGACATGTTAACAGCTGCAGACCAGAAATTTGTGGATGCAGCCAGGGCAAAGAAGTGGGCAGCTGCAATTTAAAAAATGTAAAATTAAATTATTTATATATTCCCTTTCATATGTAGAATTATTCTTTCCTTTTGTGACATTAAAAGGTCTGATTTGGTGATAACATTAGGGGAGGCTGTCTGTTTGCTCTCAAGTCTTCTGAGAGCAGCTTGGGGGTCCTGTGCACCCTTGGTTTGGTGTGTTGAGTAATCCTAGCCTAGGAGTGGAAAGGCTTCAATTCATATCAGCCACAAAACTCTCTGGATTAAACCATCTAATAGAATAGTTGGGTTGAAAAAAATGGGGGTATATGAAAGCTGTCTATGCTATTTTCATTTCCTTGGAAAGTATAAATAAATACAATCAAATAAAGCTGGCATATCAGCCTGGGGGGGGAAAAGAAATAACTTCAGTACATTAATATTAATGTTCTGTATTCTTTTTGCATATCTCATTTATCTATCTATCTAATCTATATCTATCATCACTTCTCAGTCAAACTTACAATTCTTGGATAATGTAGAATTCCTTCCTCGTTTCAAATGTGTCAATCAGTTGTAAGATATTGGGGTGATTCACCCTGGAAGAAAAATGCAGAGAGACCTCAGTTTCCCCTCTTCCCCTTAGCCGAATCATAAATGTTTTCTGCCTGTCATCAACTTGCCTGGCCTGTGATATCCTCCATCTCCTCCCTTGCTGAGATCATCCTTGAGTTGCCTGTTCCCCTACTGGTCTGGCTCTGTTGTTTGCCCCCCCCCCCCCGAGTTCATTTCTACAGAGACCAAGTCAGCAGAAATCTCAACCTGCCCTAGGGCTATCTCAATAATTCATGCCTGGCCTTTAAACAGTAAAGAAACTTAAAACAGTTCTTGTGATGCCAGTAGGTCAGGAAATAAAAGGTGCATTTTTTAAAAAAGCAAACAAACAACACCATTAATTACAATGAATGATGGGGACAGAAAAGGGAATGAATGTTCATTCTTTTTCTGAGGATGTGAACCTCGTTCCTCCTTGTCATTGCTTTACTTTTTTGCTTGCTTACATAACAGCTGTTGACTCTAAAGTACTCAAGATGAATTTAAAGCAAAAAAAAATTAACCTGTTTTTTACTGCTGGAAATACTACCTTTTTAACATTCTGAAAACAAACATAAACACACACACACACACACACACACCTGAGGACATTTATCTTTGGTATCTGATTTGTGATTTTATTGGATTTTTATTTTGCTGTTGCATACTGCCCAATATTTTACAATTGGAGGAGAAAATTAGCATTGTTAAGGAATGGAATCGAATCAAATTGAATTATGAGTTTTGCTATAATTATGCCTCAGCTGTCTCAGCTGAACAGGAACAGGAATATTTCCCAAATAATTTGGCAGTTAATAACCTTGCTATTGTTAGGACTATCATAAAAATGTATTAAACCTGATGGCATTATTTAAGAACAAAAGAAAAAGAAAAACTAACAAGCCTTACAATAAGTCCTAGTATTAAGAGGCCCTGGTGGGCAGCTCTGAAGCCTCTGGGTCCCACTATATGCATAGTAATGGGCATCAAGAGCTGCTAAAGCTGTTTTTGATGAGGATTCATGAGGAACTGGATGTCCTTGAAGGAGCAGGGAAAGCTTTGCAATGGAAGTCAGGGGCCAGACAATAAATTCTGGTTGATGCAATGTCCCCAGAAAAAGGAGAAATTGTGAGATTGCCCACTTGTACTCTGGATCAGGGCTTTTCAACCATTGGTACGGGTACCACCTGTGGTACATTGGCCCCTGGCAGGTGGTACGCGACCATCCTAGAAAAGTGGTAGCGGGGGAGGGGAATGAGCTGAACCGGTGGCAGCACCGCACAAGCCTGAGTGAGAGACGGCTGGAGCTGCAGGGCTGTCAGGGCTCAGCGGAAGCGCCAGGATCAGTGCCGCTTTCCAGCTGATAGGCTCTTCTTCGGGGTTGTCAGGGCTCAGTGGAAGCACCAGGATCAGCACCAGGCTTCAGCTGGAGCTCGGCGCTGATCCTGGTGCTTCTGCTGAGCCCAGAAGAAGCGCCGATCAGCTGGAATGTTGCAGCCTCTCCAGGGTCTTGTGATTTACATTCAGATGCTTGGCAACCGATTCATATTTATTACAGTCACAGTGTCCCAGGGTCATGTGAAGTGACCAAAACCGGCTGCAACCACCCAGCAGACGGGGGGAATAAAAACCAAACACCCCCCCACCCCACCCCCGCTGCCAATCCTCAACAGAAATGCTCACAACAATGAAAACCTCGGACAGGAGGAAGAGCGCCGCTGGGTGGGCGGGCAGGTGTCTTGCTCGGCTGTGGCTTGGGGGGCACTTTTTTCAGTGTCATTGTAACTTCAAACAGTCACTAAGCGAACTGTTGTAAGTCGAGGACTACCTGTACTTTATCACTTTTTTCCTTTTTTGGAGGGGTCATCAAGTTTTGACACCTTGCTAGGCGACTGGTGGTACTTGGATGTTGCCATATCCTAAAAGTGGTACCATGGGTGAAAAGGTTGAAAAGCCCTGCTCTGGATAGTTGCTCCTCATAAGTAGACTGCAAGAATGCAGGTATTTACATTCAACTTGTGAGTTGAGCAACTGGGAATTAAAGGATTTCAATGAAGCTCGTATGCATAATACAGTCTATATGGACCTAAGGTTTGTACAACTCCATTTCTTAAACATTTTCAAATGTAACTAATTTACTACCAAAGAGACATTTTATGTCTGTCTGTCTGTCTTATCAAATTTATTTTCCGCCCATTTCATGGTTAGGCAACAGAGATTTTCTAAGTAGTAGGATAAAAAATTCCACTTAATGAGTCAACATTCTTTCTGAATTACCAAGGAAAAAAAGGTTTTAAAAATTTATTTATTTTTTAACAAAAAGCTTACTAAGAAATAGATGTAGGGAAGTTTAAAACAGGTAAAGAGAATAGTTATTTTGATTTGTGTCTGTGTGTGAACCTGTCTTTGAAATTATTGGAATTAAAATAGACAAATGATTTGGATCCTTGTTGGAAAAATGTATAATAACATGTTTGCATAAATGTGCACTCCTCTTATAATTAGGGATGCGACTATGTTTAGAATTAACCAATCACATTCACTGGTGTTAAGTAGTAGTCAATACATACCTGGCATCAATTAAAGTTTAACTCTGATCAACCCCATATAAAGTTTGGCTGTTCTAGTAGGATTTTTGGAACATTTACTCCGTTGCCTCTTACAGCAAAAGCTATGGTCTCTGCAAAGACCTTACAAAGCATCAAAGTGATCTCATTGTTGGAAGATATCAGTCAGGAGAAGGGTACAATTTTTTCCCCCAAAGCATTGGATATACCATGGAACACAGTGAAGACAGTCTTCAACAAGTGGAGGAAATATGGCACAACAGTGACATTACCAAAAACTGGATGTCCTTCCAAAATTGATGAAAAAAACAAGAGGAAAACTGGTCTGAGAGGCTGCCAAGAAGCCAACATCAACATTAAACGAGCTGCAAGAATTTCTGGCAAGTATTGGTGGTGTACTACATGTGACAACAATCTCCCATATTTCTCATATGTCTGGGCTGTGGGATAGAGTAGTAAGATGAAGCCTTTTCTTCAAAAAAATAAAATAAAAATGCAAAAACATACATCAAGTCTGACAAAAGCATGTGGGAAAATGTGTTATGGTCTAATGCAGGGGCCTTCAAACTTTCAAATTCCTGGCTGAGGAATTTTGGGAGTTGAAGTCCACAAGTCATAAAAGGGCCAAGTTTGAAGACCCCTGGTCTAATAAGTCCAAAACTGATTTTTTTGGCCATAATGCAAAAACACTATGGATGACCAAAAGTACACCATACCCACAATGAAGCCTAGTGGTGGCAGCATTATGCTTTGTGGCTGCTTTTCTTCAACTGGAACTGGGGCTTTAGTCAAGATGGGGGGAATTATGAACAGTTCTAAATATGTCAATTTTGGCACAAAACCTTCAGGCCTTTGCTAAAACACTGAACACGAAGAGGAATTTCACCTTTCAACACAACAACAACCCAAAGCATACCTCCAGAACAATAAAATAATGGCTTCATCAGAAGAAGATCGAAGTTTTGAAGTGGCCTGGCCAGAGCCCAGACCCAATTGAAAAATCTGTGGGGTGACCTGAAGAGGGTTGTGCACAGGAGATACCCTCACCATCTGACAGATTTAAAGTGCTTTTGTCAGGAAGAGTGGGCAAAGATTCCCAGGGCAAGATATGCCATGCTGATGGGCTCCTACCACCAAAAACTGAATGCTGTCATAAAATCAAAAGGTGCTTCAAGAAAATATTAGTTTAAGGGTATGCACACTTATGCAACCATGTTATTGTATGTTTTTTATTGTTATTTCCCCCCTAAAATATTTCAGTTTGTTTCTCTATTGAATTATAGAGTTTATACTGTATGTTATATTAAAGGTGGGAAAAATTCTGAAGTGATTTATTATGGTCTGATTTTTCTACATCTCAAAACCTGGCATTTTAATGGGTGTGTAGCCTTTTTGTATCCTCTCTCTCTCTATTTTTTAAAAAAACAAACCCCTTCTTGCCGCTGTGGGTGTTATGTGTCCTCCCTCAATCTCAGGTCCTCTAACAAAGACCTGGGAGGTTGTGAGCTCTGCAGAGTATCTTAACTGGTCTAGCACTGCACTCTTCTGTGGCAGAGAGATCTGATATTGTTTCTGGGGTCTATTGGAGCCAACTCTTCTAACTTAGAAGTCACAACCCTGTGTGTCCCTGCCACCACTTTGACCTTTACTTTCCACATCCTCTCTAGTTCCTCCTTCAGGCCCTGGTACTTCTCCAATTCTCATACTCCTTCCTGATGTCTACGAAGATTCTCAATCATGGTTGTCTCAAAGGTGATTTCCCCCCCCCCCAAAAAAAAAGGCAACTGGATTTCCTTAGTTTTTTTCCTACGAAAAGATGAGAAGTAAAACGTTTTCAAGGGGGGAAAAAACCCCAAGCAAGTCCACTTGCCTTTTTGGGGGGGGAAAGCACCTTTGGGACTCCTCCTTGAAGTTTCTGTCACTTGGCATTTATCACAACTGCTGTCTTCTGTCGTCTACTACAATGATGTGTAGGTTGACTGGCCAGTGCCTGCCTGCCTGTCTGCTTGAATCTGGAAATCACACATGATCCAAGTTCTGTTATTCTCCATGACCTATGGAACCTCCCATCTGGGCTTGGGAGGGTTTAGCCCATACACTGTGCAGATGTTCCTGTATACAATGCCAGCTATTTGGTTGTGCTGTTCAGTGTGTACTGTTCCTGCAAATGTGTGTTGGATTGAAGTCTCTCTGCACAGTCTGCACCTTGGGTACTGTCTAGTGGGGTAGAACCCTGCTTCTAGGTATCTGTTGGTTGCAGGGAAACATACATACTGGGAAACCAGGAGTTTTCATTGTTACTTTACTGCTGCAAATATATATATATATATATATCGAGCTTTGATTGGCAGGGAGCCCTCTCCCCCCTCCTCTTGGGTAATTTTCTCCAGATCTTGAGCCTAGTTCTTTTCATCATTTTGATAGCCAGAGACTTGCTATAGTGGTCCCAGGATAGAGCTGAATCTGGCTCAGTGACTATCTAGAACAGGGGTCTTCAAACTTGGCCCTTTTATGACTTGTGGACTTGTGGCAAGCTGGCTGAGGAATTCTGGGAGTTGAAGTCCACAAGTCATAAAAGGGCCAAGTTTGAAGACCCCTGATCTAGAAGATTCCCTTGGAACCACATTTACATCAGTTTGGTGCAGTGGACAAAAAGTGGGATTTAAATGAGTAAACATACACAGTAGTCCTTTGTCCTATGTCACTAAATCATCTGAAAAGAGAAGCCATTCTGCTCTCCCCTACGTGCCAGCGTTGACCCACTTTCCGGTGGGAAAGATCAGCATTGCAATGTTTCCAATTAAGTCTGGTAACGGATGCTTTAGCAGTTATCCCGAGCCAGCTAATCAGAGGATTCTCATCCAACCCTGCCTGATCTAAAGTTTGGCTATCTTGCACAGCTCTTATTTGATCGTATGTTTATCATATTTTCTCCATAGATGCAGTTTCCATTAAGAGAATATTTTTCCACTCTTCAAAAATAGTGAGGAGGAAAGCTGTAGTGAGCAATTTCCTATCTAGTGATACAGTTGTTAAAGGGCACAGAAGCCTTGCCAGGAAAACAAAGAAGCAGATGGCTCCTTAATACCTCAGCATGTTTGCTGCTGTCTGTTGTTTTAATTTCCCCCAATATTTTGGTCTCTCTGTTCCCTCTCTCATTATTCCGGCGCGCTCAAGTACCTTCCCTGTACATCTGTCGTCATAATTGAACATATATGCTACAACTTAGCTAGAGTGACCATTAACTCATTATAGACACTCTTCAGTTTAGCCATCACTGAGGATGCAGAAATCTGGACAACCCCTAGATCAGCTGTTCTCAACCTATGGGTCGCGACCCCATTTGGGGTCGATCGACCATTTCACGGGGGTCGCCAAGCAAGGCTGTCCGCCATTTTTTTCCCCTTTTCCGGCGGGTGCCTTACCTCCCTTGGGCTGGGCCAGCTGGTGGTCGGCCTGCTCCGTCTCTGCCGCTTGCCAGCTACGCCTCAGCCGGCGCAGGGGGCGGAACCATGCATGCGCGGCACTCCCGGGCAGGGAAAGTCCTCGACTTACGACCGGTTGGGTAGTCCTCGACTTACGACCGGTTTAGTCCTCGACTTACGACCGGTATAGTCCTCGACTTACGGCCGGTTGGGGGTTGCGGCATTAAAAAGGTTGAGAACTACTGCCCTTGATGACAGCAAAGAGTGGCCATCTAGTGGCCATTTGGATATATGCAACCCAGATGTGCTAGGACAGTATATCTAATTCAGTTGGCAGTTGCTACAAAAAAGGAGTATCTTTATTTACAGTGATACAGATGGTGGCTCATACTGAAATTCCTTTTGCTACTCAAGGAGGCAGAAGGACAATGTCAATTCTTGTACATGCGTGCGCACACATATACACATCAGGAACCTACATTTTTAGGATGAAGATTTCATTCTTGGCTGCTCTTCGCACTTTGCGCCCATCTTTCTTGAGAAATTTCTTGCAGATGTACAGCCTCTCTGTTTGTCGTTCGCGGGCCACACAGATCTCACAGAATTCCTTCCTGTGGAATAGGGATCAGAAAGAACCCCGTTTTTTTTTTAATGTCTAGGTTGATGTTCTTGATGTTCTGTTTTCTATAGTTACCAGCCAAATATCGTTAGATGGTATATAGCCAAAATGGAAAGAGATGCCCAATGCCTGTTAAAACTGTTTTAGTTATCAGAATTAATAGACAGTGACAGAACTATATTTTACATGCTTTCTCTGGTCAGGATCAAAAAAAGCAAAACAGACTAGAGAGATTTTAAGGCCCAATATGGTCCCCATTTTTCAGCCTCACCTACCTCATGTGCTTATTGTAGGAATAAAATGTATGTGTCAAAGAGACAGAAGAGCTTATACAGTGTTTTACCTCCTTGGAGTGAAGAAAAGAGAGAATATAAATAGAGTTAATAGGTAAAGGCAAAACACCAGGGCAGACCTGAAATATCCAGAATTCCTTTGTGTATTTGGGGTAAGATAAAAGTCATTAAGATTATTTTATTTCCAAGTTTGATTTACATTTTGGGAAGCCCTACATAAACAACTTTTTAGGCCATAGAATAAATTTCTTCAGCAAGGACATACCACAGAATTACCTGTAAAGAAAAGTGGACTGCCTCATTTACAGCCTTATCACTGGCATTTATCTAATTGCTGACTGGAGTAAGAAGTTCAGATTTTAACTCTTCTTTGGGCTGAGTTTAACAGAGGTTGAGTGACATCAAGGAAATCTAGCACAGAGTGGGATTCTTGCTTATGCCCTTAAATCTGTAGGACATCTTATATGGGAAATATTGGACTGCAGTAGTAATTTTTAGCTATAAGTAGTTCTTGACTTATGGCCATAATGGAGCCCAGAATTGTCACACAAAGCAGTTAAAATCCGTCTAACAGGCACATGACTAGAACTACTACACGACCAATGATACAAACTGTACAAAAATGCCACAGGGGCCCCACCAGTTAATAACAGCCATATTAACTGGAAACCAAACCAGATCTTAAGGGCTTCCTGGAATACCAGGAGAGTGAGTGCCATCTATAGCTCTGGGTGCATGTTAATCTAGAGCAGGGGTCTTCAAACTTGGCCCTTTTATGACTTGTGGACTTCAACTCCCATAATTCCTCAGCCAGGAATGCTGGCTGAGGAATTCTGGGAGTTGAAGTCCACAAGTCATAAAAGAGCCAAGTTTGAAGACCCCTGTTCTAGAGGGTGTGGGTCACAGTAGAGAACATAGAGCAGGAGTGTCAAACTGCCGGCCCACAGGCCGGTTTCATCATACCGAAGCCATGCCCACCCCATTGCCAGCAATGCAAAAAGAGTTCGTGATACGTCACGGCACATCACATGATGTGGCGAGTTTGACACCCATGACATAGAGGAATTGTTCTGTTAGAATAGTTTTCTAATCCTTTTAACTCTTCTATTATTAACATAATTATTAGTTTTGATGGTCTGGTATTAGCAATACTGTTGTATGTATTGATACTGTCTCTCTATTCATCACAGAGCGTTGTAATCTTTGTGTTGAAAAAGTTTGAAATTGAGTTGTGTTATATTATAAATACCATATGGACTAGATTGTCTATTTGGCAGTCAGAGTGGGAAGCCATCTACTACCGGTAGCTATTGCTCATCCCGCTCAGCAGCCAGTAATGCAGCTGCAATCAGATAAGCTATTTCACAGCACCTATGTTGCTGTTCCTTCCTCCTGCTGCTTGCAGCAAATTAGCTGGCCAGGTACAGGCTGAGATGAATCTCCGTATCCACTGAGCATCATGGACTGCATTTCAGGAACCCCAGCACAAAGAGCAAGACAAGCAGAGAGAGAGGGGCTATTAATCCACAGTGAAAAGAAGATCATAGATCCACAGCCAGGAGGTATAAACTCAGAACCTTGAACGTACCTGGTAACAGCAGAGAAAGTAGCGTACCTGTTCTGCAATTTGAAATTCATATGCCTATTTTATAATAGGCTGACTATGAGAAGATGCCACAGTGTATTGGATGTGGCAGTGTTACTGCAGGGTATCTCCTAATAGGTGGAGAAGAAAGGAAGAGGCTTCCTTCATGATGCATCTCTCAAATTATTAGGACGCTGGTTGCAAATCCATTGCATTCTAAGGTGGCCCTCAGGACTCCAGCAAACTGGGAGTAGTTTCAGGCAAGGTCCCTACTTACGCTCGTAGCAGCTGTCCAATCTCATACTTGTCGGTGATGTCAGAAAGGCTGTTGTAATTCTTTTCATCCCGCAGTCCGATGCAGCCAAACGGCATCCTGGAGGGAAATATAAAGACTGACTATAAGTTTTGGTGTAACTTCTCTGAGCCTGTTTATCCTGTGTTCCCTACAGGTTGTAAGTCAGAGATGGAGATTGGCTTTTGCTGTAGAACCTTAAGCAGCCAGCTTTAAAAGGAAATACTCAAGCCAGCAGTAGCCATGCAGCTTTTAGTACAGCCTTGATTGCTAGATTTCAAGCACAAGTCAGAAGGATCGGCATGTTTTGTTCTGAACCAACAGTTTCATTTTTCTCTTGCAGAATACCTCCCAACTTTTATAATCAAATCCCCTATTTCTATCCTGTCATGGAAGCTTCATGTGTACTCCAAACTAGCTCTTAATCGGAGGCATTGTCCTTCAGTGGAGAGAGGGGATCAGGCTATGCCATACTTTGAAGTGTCTGTGCATTTATGAATTTATGACGCCTTTTTTCTGTCAGAATTCCCTTCATGCTTCATTAGCATGACCTTCCTACTTCACACAGTGGGAAAATGAGGCTGAGGCTAAAGCCATAAGTTCTGCCTCTCTCTCCACTCACAGGAGAACACACTTTCAACATGTGCTCCAATTCTCTAGAAGTCCTCCATTTTTCCTATGGCCAAAGAGCCAGTAAAGGATCTTAGGTCACATCATCAAGGAGGAAAGCATGATAGTGTGTTTACTTCTTTATTAAATTTTTATGCTCTCCATCTCTCCTATAAGGTGGAATCTATATGATGACCCGAGGTCACATTGATTTCATGAGTAGAAAACTTTTCATCTCCAAGTTTACTGAGCATCTCAGTTTACAGAAGGCCAAGTGCATTGAAATTTTTGTTTCAGAGGTTAAAATGTAATTAATTAAATAAAATGATGACTGATGTGTCCCAATGATTTTAATGGGATTTAAGCATTTTTCCCCAACCTACTGGCCTCCGGATACGTTGGACAACAAAGTTCATAATCTTTCTTTGGTATTCTGTTGTGGCTCCATTTGCATCCATATGAACAATTGTTAATGATTGCTGATTACTAGAGGCTTCTGATATTTTTGCAAATGAAATTCTACATATACAAACAGTCCTCCTTTTGTAACAGAATGAGTTCCCAAAAGGGGAAGAAGAAAACTTTGCAATGTTTGAAAGTTTAAAGTAAGTATAATGATACAGCTTTTTAGACAATATTCTATTTTGATTCATAATGTCACAGGCTATCTTTGCAGTTTTTCACCTCCTTCATAATCTTGTCAGGCAGTTCCAAAAACTCCAACTGATTTTAAGACTTGGCATATAAATATGTGTGCATTACGTCACATCAAAGTCCAAATCTATTTTAGGGTTAACAGTAGGCTATAGTATCATCTAGCTATCATGATGTTGCTTCCTTTTATTTACTGACTGCAGTTATGTTTGATCTGTCTCCAAAGATCTCAAGTGGCATTCAGGGTCTGTATGTAGGGGATAACAAACTGCAACTAGCTCAGGAACCTAGTCATTTAGAATGGTAAAATTGGTCACTAGTTCTTATTCCTAAATTTTGCTCCAAATTATCACACATTATAGCACTTGGTGCAGATGGAATGCTTCTGA
This sequence comes from Protobothrops mucrosquamatus, assembly GCF_001527695.2. NCBI lineage: Eukaryota > Metazoa > Chordata > Lepidosauria > Squamata > Viperidae > Protobothrops > Protobothrops mucrosquamatus. The sequence goes on along the minus strand of NW_015386089.1, from coordinate 537,984 downwards.
TGGAAATATGCATCTTGAGAGGTAAAGTAATTCTAATACGTTTTTCTTGGTCAAGTAGAGCCCTTGGTGTGATGTGTATCATGTTCCAAAGTAAATGGTAACTATTAGTCCTTTAAGAAAACCAGGTCAGACATAGCAGGAACATCTGTTCTGCTGTTTCATATTTGTTTTTTATCCTTTGCAGTTTTGAAGGGCTATCTTATCGGAAAAGAGGGGGATGTGGGAAGCATTAGACATTCCCTGTGCCTGTGTAATGTCTGTACATGAGCTTTCTGTTGTTTGTCAACTGATTACTGGGATTCTTTCCCTGGAAAAAGAAGAAAATGGATGATGTATGACTAGCTCTGATTTGCACTGGCATGACCTAATGCAGGGGTAGGCAACCTTGGCTCTTTTATGATTCTGGCTCAGGAATTCTGGGAGTTGAAGTCCACGAGTCATAAAAGAGCCAAGGTTGCCTACCCCTGACCTAGCAGTTACAATGTTGGGATGGACTAGAGCAGGGGTCCTCAACCCCCGGTCCATGGATCGGTACCAGTCCGTGGCCCATTGGGAACTGGGTCGCATAAGTGGTGGGCAAGTGTGCAAAGCTCCATTTGTGCAAGGGCTGGGCATGTGCGCAAAACCATCCCCTTGCCACTGCCACTGCCAGTCCACACGGCCAGAAAGGTTGGTGGCCACCAGACTAGAGAGCCTCAAGGCTTTCCTCTTCCACTGGGTAACTTTGGGTCAGTCATTTCCTTTCGGCCAATTCATTTCAAATTGGTGTTTTTTCAGGGGAAAAGAAAAGGCAGGATATGAAGATGTTATGTATCTGGTAATTGGGAGGCGGGGGAGGGGTGTGTTGGCTGCTTAACTGTAACCATGGTTAACTGTTAATTGCCATATATTTATGGAAGTTAAGCACGTGTCAGTTTATCCTGCAAATGTAGTCTCTGTTAGGTAAAGATCTGAGAACTACTATAGAAACCAGCTTAAAATTTGTTCATGTGAAATCTGCTGTAATAGTGCTAGTAGGACATTTTCCTCAGTATCAAGAGGATCTGTGGCACCCATGTGAAATTTCCAATGCCTTTTCCCTCAAAGGATGGTCAAACTGCCCATTCTCACAATCCAGCTCCACAATGCATTCTAAAAGCACCCCAAGGGGTATCATTAGACACAGATGCTCCTTCTTGTTCAAACAGAGCAATAGCAGACTTGATCTTCCTTGCACAAAGAAACATTGAGAGCTGGGGCCATATTCATGCAGCCAATTCTGGGTGAGTCATCGTCATGAATCTCAGCAACAAATCCATAGATTTCTGGCTCCATGTTTAAAGAGCTGAAGATAATATCTGGAGGCAGCTGCATGGAGCCCAGAAGTAAAATATTGCAATTTTCTTTTATGGATGGTTTGGATTTGAATTTTCACTCAATTTCTGTCTCTTTGGTCTTTATTCCTTTCTGACTTTTTAAATCTATCCTTTTGACAAGCAACTTGCTAAATATCTTAACCAGTGCTTTATATTCATTGGTGCAAAAAAAAAAAAAAGTTGCAAAATGCAGAAACTTGGAATTAGGAAGATTTTTTAGTAGGTTTTTTTTAGAAGCTGGTGGATACTGGGCATGTAGACCTCTGGAGGTTTTGCTCCATTTTCTTAAATATGCAACCTGGAAGGAGAGAAATTATTAAGTTTAATGTCACTCACTTCTGAGCAGTTCCTGTGGTTGAAGTGCTTGAAATTATCAAAATCTGTATGTTTTCTTGAGATAAAATCTATTATATACAGTAGAATTAACAGCTGCCTATTAGATAGAATCCAGTGGCTTAAATCCATCACTGAGGGAGGGAAAGGGGCTGAATAGAAAATCCATTCTATGAGAATCTTCACTGCCAATGTTAGACTTTGCCCACTGTGGATTAGTCTCCAAGGTCCTATCCATTGGCTGAATGGCTATAGTGTCATGGAATGTTTAAAAGCATTTTAACTGAAGAGGGAAAAACAATTAGCAACTGCATGCTCACAAATACTCACATTTCTAAGTGGAAAGTAAAATGGTAATGTGTACCCAGCAAAAACATCATGAAGAAGAAAGAAAGAAAGAACTGCATGCAGAAAGACAGAGAGTTCAGATGATAAATAAGAAAAGAGCACCTCGAATAAGGAAGCTAAGATACAGGAACCCAAAGGACAGGTAATGCAGTAAAAAGAAGAACTAGAATAGGCAGTGATGGAGAAAGAAACTCGTGGGGAAGACTTGCCCCCCCCCCAAAAAAAAGGCCTGAGGACAAGATGCTGAGGAAAACAATCAATAATCTTAATTTCACATATCTTTAATCAGTTCTTAAGCCACAGTGCCTGGGTTCATAGTGATGGTAATGATAACAAACCAAACCTAAGCAAACCACATTAGAGCTGAGCGTGATATATGACCCCTGCAAATAAGAAAGAGGATAGGAAGATGAATTACAAAATTAAGGAGAATAAAACCAAGAGTACAGCATAGAGAAGATGGTTGAGGGTCTGGAAACTAAATGACAGAAACAAGCCGAATGGAAAAAGGATGGCAATTAGGAAGCATGTTGGGTTGCAAAATTTGCAAGGATTCGGGGGGGGGGGGAAGGATCAAGAAAAACAAATTGATTGGGCAGAGAAAGGGCAGAGTGCCACAAGATGGCATTAATGTCATATTTGGTCACTCCCTGCTCAAGATATTAACTTGGGTATATCTGATATAGTAGTAAGTGGCTCATAACATCAGCCCTATTAAAATCAATCCAGAAGACCACAAAATGGTAGGGAAATGCCAAGCATTTCAAATACTAAAAATGGCATGAGAATTATGCACCCAAGTCTCTCCTAATTCTCCATCTTCTGGAAGGTGATTGCTAATGACGAAATGACATGGGCCTCCCTCGGGATGGCATTCCAGAGCCTAAGTGCGCTCACTGAACAGGCTGATGGGAATGAGTCTGTGTTGTCTGCATCTCAAACTGAAGTACAGTGAAGGGATGCAGGGCAGAAAACATTCTGCAGCCAAGAAGGCTCCACACACATTTGCACCACTCAGGTGACCCCAAGGACACAGATAAACCTCCAAGTGGCCTCAACGACTCTCTAAAAGAATGCAAATGACCAGCTGTCTGCAAAGAATATAAACCCTTCCATTCCCCACCATCCAGTCAGAGCTGAAGAGAAGGACGAGGGGGGACATGATAGCAGTGTTCCAATATCTCAGGGGCTGCCACAAAGAAGAGGGAGTCAAGCTATTCTCCAAGGTGCCTGAAGGCAGGACAAGAAGCAACGGATGGAAACTGATCAAGGAGAGAAGCAACCTAGAACTAAGGAGAAACTTCCTGACAGTTAGAACAATTAACCAGTGGAACAACCTGCCTCCAGAAGCGGTGAATGCTCCAACACTGGAAGTTTTTAAGAAGAAACTGGACAGCTATTTGTCTGAAATGGTGTAGGGTTCCTGCCTGAGCAGGGGGTTGGACTCGATGACCTCCAAGGTCCCTTCCAACTTTATTATTATTATTATTATTATTATTATTATTATTATTATTATTATTATTATTACTACTACTACTACTACTACTATTATTATTATAAGCTTCTTGGATGAGAAGCGAAAAGTCTTCAAAAGAAACACAAGAAAGTCCAGTTGCCTCCTCAATCAAGAAGATCAATGAAAAGAAGCTTTATATTGATGCGGTTATTATTGGCAGAAACATGAGAAAAATGTCTATATTTAATTGTCATTTGTTTAAATAAGAACTGTATTAATTTAAGGTTGGCAAAAGAGAATATTATTGGAAGAAGAGGAAATCAAGTAAAGCTATTATATGGACTATAGAATTATAGAAATTAATTGTTATTGTTTTTTAAACACTAACCCCGATAACATGCTGTTTACCAAATATTAAGGTGTATGTTAAAAATCAGTAAAACATATTTAAAAAAGAAAGTCCAGTTGCCTCCTGAAAAAGCACCTTTGGGACAACCCTGACCTGGATGACTGAGAATCTCCATAGACACTCACTGAACAGGCCTTCCAACTGAACCTCTATTCCCTGCAATTACAGAAATGCAGCAGTGCAGGAGCATTTGCATCTTAGAGACTGAGAAAAGCTGGCACACATATATGTGAGGCCTAAGTTGACTGCTTTTTCTGTCTATTAACTAAGAAGAAAGGCTTTCCCCAACTGGCTGCACATGGGACACTTTTAAACGAGTTCATCAACAGTCAGCTCATCCTGAATCCTGTAATGTTGACTCCAGTAGACAGGATCATCCCGAAGATTGAAAAGACAAGACACAGAACCTAGGTCTAGGACTCTAGGCTAATAAAACATAGGTGCTATAAAGTATATCACAGAATATCAAAGAATAAACTGTGTTATTTCTTAATGTGAGGATGAGGATTACACAATCTCTTAAAAGCAATGGCTGGATTCCTGCAACATCTGAATTAAAATTACCCAACCCCATTTTTGCCCAGGCATCCCACATCTGGGTTGCAGGAATCAAGAGAGCCATTGGTGCTACCATCCATGGTAGCAAACAGCAAGAATGTTCTGTATCCTTTTACCGCCATCTATGGCTCAATTGGATTTTTTTGCAACTCAGATAATGGAGCCCCTCTTTTAACTAAGTAGGTAAATGGGGATGTGAATAGGGAGACATCTGTCAGCCTTCCCAGGTAGACCAGACAGAAAACCAAACCAGATGAGCTAATTTTACTTTATTGTAAAGCTATATTAACAGAATCTTGCAAATCTGAATGTGCAAATCTCCCACCATCTGCTTTAAGGCCCAAAAAATTAGGTCCTTTCTGTGCCTCTTTTTCTGCCCATTATGTAGTTGCTGGCTATGCCCTCTCTTATCTGAGTGTTTCCTAGGCAGAATCTCTTCTCTCCCCCCCCCCCCACAATCTTTCTCAAGGTCTTTCTCACATATCATTACATCATCTTCCTACAGCTTCACTTTGTATAACAGTAGGAAAGACAATTAGAATGCAATCATGAACAGATTTGAACAACCTATAAGTCACTGGAAGGCAGTGCATAGATTATGGCCGAAGGAGCACACAATTATTTTTTTTAATTTCTTCAATATTTTAAAAGGGGGGGAAAAAGACCAAACAAAGAGAACCCAAAGTGGGGGAAATGGTAGAGGAGTACAAAATAAACAGGCAAGAGATATGCAAGGATCATAAAATTGACTGTACTAAGTACACTTTTTCAAAATAACATTTGTTCTACATATTTGGATATCGTATCTTCATGCGCAGATCTTTATTAGTTAATATTAGGTATCAACAGCAGTAACAAGCAGAATATAAATTATAAATCAAAATAAAAAATTAGGCTTATCAGTTGGGAAAAAACCCTGTCCTTTAAGTCAGCAGTCCCCAACCCCCGGTCTATGGACCAGTCTGGAGCCACGGCATGCCAGCAACCGGTCTGCACAAACAAGGAAAGCCCCATCCACAGGATGCAGGCAGCACACAAAACCACAACACTCTCCGATCCGTGGAAAAACTTCTCTCCATGGAACTGGTCTCTGGTGCCCAAAAGATTGGGGACCTCTGCTTTAAGTTAAGGGATGTGGATGTGGGACAAGTCCATGAGTAGAACAAAATTCAAAAAATGATTTCCAAATCAGATTAAATTTTGTACACGGATTATGTTTAAATAACCTATTTACATTTAAAATGCAAATCATTCCGTAGAAGGAAATACAACTTAAAATACAGCCAGGGGAGGGAAGGTTTAAAAACCCAATTCCTGACATGGTTACCATATTGGGAAGAAACCATACCAACAAAAATGTGAAAGGAAAGCAGAGAAGGTGAAGACTAAAAGGAGACTTAGTATGGCTGAAAAGCTGAGGCAGAAAGAGGATATGGAATCCAGAGGCCTCCACAGGCCAGGAAATAGGCGAAAGAAAGAAAATGGCATGGAAATTTAAAGCAACTTGCAGCACACCAATTTTGTGTGCTTGCAAACATAGTTCAAGACTCAGAAATAATCCAAGCCCCTTTTTGTTTTAGAGCTGTCCTTGGCTGAAGATACAACAACAACAACAACAACAACAGAATTGAAAGGGACCTTGGAGGTCTTCTAGTCCAATCCCCTGCTCAGGCAGGAAACCCTATACCATTTCAGATAAATGGTTGTCCAGTCTCTTTTTAAAAACTTCCACTATTGGAGCGTTCACAACTTCTGGAGGCAGGTTGTTCCACTGGTTAATTGTTCTAACTGTCAGGAAGTTTCTCCTTAGTTCTAGGTTGCTTCTCTCTTCTATTAGTTTCCATCTGTTGCTTCTTGTCCTGCCTTCAGGTGCTTTGGAGAATAGCTTGACTCCCTCTTCTTTGTGGCAGCCCCTGAGATATTGGAACACTGCTATCATGTCCCCCCTCGTCCTTCCCTTCATTAAACTAGTCATACCCAATTCCAGCAGCCATTCCTTATATGTTTTAGCCTCCAGTCTCCTAATTTGTTGTTCTTCTCTGTACTCTTTCTAGAGTCTCAACATCTTTTTTTTACATCATGGTAAGTGTGGCCTTGCCAAGGTATTGTAAAGTGGTATTAACACTTCACGTAATCTTGATTCTATCATTCTGTCAATGCAGCCTAGCACTGTTGGTTTTTTTGGCAGCTGCAGCACACTGCTGGCACATATTTAAGTGATTGTCCACTAGGACTCCAAGATCCCTCTCACAGTTACAACTATTGGGCAAGGTAATTTGATTATTGCTTTTCAGCCCTAATCAGTCACTTCTCTAGTTCTAATCTATGGCAATGAGCAGTCTAAAGGTAATCAATGCCTACATTATAAAATGATTAGGATTTGGGGTAGAAAGTGATTTATTTGGTAGTAGTTTTCTCAATATGTTTTTGAAGCAAAAGCTTTCCATTTCAACTGAATTGCAGCAATACATTATTGTAGTCTGCACATGCCACATCATTAATTTTACAGCCTGGGAATAGTATATAAACAGCTTAGAGCTATGCTTGCAATCAGCATGTTGACAGGAATAAAGAATAAGCAAACAAACACAATAATCGAGCTATAAAATAAACTGTTTAGAGAAAAGTTAAGGAAGAGAAGCTTGGGTTTTTAATAAAATTAATCAGATTCCCTGTGGTTGCTTTACAGCTCTAAGTTTGACCAAATTCGGTATTGCTTTCCAGGGAAAATTGTTGGGGCTATACAGTTCCTCAGAGAATAAATTTCATTGAATGCATTGGGATTCGCTTTGGGGAAGATCTGTGTTGGAGGATTGCATTGTAAGTATGACAAAACCAATAGTGTAGATTCATCTGTTGTATTCGGCTGTTCCACAGGGTCATGTTTATGTGTAAAGCAAACCTATCTTAAGATTGCAATGAAAAGTTCTGCCAAAATCAATCCATTCACAAAAATGACTGCATTATCGGATTACTGGATATTGGATTGAATATTCCTGCTTGGAAATGGAAATAGATTCACAGTTGCAACATTCCCATGTTTTATACCAGTGGTGGCGAACCTATGGCACGGGTGCCAGAGGTGGCACTCAGAGCCCTCTCTGTGGGCACATGCGCCGTCGCCCGAGTCCTAGGCCTTCAGCTGGGTTTTATAAAACCTTTTCGCTTTAGGCCTCCGCCGCTGTGTGCAAAAAAAAAAAAGGTTCAATCAATCAGTCAATTTCAACTTTTCGTGGGGAAAAAAAAGATCTTGCAAAGTTGGAATTGATTGATTGAACTTTTTAGTCCCACCCAGTCTGCCATTACCACCACAGCCACGCCCAGCCAATGGGCCACACCCAGCCAATGGGCCACACCCACCCAGCACTCGATGATGCATAAGTGGGTTTGGGGTTGCAGTTTGGGCACTCTGTCTCTAAAAGGTTCGCCATCACTGTTTTATACCAAGAATCAGTGCCTGAGCGTTTTGCTCTGCATAACAACAACTCATAGTTAACACATTGCCAAGAGCTCTACTGTGCCTTTAATTTAGTCCTCTTTGCAATATTTATCTTTTTCCAATTTGGAATTGTTAGGGGGAGTTTTGTGCCTGTGTGTGCCTTTGAATCGTTGCTGATTAGTCCCTGTAGTTTTCTTGGCAATGTTTTGGAAGTGATTTGCCTTTGCTTTCTTCCCAGGGCAGAGAGGGAGTGACTGGCTCAAGGTCACCCAGTTGGTTTTGTGCCGAAGATGGGAGTAGAACTCACGATCTCCCAGTTTCTAGCCCTGTGCCTTAATCACTACAGAAAACTGGCTCTTCCAATTTGTTATCTGTACTATAAAGTATACGCTAGAAAATAAGGTCACATTTTATTGGCAACCATTCCGAATGTACTTCAGCAACTGCCTATTTACAAATTAAAGACATCCAGCTTTGTACAGAGCACAATCCTTTACATATCTCTTTAGAATCCCCACTGGGTTTAGTGGATTTATTCTTAGATGAATGCGTAGATTCAGGAGAGAAGAATCTGAGGCTCTTTAGATACCGTTCCAGCTTCTCCAGCCATCATGAACTAGGAAAATTGGAAGTTGGAATTATCTTATTTGAAAGAGCTGCTGGCTGCTCTAACTCTGATACATAGAATATTGAACTTCTGACGTTCCTGAGCATGAAATAAAACTCTTGACAAGTCATGTTTGCCTTTCACACTAATAAAAAATTTTACAAGCATTTTTTTTTTACAGGAACAAGTAATAAGGACTATTCCCAATAAACAGATGTGTTTACAAATCCCTATAACCATCAGCAATTGAGTTCATCTTGTGGAATTGTTTATTTTTATCTAAAAACAAAGGGTTGACTAGGAGGACTCTTCGCTAACCAGGGGAAAGTGTACAAAATCAGTTCCATTGGAAACACAGTGAAAATAGAATAGAATAGAGATGGAAGGGACCTTGGAGGTCTTCTAGTCCAGCCCCCTGCTCAAGCAGGAGAACCTATACCCTCTCAGACAAGTGACTGTCTAGCTAGCCTCTTCTTAAAAATCTCCAATGATGGAGCACCCATGATTTCTGGGGGCAAGCTGTTCCACTGGTTAATTGACCTCACTGTCAGGAAGTTTCTCCTTAATTCTGGGTTGCTTCTCTCTTTGATCAGTTTCCAACCATTGTTTCTTGTCCTGCCCTCTGGTGCTTTGGAGAATAATGTGACCTTCCTCTTCTTTGTGGCAGCCTCTCAAATACTGGAATACTATAGAATGAGATTCTTCTCCCAGTGTTTGGCTGTTGAAATATCCTAATTAGTTGTAGATACTGCATTTTGCTTTTGCAACACAGATTCATATGGTTTATCACTTTGTTGTTCTTTTTCATGAGCAACAAAGTTGTTGTTGCCAAGTTGTTAATAATACATATGACACAAGCGCCCTGAAAGGCCTCGATTAGCAGAAATTGTAGGAGAGATAACACATAATATAAAATGAAATGGAAATAAAATTGATCTGGCATTGAACTTTTGCATTGTATCTTATTTTTCTAGGCAAGTTACGCTACCCAACAAAAGTCAGACAAAAACAAAAACAAAGCAGATTTAAAAGAGAAATCTTTCGAATGGATGTAAATTTCCCTCTCTTGTTACTCCACTTCAGCAGAACCTCTGCCCTCATACCAGCTGTACAACAGGAGGAATTTAGCCCCTAAAGGGCTTCTGGGGGAAAGACTACACCCATACTGTAAACTTCATTTTAAATTTTTTTTAAAAAATGAATGATTTGTTTATCTTCTTCTCTTTTTCCTTTAATGACAAAGAAAAATAAGCAAAATTACCCTCTGTAGTTTTCCCTAGAGACTTCAAAAAAGACACACACTATGATGATACTTCAGACTAATAATAACAACTGAGTGAGAAGACAACTGGAGATGAAAAGAAAAAGAAAAAAAAAGATGAGAATAGCAGCCCTCTGTAAAGCTATAAGCAGTTTCTTAGGTAGAAACGGGTCTCCAAAACGTAACACACCTCCAGCGCTCAAATGCCATGAGGAGGCTTAGATGACAGCCTCAAATCTCTATTATGCATCCTCCTATGACAGTAAATTGTCACTTGTTCATTTCTAAAGGAGGTGAAAGAAACCATTTCAATGTCCAGTGCTGAAATGTCTCGGGCAGCCAGAAAAAGGTTGGGGAAAATTTGGCCAGAATTCAGGAGGGATTTCACTGTGAAGTTTGAGGGGCATCCAATAATTTTCACTGTATTCCAGTATGGGAAATCTCAGAAACATGGAGCAGAAATCCAGAGAATTAGAAATGTAAGGAATAGAGATGGCTTAAAAGATTACACTGAGATTACAAACATTTGACCACTCCCTTCATTCTGCTAGAAATCTGGCACAGTGTTCTCTAACTGAAAATCTACCTGAACTATTTATGTCCATCTTTAGAAGAAAGCTGTTTTCATTTGCTTCAGTGCCACAACGATAGGACGGTATTCTTTTTATATAAAAAAATATGTGCAATCCCATAGCATTCACAGGGAGATGCCATCACACTGCCAGGCAATTGGCTCATAACTGCTGTGATAACAACCCCATTTGTTGTCTCTGGATGAAAAAGTGTGCCCTTGTGGGTAGGTGTGGGTAGGGGACAGGCAACTTTGTCACTTCACAAGCAAAGGAAGCCAGAGAGAAGGTAAGGTCATGATTGAAGGAACCTGAAAACAAGCTGCCAGGATTGGATTTGGGGAAATAATGTGGAAAGGCAGGTGGAAAAGAAAAACATCAAGGCAGCGAGGAGATCAAAGTGGCTTTTGGTGGAAAGATCCACATCAGACCCAGGAAGCCAGAGCAGCTACCTCCTTAGATGTGCACAAAATGCTATGGAAGTAGCTGTACATCCCATAATAACTAGGATAGATTCCATTGCCAAACGGGCCGTCTGGCCTTCTGTTCTCTTGCCCCAAGGCAACAGTTCTTCTGGCTGGTCTGGAGTGGCCTCCTTGGTCTTTGGTCTCAACTTACAGTCTCCAACTTACAGTTACTGACAGAGAATGCCTGGGGAAAATTCTCCTAACCCTGTTATTGGTGCTTTAACCCCAAGAAAGCTGGGAGTTTCCATAGCAACCCAGCAACTCGCTAGCAACACTGCCAGGTAACTTAATGGGCCACAATGGATGGGGAGTCCAGCTACACCCTGCAACATAGCCAGAGATAGTATAGGAAATACACAAGCACACAACAATGTGACTGTAAGCCCTTGGGAGCTCTACGCCAAGCCATTTCTGTTGTAATCTGGTTGAGTTACCAGTAGGTAACTCAATCAGGATGCTGAATGACGCAGTCAAAGGGCTGCTGGCCTGTGCACAGTTGTGCCCAACATATCTGTGCAAGATATATGTGTATAATCTTCACCAACCTGGCAAGATGTACACACACCACCAAATCACGCCTGGTAGTACATGCATAGTAGGTCTTGCAATGGCAAAGACCTGAAGCCATAAACAGCTACACTCAGCTGCACAAGCCAGCTGTCTCATGCACCTCTTGGCAAGTATGCCACCATCCCCAGTGATGGGAATGCCCCACTCATTTTGCAGAATCTCAAATGATGCACTGCAGATGGAGTGGCTTGCCTAAACTGGCTCTTACTCAAAAGGTACACCCAGAACCCTCACAGTTTGCTACATTTTGGGAATTCCTCAAAAAGACTTGTTATTTGTTCAGCTTATAGCATTTGGATGCAGCCCCTGTCAGACGCTTGAGTGGTTTGCCATTGTGAAAACACATGGTAAAGCGATACTAAAAGCTGACAAAACACATAGCAGATACATCTAGCCTTAATAAACTATGATCTCCAGGGCAGTCACAATCGCTGCCAACAAAGGACGACCTTCACCTGCTTCTTACATGAAAACAAGGTCTGCTGAACATGCCCAAACACCTATGGAAAAAATACTTAATTGCAGCTTCCAAAATCTGGCAGCATAAATTAGGTTGAGTCAAGGCAATACTGTAAAATCAATCCTTTCTACCCCTAGGATTCTCAGCTTTCTCCTTGCACCTACCCACCACACCATTTGCTTCCATCAGCATTTGTCCAGGGAGCCAAGATAGCCTTCTTCAGATCATAGAAAAAAGTAGCTACCTTTGATGAAGCATGAAGGAAGCAAGGCAAAATAGTTTCTTTGAACTACGATGATGCACTGTTGAAGAATTTCAGAGATCTGATACCTGATAGGGGTCCAGCCACCCAACCACCCACTCACCCTCATCTCCAAACCGCTTAGAGTACTAAATAATATTTATTCTTCTTGCCCTCCTTTTGGAGCAACCGATCTTGCTGACCTACTGTTTTTAAAAATCCACACAGTTTTAAAAAGTGGTCCTCGCAAGTCTGGTTGCCTTGGCATTCGGTAGTCTTTGAGGAGAAAAATGGCTCAGACTCCTCTTTTGGGCTCTCAAAAAATCCATCTAAGGGTCTTTTGAAGTAAGCATACACTGCCTAAGGCAAACTAGCAAATGGTTTATCACTCTGACCCCAGGTTGAGCTTCATTGAACCTCTAAAATATTAAATCTCATAAGCAGTGTAACTGCTTTACAATAATAATAACAACAACAACAACAACAACAGCAGCAAAACAACAATAATATAATAAAAACAACAATAATAACAATAACAGCAAAACAATAATATAATAAAAACAATAACAATAATACATATATTTTAAAAACCACATTGCAAATCAGCCATCTGAGACAACAGCCTCAACTTGTCTGAGGCAAGCAAAATTCAACACCCTTCCCCCCCAAAAAAACAAAATTCCTTCCTTGCAGAAGAAACATATATTTGGAATAAAAAGAGGGTAATAGTTTTCCTGGATGTGTGGGCTTTAAAACTGGGCACAAAGATCATACACATTAACAGCTAAACAGAGAGAGAATGCAGGGATTTTTACTTGATTATTCAATATTTCAGCATGTGAAATATGCTTATTTTTGATAACAGGATAATCTTTCTAGCGAACTCATGGAATTACGGCAGCTAACTCCAGCTTGGTGTGTTGGGTTTGCACTGAGGCCATCCCTCGTCAGCATCTCTGCTGATAAGGAATTATGGGAATTGATCCAGCTAACCTGGAGGACATCAAGTTCTGGAAGGCTGCAGTTGGAAGAAAAATAAGCAAGGATCAAATCAAATAATCCTTGATTCACATTGCAATCCTTTGTTTGGCGCTCATACCTAAATACCAGGGAAGTGGGTAGTTGTTTCAGATGATTTCCATTTGAGCTAGAGGATCATGAGATGTTGTATCCTAAACATTCAGGACTTTTTAGGCATATGATCAATGAAATAAAGTTTGAAGTACTATCATACCCTTCCAAGGGGACAATAGAAGGAATTTACCTCAAACTCTTCTATTAGCATAATCTTTAAGCAGAGAAGCCCAGCAAACATTGGAATCAGAAAAACTGTATATGGGCATTTTAAGAGTCAAAGCTCCTTTCTCGGGACTCCTCCCTTTTTCTGCAGCTTGCTGAAATTTCAGTTTCTTTTCTCTTTTTCTCACTTGCAATTGCAGCTAGCCAACCTTGTGTTTCAAGTCTTTCCTTTGCCATAAGATCACCAGAGGGCATTTTACCAACCACCATATCTTAGAAAGCAAACAATTGTTTTTGAAATGACTAAAACTTAAGTTTGCAAAGGTTTCCGTTCCTATGGCACATGTGTCCCTGGTTTTCATTTGTTCCACAATTACACCTAGGGGAAAAGAGGCTTCGCCCCAGTGGTGGGATTCAGATATGTGAACAACCGATTCTCTGTGTGGATGCCGCTTCCGGAAGTCCATCCTGGGCCTGGGCAACAAAAAGTTAGCCACCGGTTCTGCTGAAGTGTTGCAAACCAGCTGAATCCCACCACTGCTTCTCCCCCTTTTTTTCAGGCAATAAAAAACCCTGCCAAATCAGTTCATCCCACAATCAGACCTGGCAATCTCTTATTTCATATTTAAGGGAAATACAGTACAACAACAAAAACAACAACACGGTATTTTGCTTCATATTTCAAAAATTATTCTCCTTTCAGGAAAATCATATACTGATTTTAAGAATTGCCAAAGTAATATATGTAAGGCACTTTTCGCTTTCCAAAGTGATTTTTAATGTCTACTGCTGCTAACAGCCACTATCATCTCGTTTATTATAACTGATTTTGTGTTATTTTCAACTAGCCTTTGCAATTTCAGTCCAGCAGAGAGGCGAATCCCATGAAAATCCTGGAAATCCTTCCTGTCTGTTCTTTGTTAATCCTGTTAACTTGATACTCAGGGTAAATTACAAAGAAAAGCCACAAGTAAAAAAAACCCATGGAAGCTGGCTCAAATGGGTAGGTGCTGCTGGCTAAACTCATCTGCATTCAAGGGAAAGGTTGTGATAGGAGAAAACTGTCCCAGAAATAAACTAAGCGCAGGAAGAATTCTACGATCCCTGAATGATACAGAGTGGCAGGCAGTTTTATGCAAATCAATTTGTGTGTTTGTGTGTGTGTAGGTTTTCTGAGTCCATGGATGCCCTTACATCATCCAGTTCCCTGATTCACACATACATTCAAATCACTCTCTATTTATTATTTTACCCTTGTTTGGCATCAAGAGGTGTGAATATGTTGAAAAGCATTTCCTTGGAGGAGCTAAAAAAAGGATGCTCAGGTGGGGGCTAGGTAGATGATTACCTTCTTCACGTATGTGAGAACTGAGAAACAGAACTATTTCATCAATCAATTAATCAATCTGCACCAAGGCTAAGTCTAATAACTCTCTCTCACTCACCATCCCTCCCAGTTCTGGCTAGCAACCCAAAAATCCCTCCCTTTAAGGAAGAGTTTCACATTTTGTTTACTGTACTTTTTATTTATTCTCACATTTATTTATCTATCTCACACCAGAATCTAGCAATGCTGTGCGGGATGCATATTTTGGGCCCCAGACACAGCCTCGCGATTGACCTTTCCACTTAAAAAGAAATGTACTCACCACTTAAGCACGAATGTAGCTCTACCAGGGCAGTTGACAGCCAGCCTTAGTGCTGCTTCTAGCTGGACAAGATTGTCACAAGGGCAAATTCAAACACAGCATACAAAACGTGCAAGTTGCTGCTGAGCAGAAATTTGCCAAGGCAAAACACCTCGCAGCTCATCCCAGCAGATAACAGAGGTTGGTCCTTTGGACACAGAGAATCCCAGTGGTCCTCTGACTAATTAGGAGATCAAACTGGGGTGGGGTGAGGGTAGGAAGCGGGAGAACAACCCTGGAAGTATCACACCTACAAATTGTGCTGTGCTGTGTTTGCCTAGCCTAGCCATAGTTTATGTCATAAACTACAGTTGTCTGGCTTTAATTAACTCTTTAAACCATATGTGGCGGATACAGACTGCACACTACATCAAAACCAAATGAACCACCTCATGACCGTTTTCCTGGCCATTGTACCTTCCCATCATCCCTTCTATTTTTTCTGATCACCGACCTCTGGTTCTGCCTGCTGAGCCTTGAATAAAACATGTCTCTTTGTTTCAGCTGAACAGATGTGGATGCAACTAGGAAAATATTAAACCTGGTGGGGATAATGCAAGGACTCCAACATGATCTTTTCATTCCCCACTGAAGAGGGAACAAGATACACCGTACTATAGAGGGTTGGGAAGGGGTGAGAGAAGGGAAAGGAGGTAAAATGAAATGTATTTTCATTTAGAATGACAACATAGCTCGAGCTGGCATAAGTGTTCATGAGCTCACAACTTACTAAACTCCAAGTCTAAGTCCATTGCACTCTCTGCAAGAGAAAGAGAGAGAACAAACAAACACAATCCACTGTATGAAGGACCAAGATCAAACAGAGCTGGAGGCTAGGCTAATGGTTTGTTCCTGTCCAAATGAGTGGCGCCTCTTTTGACCACCCTTAATCTCAAGGAAGCGATCTGCAGGGATTGGTCCAATCCTTGCAGTCACAGTGAAGGCCACCAGAATTAAATCTCTCCAAGGAACCATCCCCAGATTGCAAAACTGTATGCCCATAAGAAGGAGGTCTTTCCTTGGCTGAGATTAACACTTTCTTAAATAAATCGTGCTGGACCTAAGAACAGGGCTGAATATAAAGCACTTTCTAATGAAAACACTGCTACATCAGACCAGCATCCCATTCCAGCTAGCACCAGCATCCTGTCCTCTACTCAGCTGCTTCTGGGAAAGCTATAAGCAGGACATGAAAAAAAGTCTCTTCTCACTGGTGTTTTCCAGCTCCTGGGAGTCTGTGGTATGTTGCCTCTGGCAGCAGGTTCCATAGCCAGCGAGAGATCTCCTATGCAAGCTGGAACCATGGCAAGCAAATGCCATACTTTAATAATGGAAACCAATGCTGTTTATTTTCCCACTCTGAATTGGTTGCCAATTGGATTAAATCTGCTCTCATGGGACATAGTATATATGCATTCATTTGAGGAGGAAAACAGGGAAATCTTATCTATTCCAGAGTACCATTTCAGTTCAGTCTCTTTCTGAAGCTGTGTTATTTTAGTCCGTGAATTTATAACTTCTAATTGTGCAGCACACAAAAGCAGGGCAGGCTTTTTCGCTCAGATACTTGCATAAATGCCCAGAGTTTGAACGTCATTGCTGACACATTGTCAACAAGGCATTGTCTTATAATATTTCAATAACTTTTCAGCATACTTTATCACTGTGATTACAAGGGAAGTTTTCTCTTTAATTCCAACAGAGATTTCAGTCAGTGGGGAATTTTGGAGACAATAGAAGGACAGGAGAATGAGACCTTTTAGCCTCTGGCATCGTCAAACCTTATATTCTGCCAGCTCCACTTTGTAAATTGTGTGATATACACATGCACAAAATGCTCTTGGAATGAATCAGTCAGATGTTATTTAAGCACCACACAAATTAGCTGAATATCAACTGAATGGGAAAGGACTCTCTGTAAATTCTTAAGTCAATCAAATCTTTTGCTGGAATTGTAAAACAATACAATGAGGAGGAGAAGGTGAAAATGCAACTCAAAAGAAAGTCGTGGGCTGCAGAGAAAGATAGACAGACAATTCTTGACAAGAGGAATGGACAAGGAGTGCCAAGAAGATCAATTAGGAGTCTCCTAAAAGCGTATTTTCCACAGTCATGAAGATTACAGTAGTTATTCTTGTATGCCAAATCCATTGCCCATATCCCCCAAAAGGTCCCAACTCTGGCTGAAGCCACAGTTCAGTTTTGTGACAGTGGCTCTGCGGGGACCCCTGTAGAGACAACCTATTCCAGAGACAGTCATTTGGCAATTGGCGGTGAAAAGAAAGTGATTTTCCCTGCAGACTGAATCTCAAGGAAGTTGCCCCTATAGCTGTGAAGGCACAAAACACACACATCGAGATTCAAAGACACCAACTAATCACAAGGCAATCTAATAGGAGCCTATTACGCACGAATGAGCACATAGGAACGCACTGTTGCAGACATCCATGAATAAATGGATGCCTTCTTTCCCAGGCACAAAACGTTCAGGATCTTCTGAGTGTGCTTTAACATATGCACATGGTCCACATTACACCAATCCTGGGAATAGGTGCAGAATAGTCCCTTTATAGTGTCTCTGCCCTGGTAAATGAGGTGCACACTCAGCTATAAGCTTGTTCAAATCCCTTTAGCCTCTGGTTGCACCTAATGCCCAAACGGAAGTATCACTGCCTGTGTCTGCGTGCAAAGTAAATTTCCTTTCTGTGGAATACTGCCCCGGGGCCTCTTTTATTTAATGCTCACACACACACACACACACACACACACACACACACACACACACACACACACGGGGCATATACTCACAGCTGCTCTGTCTTGATCATCCCACCTTTCCCCATACACGCTCATCTTCTGCCCCCCTTGTCCCAAAGATGCTTCCAAACTTTCTGACCATCCAGTCTCAGGAAAATAATTACACTCCTGGCGTTGTCCATCAAGCAACCCATGCCCTCCCTCTTCAAGATGAGCATCCGCCCCACTTCTTTCTTCCATTGGATGCTCTGGCAACACCCCCCCCCCACCACCTTAATTCCCCATCTTCTGCCTGCCCAGCCGATTGTGAATCCCACACCCCAGCCTCGGCCCAGAGATCCAGCCGCCTCCCTCCCGCCTGGCTTTGGTTCCCTGTCCTACCTGGGGTGGAGCTGGGTGTCCCTTCCCCACCTGGGGCTGGCGGGCGAGCGGGCTACCTTACTGCTGGCCGCGGGGCACGGGATCGGCCGTTCGGGATGGCTCAGCCATGGCACGGAGTTGCCCGCCTCTGCGCTTCCTGGCAGAGTACTGAGCGCTGCCTGAGGCTGGCAAAGAGCCCAAGTAGCGGAAGGCAGGAGCGGGAGGGAGCGGCAGCGGGGGGGGGGGGAACTGAGCGAGAGAGAAACCCAGAGCCACGCGGAGAAGGAGAGCCGGGACGGGGGGGGGGGAGGTCGAAAGAGGCGTGTAGGGGGCAGATCCTGGCAAAAGAAGGCAAGCGGGTCTTTTCTCGGAGGCAGGGCTGGCTTCCCACTCCCGGGTGCCTGGATGGAGTTCCAAGGGGCCCCGAGACGCGCCGCCCGGGAGCCTCACCTGCGCGGCGCGCTTTCGCTCGGTTGCTGGTGAGGAGTTGCGTGCGTGGGAACAGCCTCCCCGCCGAGCAGCATAGGCTTGCAAGCGGGGGCCAGTTTGCTCCTTGCCGAGGGTGATCGATGGGCACAGGGGTCTCTTGGGGAGGGAGGGGGGGGACGGACGGTTGAGAAGCTGGGGTGCGGGCAGCCATGTGGGTTTCCCGAAAAGAACGGGGCGTGGGTAGTACACGCGCGCGTAAGACCCGCGCACACGGTGGCCTGTTGCCCAGGCTGGGTTGGGAAGGCTCTGCCTTTTACTTCAGAACACGAGGATTCCCACAAGTAGTGATAAATCACACGAGTTCCAAGGGGCCCTTCAGCCTTCTTTTAAACGCCTTCTTTTAAGGGGCGACCCCAAGATTTGGGGTCCGTTCAGGGTTTAATCCCTGTACATGAGAAACAAAAGCAGCTTTTCTACAGATTAGAAGGAGCTGCTATAGTTGTGGCGTGGCGTGCGCAGGCAAAATGCATGTATGCATTTGTTTAAAGGATGGCAGGCTCCTTGGATTGGGGGTTCGTTTTTCCTGGATGTACATCTGGAGCGGGACGCGTGTTAGATTACAGACAAGCTCAACAAGGTCGAGGAGGGTTAACCCTTCAGCAACAACCCGGCTAAAAAGAACAGAAATTTCAGTCTTCAGTCAGCTCCTCTTCACAGGAACCAGAAGGGGGGAATCAGATACAGCCAGCAATAGAATGGCAAGGATAGTTGATGGGGAAGGAGATACAGGAATGGCTGGACCAGACCCTGGGTTGAAACTTGAGATGCCCAGATGAGAAAAAAAGGGAATAAGGGGGGGGGGGAAGGAAGCAGGAGAATAAAAAGGTTTCTAAAACATTCCCTATCTGGCTTCCACAGGATCGGCTGCCATCAGCTAACTGCGCATAAGCAATCATACGCATCCTAGCCGTGTGCATCCAAGCATTTACTCCCACGTGGCATTGTGTAAACAAGAACGGGGCATTTTTAAAAAAGCTTAATATTTGTTTGGAGATATAATTCTGGGCGCATAGGGGGAGCTGAATATACCTCTCCTGAATTCTGTTATCGCAACCGTGTCAGGTGCTCCTATGTCACCTTATGCATAAATGGGGAGAGCTGTGCACCTGAGGGTGTTCTGGTGCATATCCACCAGTTTCTTCAGAGTGGGGAGGGGCGACACGGATGGGGAATTCGGGGATATGTAGCTGAGCTGAGTGCTAATGAGAGCAGAGATCCCTCCAGTGGGGGGGGGGGTTTGGGGGTATGTATAGGAGTCAGACACCATTAGCCATAAGCTCCCATAGGATCAGGTCAGTTTTATACCTTAAAGCCCTCCCTCACCCCCAAGGCTTAGCTTATGTTTTCCTTCTATTTCTATGACATCCTATCTGCTTCTAAACAAAATGGGGATAAGTAGCTGAGAGGTGCCTGTCTTTATTCACCACAGACAGGTGGAAATAGAATCACACCTTAAACTTCCGAGAGCAGCTCCCTCTCCTCTGTCTATACAAGCGGTACAGCTTTGCAGCCATTAGTGACTGATGCTGATCTCTGTATTAGGAAAAGCTAGAGCCGCTGATTTCTGAAGCTTAAGCTCCAATTGAAGACAGGAAGACAGTCTCCCTTTGTGTGCGCTCGCACTTCAAAAGTGATTCTTTTTTTCCTGATCAACAGGGCATTCCAGTTAATAAGAACCACCACTTTGTAAATTCAGTCACATCAGGCGGTAAAGGTTTTGAATTGACTTGCAGCCCAAGAGGCAGGAAGAATGGAGAAGTTACACAATTCTCACTCTCATCTGAACAATAAGAACCTTTCTCTGCCCATTAAGAAAAGGAAGACCTGTTCCTCGCCAGCAGAAAACTAAACTGCTAAATGTTCTTCATCTAATGAATATGCGGTATTGCTTCTTCTGCAATTTGAACATTCTCAGATTTTTCCTCCCCCATTTTGATTCTTCACTGTATATAAACCCCATTAAATGCACATATTACCCACATATAGGGTGTGATTGTAGAACAGACATGTCAAACACAAGGCCCGGGGGCCGGATGTGGCCCTCGGTGGTTTCATGTGGCCCACGAAGCCATCCTGGAAACAGTGAGGGAACGGCCCCCGCTGCCTTGGCCCTGGCCCAGGCCAGCTGGGAGCCAATGTACAATTTTGTGGTGGCCATTTATGCTTAAACGTATTCAGTCTTAGCTCCACAAGGCCGTCTGGAAACAGCTTGGTGCTACAGGTGCTCGAAGGCCAGGCTGGGCGTTTGACCTCCGCTGCCCAGGGCTCCGGGCAGCCTGCGCCACCATCCAGCCCCCCCCATGGCCTGAGAGGAACAGTGAGGCTCCTACAGTGGACCATGCCTTGGCACTTGCCCTGGTCCCACCCCCTTCTGCCAGAGACCCTCAGATCTGTCCCATTCCTGCCCAGGCCCCCACAGGCACCCTTGACGCAAACTATGTAGAGCTGGCCACGCCCACCCAGTAGACTGCAATCACCCTGGCCACACACACCCGCCCCCCCGAGGGCAACCACAATGCCCTCAATGAAATTGAGTTTGACACCCCTGTTGTAGAAACACAAGCTTCTACATACTCAACAGCATGTGGTTCAAATCTTTTCTGAGAGACTTTCAACTTTCCAAGCCAGCAGTCTTTTGTCAAGTAGCATCCTGGCCCAACTCTGCCTCACTTCCAAGTTCAGACATGGGTCTACCACCTGATTAGTCCTGATTTATGGTGCAAACTGTAGTGGATGAAATTCACATTACAAAGCCAAGTAAACCATATAGGTGTATATAACTTTAGCCAATGGTAGGTCAAAACATGGCCCCATTTGTAGGATTATACCAGGTGTTCGATGGGAATTGTGATCCAAAACATCTGCACTGCATCTCCTTCACTGAGATGTAGAGGACTGCCAAAGCACTTCAGGGTTTTGGGGCAGGCTTCTTCCCCAAGCTATATCTCAAACTCCTTATGGTTTGGATTCTATAAAACAAGATTATTAGAGTAATTATATTGGCAATTGCCAGATTTGGGTTGGAACATTAACAAAAATAACACAAAGATCTGATTCAAAGAATGAGACATTTTAAAAAAGAGGTCAGAATGACTAAGTTTTCATCCAGCCACTAGAGCTGTAATTTAAAAAGTTTATTAGAAACCTAAGGACAGGAAATTTTTCTGGTCAACTTGATTGATGACTAAGACAAAGGAAACCTCTTTTGCAATCATATTCTTTATTGAGGGGTCCCAATGAAGGAGAATATTTGTAGCTCAAGGTTGAAATGGGGAGCCCTTGATGCTCTCCGAGCTTGGTTGTTTTCTTGCAGATGTTTCATTACCCAACATCATTAGTGCTAGTCTTTATTCTTCATTTTTCTGCATTCTCTCCCTTTTTTTGACATTGAAGCAGTATGCATGATTTCTCAATGTATGTCATTTCAATTGTGGGATAATGTCATAGAAACCCAGCAACTTGTCATTTTGGACTATCAAAATATTGCATGGATAGGGAGGAGAGAGACCTTGAAGAAAGGGAGATGATGGTGCAGGAGGAGGCTTCTAGGAGTCCCAAAGCAAAGCTCACGGGGCATCCATGTCCCATGAGCCTCTTTTTTGAGTCCTCCGAGCTCTTCCCAGCATTCTTGTTTTGAGACTGGCTATGCCACTATAGCAGCCATTTTTTCTAATTGGCAAGCACCTTTATTCATGGCACCCATAGCATCTGCAGAAGATTCTTCACATGTTGTGCCCACTGGCTCAAAATGTTGAGAATCCTGGCATGGTGAATACATTGATCCAATCTCCCAGGACTATAGATCATGATTTGTTCAAAATCCAAACATTGGTCTAATGCCATGAGCGGCTTTAAACTTTCTTATTTTAATTTACACCATCAGCAACAGTTTTGAGACCCTCTCACTTCTTCGGGGAAACCCTGAAGGATATGTTGACAAGGAACACAATCATTTCTGTGAACCCCAGACCGTGTTAGCTTTTATCTCCCTTTCCTCCACCTCCCCCCTCACCACCATCCCTAGATTTAACTCACAACCTCCATATGTCTGTCTGCCACACATCGGAAAAGAACGCAGCCACTTTTGGGGCCGGCCTAGCAGTGCAGCCGTCTACAAAGCTTCAACATGTTGGCAAGATGTTATCACAGCTCTGCCTTTCCTGTGAATGGAGATTAACACCATTTGCTGAATGGGAACAGCTGTGCCTGAATTAGGAACTGCTATTCCCAGAGAGAGAGCGTAGAGAAACCTGGTGACAAAGCTAAGAAGGTGAAGAGTTAGGATGCCTGGGTACCAGCCACAGCTGAGTGGGGGAGAAAAAGAGGACTGAAGCACACGGCAGGGCAGGAACGGGGAGAACCCTTTCTGCTCATCTTAGGGAGCCAAGAGGTGGGGCAAAGACAATGAGGTCCCAAAGCACTGCCTGCTGCACTCCCACGGCTGCCTGCTTGTGAAGCCCGCACATGGGTGTGTATGTGCGTGCGTGCAAGCATACATGTGAGTCATAGCTGCTTTTTGAGATGCACTTTCTCTCTCCTCCCTCCACCAGACCAACAGCTTCTTGCTCCTGCTCTAAACCTGAATTGCACAACCCAAGGGAGATGGTTCTGGGCATGGTATGATCTGCAGAGCAACCCTTTCTCAGGCTGCTAGGGAGGAGAAAATACACCAAAGGAAAGCTGTGAGCGTGTGCATGGGAAACAAGCAGAGGGCCTGGTTCACACATCTCATTGAGCTAGGTTTAAATAAGTCAGATTCCATAGTTTACGGAAGAACTGCTCACACAACCTGCCATGTCAAAAGGAACCCAGTACTGCAGGGGTGTCAAACTGGGAAGTCACGTGACGTGTCACAACCTATCGTGACTTTTTTCCCACATTGCCGGCAATGGGGTGGGCGCGGTTTCGCCGTGATGCATCCTGCCCGTGGGCCGGCAGTTTGACACCCCTGCAGTACTGAATCTGGATCAAAGCAGGATGTGTAGGTGCAACTACAGATAGCCCTTGACTTACAACAGTTCATTTAGTGACCGTTCAAAATTACAATGGCAGTGAAAAACATGACTTACGTCCATTTTTCAGACTTACCACAGTTGCCCTTGGTCAAGTGATCAAAATTCAGACACTTGGCAACTGATTCCTATTTATGACGGTCACAGCATCCTGGGACACAATCACCTTTTGTAACCTTCTGACAAGCAAAGTAAATGGAGAAGTCAAGTTCACTTAACAACTGTGTTACTACCTGCAGGGATTCATTTAACAACCGTGGCAACAAAGGTTGTAATATGGGGCAAAACTCACTTAACAAATGTCTCACTTAACAACAGAAAGTTTGGCCTCAATTGCGGTCATACGTCGAGGACTACCTGTAAAGCTGAACGACTGGATGCAACTATTTTTCCCCATAAGTAACGGGCAAACTTTGGTGTTTCTTCTCCTTTCTGTTTGAAAAGCAGCCGGCTGGAGGGTAGGCTCACCAGAACCAGCTGGCAGAAGATTATCCAATATGTTGTGTTTCCCCTTATTTCCAACACTCTTTTCTGAAGCAGCCCCCAGTGTCTGAAATTGGCCTCGTCTGTATTTTAAAAAAGAGGTTTAAGCAGAATACACAAGAAATACAGGAATAGAGAAAGAAGTCGATAGTAACTTCCATCAGCTCCAGTTAATATGGCCAATGGTCGGAAATGATGGGTGTTGGAGTCCTCATTATCTGATAATATATGATAACAGGCCTCCTGTATCATCCTCAGTTTTCTCCAATAGGGTGAGAGGGAGGAATAAAAGTGATAAGGTCACCCTGCCCATCTAAACCATTAAATAATTGTGCTCCTTTTCAATTTCAGCTACTTACAGGTAGACATATAATCACAATTGGGAATGGAAGGTCCATTACTGAGGTGGCCATTGAGAAGGCCGTGCCTGATTTTATAGTCTTTTTTCCATAGCTGTTAAATGAATTGCACAGTTGTTAAGTGAATCTGGTTTTTCCCATTGATTTTGGTTGTTGGAAACCAGCTGGGAAGGTCACAAGTTTCATGAACCTGGGACATGCAACAGTTGTAAATATATGCTAATTACCAAGTGCTTTATAAAAGTAAACACAAGGACAGGTGTCAAGGATGAAACTTTGGCAGCTATATGCCTCTGCCTTTCAACTTGCCTTTAGATTAAGGGGGGGAGGTATTACTTTCAAGTGGGTAAGGAGAGCGGAAGACTGTGGGAGCCTGAAGCCTTGTCAAGGACACCAGAACAGGTGTGGATTTGAAGCAGACGGTTCCCATAACAAAGTGAACTTCTTGGTACACAAGATGTTGGGGGTTTGACTGGGAAAATTATTGTTTAAGTCTAGGAATTGGTGTTGGAACCTCAGAGTTAGTTTTACTTCGACATAACCATGCAGTGTATTCAATAAACAGTAAACTTTTCGGAAACGGAATGAAACGAGTTTTATTTGGATTCTTGACGTGGATGTTGACAACAGGCCATAAGTCACTTTTTTTCCAGTCCTGTCACAACTTTGAATAATCGCTAAATAAATGGTTACAAGTTTAGGACTACTCCTATTTCAATCCTATGAATGGTACAAAAGCCTTGCTGTTTCCTTTTGTTTCACCTCTTCAATAAAATAAAAGATGGGGGGGGGGCGATAGAGAGTGCATAGCATAAGGTGCCCTCTCTTCCTTTTAGCTAGTATGATAAAAGTTATACAACCACACATCTCTGGCAAAAATGATGTTTTTTCCTACACAATCTAACACAAAAAGGCTGCAGGGGCAAACAGGGCAATAGAATTGCACCTCAAAAGTGTCTTGTACATTTTATTTATTGGAATTATATCCTACCTTTCAATCAGGAAATTGAGGAGGCATGTGCAACACTCTTGTTCTCCCTCACAACAAGGTGGGGCAGAGAGTGACAACACCCTTGATTTTTAAAACATAAATATGACACAAACATTGTCAAGGGAAATGACTAAACAGGGCCCATAAATCTCTTGCTCGCCTGTGCCTAAATAGGAGCTGTTCTTTTGGTTGCACCTCTCCTTCCATAACCAGGCTCTTGTGTTTCCAAAAACATGTGCAGCAGACAAAAATCCAACAGAAACAACAGAATGCA
This sequence comes from Protobothrops mucrosquamatus, assembly GCF_001527695.2. Classification (NCBI taxonomy): domain Eukaryota; kingdom Metazoa; phylum Chordata; class Lepidosauria; order Squamata; family Viperidae; genus Protobothrops; species Protobothrops mucrosquamatus. The sequence goes on along the minus strand of NW_015386089.1, from coordinate 512,259 downwards.
AGTGATATAACAGCATGGCTGTTGGGTTTCTGCTTAACATGCTCCTTAAAAATCTAACAGCCCTGCCAGAAAGATTAATCTGATAGCAGTACCAATAACTGTGCACAATACCTACATCTTTGTGTGGCCAACAAGCAGTATTTATCAAATTCCAGCGTGCGGCAAAAGGTACAATGCCAGGACTCCTGAGAACTAGATTCCAGGCTTGTTGCCAGTAATATGATCATGCTGGATTGGCTCGCTACGAGGTAAGCACCGTACGCAGAAGGAGCAAGTTGAGCTACGGCAAAAAATGGGCAGCGATATAGATATATAGCCTTCCACTGCAAGGCACCGGGCAGAGCCATCTGCTCAGGGTACAATTATGCCAGGGATTGGATGGTGCAGCCAAATTCAACTAGTTTCTCAATAGCTTTAAGGAGAAGGCTGGCAAGAATCCCTCCATTATGCCTCTCTCCCCAAAGAAAACATAGCTAGAATTCTCAACTCTGATGTTTACACCCTTTGTCAGGTCCGGAATCTGTTGGAAATACTCTGCCTTATAGCTCAATTTTTTTTCTCACCCTGGAAGGCCTCATGCATGTAGTTCTTGCCCCAGCGCTGCAGGTAGGATATTGATACCTAGTACTAAAAGTAGGTACACATGGGCAAAGCAATAACTCCCCCTGGAAAGCAACACCCGTCTTGTTCCATACAGTAAGAAGACCAAGTAGCTAAATCTCTTTCGCTCAATCTCCACAGAGAAGAGAAATAACAGAATGCTTGGCAGCCAGGATAGATATCTTAAGAGGTTTATTCTCAACATACAAGCAAACGTTAAAGTGATCATTCCTCTTCTTCAGGAGGCAGCACAATCTTGCTAGGGTCATAGTAATAAGAGGAAATGACGGGCAGTCCTTGCTCAGTTCGCCGCTTAACTCTTCGTTCAGCTTCCTGGCGAGCCCAAAGATGCTGCCTACAGGGGAAAAAAGAAAGAAGTTCTGTGAATCAGTGAATTATGAATCAGTGAATTATGAAGAAGTATCATCACCCAGAAGCAGTTATGCAGATGTTGCATTCAAGTGGGCCTTTGATCCTGCTCCAGGGAAAAGGGCCACAAGAACTGCTAGGTGTTACCGGTAATTTGCCTTGGTGAGCAGAGAAACAGGATGTATATTGGGTAATACGCATGGAATAAGCTAGAACATTTCTAAAAAATAAATAAATTAGACACTGCATTACAGAAATGTTCTTTATTTCATACTGATGCAAATGTGCCTATTACATCATTTGTTCAAGCTGTGTGCTTTAACTGGAATCAGTGTTTTTGTTGCTATAGATAAGACAGGAAGAAATGACAGAATTGGTGTTTCTTTTGGAAGAAGGAAAAATGGAATAGTGGACAAGTTACCTTCGAAATTCCCAAAAAGAATGGAATTGGCAAGCCACGGGCAAAAATCCATTCCTCAAAGTGGAGACTTTTTATGACTCCGAGGACTTGAAGAAATTTGATTCAACTAAAACTGCCCGAGACGTAGAATTTAGCTTGACTAGAGACTGAAACCAAGTGTGCTCGTGTCTTCGGATCAAAAAGATATAAAGACTCTTAAAAGGAACAGAAAGGCCACGTAGCACTCATACTGACCCATCCAAGTCCCACCAGTTACCAAGGACTGTTTTTTTCAGTGCTCTCTCTTACACAGCAGGCTCTAGCAGTGCTTTTAAGCAACACTCCCAGCTGTTTTGTCCGTAGCATCTTTGACATGCCTTCGGCAGACGAAGTTAAGAGTATGAGCCCAATCAAAGCCACAGCATTAATTACACTGTGCCGAGATGAAGCGCAAAGCTGCTTGCCTTAATTAGTGCTTCGTCAAGAAGTCATCAACCTGCTGCTTAGCTGGCGGGAGCGAAGACACAATCTCCTTCTTTTTTTCTTTTTTTTACACAGTTCTGTTCCAGTTCACGGGATTTGGGGAAGGGCCACCCACAGAAAGATCAAAATAACAAGTGGAAGGGAGATCTCAGGTTGGATTTTTCCTTAATTCCGTCTGCCCCAGCATTTTCTACTCCACGTTTGGACCATTCCAGATCACTTGGTGCTTGAGTTTCCTACTTGAACTTAATCAGTTCAACCAGAAAGAGCGAGTCTGACATGAGATGCCCAAGTGGCTAATTTGAGCCACACAATTTGTATGTATATATATTACATAAATCTAAAATCTAAAGAGCCAGCCATCTGCTTTCATGAATTAGAAAGCAATAATGGGGCCTGGCCTAGTTTATAAACGCCTGCTGCTCCCTTCTCTCCTTCAAGTGGAAAAGCAGGAACTCAAGCAAATCTAACAGAGGGAAGGAGAGAGGATGCTTTACATTCTTCCGTCTTGGATATCACGCTATTCTAGTACAACAAAGCCAACTCTAAGCCAGGGTGTATCCACTTTTCTTCTCAACACGTTTCATCTCCCCAACCCAATAAAGAACTCTTCTTAAGCATGCAAATACACACATCCTACGCATAATTCACAGTTAATTCAGTCTACGAAGAATTAGCTGGTTTGTCCAACTGGAACATGACTCTAAACCCTGTCATGGGAGAAATTTCTATTTCCACTCGTTGCAGGCTCCCCTTCTTCTCAGGCAACCAGCAAATAGACAATGGGATTCACGTCATAAAGGCAAAGGACCCCTACCTGCTTCTGCTACCTTTCTACCTTCTACCTCTGTCTGTCCCTCCAACTTTAACACATCGTCTTTCTGCAGTAAAATCCTCTTCTGCCCTAGAGCTTCATTTCCTACCCAGCTTTGCTAAATTGCTTTTCTCAGGGGATTCCCCAGCTTGACCTGCTCGGGTTCCCCAGCAAGATGAGCGTAGATACTAAGCAGCTGGCAGAAATCTCTTACTGGTGTAGAACATACTGCTCTACAGGCATTTGAAGAGAAGTTGAACTTAAGTTTTAATTTTTAAGTTGTAGTTGAAAGTGAAAAAGAAGGACCAAGGGGGACATGATAGCAGCGTTCCAATATTTGGGAGGCTGCCATAAAGAAGAGGGGGTCAACCTATTTTCCAAAGCACCAGAGGGCAGGTCAAGAAACCATGGATGGAAACTAATCAAGGAGAGAAGCAGCCTGGAATTAAGGAGAAACTTCCTAACAGTGAGGACAATTAACCAGTGGAACAGCTTGCCTTCAGAAGGTGTGGGCGATTCATCAGTGGAGGTCTTTAAGGAGGGACTGGACAGCCACTTTTCTGGAATGGTATAGGGCAGTGATGGCGAACCTTTTAGAGACTTGAGTGCCCAAACTGCAACCCAAAACCCACTTATGCATCGTCGAGTGCCGGGTGGGTGTGGCCCATTGGCTGGGCGTTGCCAATTGGGTGGGCGTGGCTGCGGTGGTAATGGCAGACTGGGTGGGACTAAAAAGTTCAATCAATCAATTCCAACTTTGCAAGATCTTTTTTTTCCCCGTGAGAAGTTGAAATTGACTGATTGAACCTTTTTTTTTTTTTTGCATATGGTGGCGGAGGCCTCAAGCGAAAAGGTTTTATAAAACCCAGCTGAAGGCCTAGGACTGGGGCGACGGCGCGTGTGCCCACAGAGAAGGTTCTGAATGCCGCCTCTGGCACCCGTGCCATAGGTTCGCCACCACTGGTATAGGGTCTACTGCTTGAGGGGGGGGGGTTGGACTAGAAGACCTCCAAGGTCCCTTCCAACTGTGTTCTTCTGTTCTCTTCCATCTTGTATCTTGCCCCCAACTTGCTCTCAGCAAGCTAAATATGCCCAGTGGCCAATAAAGCTGGAAAACTCTTGTTCCTTTGAGAGCCCTAGTTTAACAGGAAGGATTCGGCTACAGTTGTCATTATGAAAAGGGTGGAGAACATGTTTTGTGGGCAATTTATTTATTTATTTATCTGCCCTTATTAATTAATTACTTAATTAATTCCAAATATTCAAGGTGGCGAACATATCTAATATTTATTTCTCCTCCTATTTTTCTCACCACAATCTTGTGAGATGGGTTGGGCTTGCTTAGAATGACTGGCCCGAAGTTACCCAGTCGGCTTTCGAGTGCTCTGGCATTACACAATGGTGGATCCAGCCACTGGGGCTTGTAAGCCATCCTTTGTAATTCAGAATGTTATGCTCTGTCAACAAAGCAAGATTAAAATAAACCACGGATGTTTTAACCATGGTTTGTTTTAACCTTGATCTGCTGACAAATCATAAGGATGACCAAACGTTTGGTGGCAGGAAGTTAACATGGGGGGGAGGGCATTTAAAAGCAACAATAGATGGGACAATGATGCAAAATAGGCTGAAATGTTCATTTGAAAATCATTTTGGAGAGGGAGCGGTTGCTACTCCATTTTAACTACCTGAAGCTTCTTTAAGGGCTTGCACTACTATTTTTATGCTATGTGCTTTAAAATGACAGATAACTGTATTATTTACGTTAGCAGTCGTGCCTCTGAAATTCAGATAGTCCTTGACTTAGGACCACAAGTGACCCCAAAATTTCTGTTGTTAAGTGAGTTTGCCCCATTTTACAACCATTCTTGCCACAGTTGTTAAGTGCATCACTGCAGTTATTAAGGTAGTAACATGGATGCTACGTGAAGCTGGCTTCCCCCATTGACTTCCCCCATTGTCAGAAGGTCGCAAAAGGTGATCAGGTGACCCCCAGGACACTGCAACCATCGTAAATATGAACCATTCGCTAAGCATCCACATTCTGATCGCGTGACCATGGGGATGCTGCTATGGTCGTAAATGTGAAAAATGGTCACGAGTCACTTTTTTCAGTGCTGTTGTAACGTCAAATGGTCACTAAGTGAATGGTTGTAAGTTGAAGACCCCCTGTGGTTGAAAGGATCTCCATGGAGCTGCAAGGGATTTCGTAAGGGCAATATCTTCAAATATCAAATATTAACCCTTCGAAGGCAGAAACACACGTCACAGGAAGACAGAACTCCACTTTATTAAGGTCGGCTATAATAACAGAATTTTGCAAGTCTGGTGGGGCTTTTTTTCCCCTCCCTCTTACATTCCAGGGAGTCAGGGAGGCCCCAACTGGACTCTCTTCTTAATATTCTCTCCCTTCCCAGGACTTAAGGAAGGCTTCTTCGTTTACATAACAAAGTATTTCTCAATATTTGCTTCAAAGTCATTTCCCACTGCCTCCTGACTCCCTACCCCAAAGGAGGTACAGTATACTTATTTTTTTTTCTAATTAACTCACAAACCACCATGTTGCCAATATTGGCATTTCTACTTTTTTAAAAAAAAAAATAAATAAATTTGAGCATAAAAGACATACAAAGTTCTACAAAGGAATTATTGAGTCTGCCATTTGCACCTCTATAACTGTCTGGTTTGGCACCGCAACCAAACAAGCCAGATACAGACTTCAACGGATAATTAGAACTGCAGAAAAAAACAATTGCTACCAGCCTGCCTTCTATTGAGGACCTGTATACTGCACAAGCCAGTTTATGCCACCTCCTTGACATAAACTGTTTAAACCTCTTCCCTCAAGACGACGATGCTATAGAGCAGGGGTAGTCAACCTTGGCTCTTTTATGACTCGTGGACTTCAATTCCCAGAATTCCTGAGCCAGCTTAGGTGGCTCAGGAATTCTGGGAGTTGAAGTCCACGAGTCATAAAAGAGCCAAGGTTGACTACCCCTGCTATAGAGCATTGCACGCCAAAACAACCAGGCACAAGGACAGTTCCCCCCCATGCCATCACTCTGCTAAACAACTAATTCCCACAACACCGTCAAACTATTTCTTTTCTTTCCTATTACCTATTTACTTATCCTCTTATGGCTATAACTTTGTTGCTTGTATCTTACGATTTCTATTAATTGTTTTATTTAGAATTCTAGTGTGATTTATGTTGATTGCTTATTCAGTATCCTTTGACAATCACTAAGTGTTTGTATCTTATGATTTCTGATGAATGTATCTTACGATGATTATGATCAGGATTTATCACTTGTGGCTTGTATGTACACTGAGAGCTTATGCACCGGAAACAAATTCCTTGTGTGTCCAATCACACTCGGCCAATAAATAATTCTATTCTGTTTAATAAAACAATTGGAAAGCTCAGAGACAGGAAGATCTAAACCAGTGATGGTGAACCTTTTAGAGACCGAGTGCTCAAACTGCAACCCAAAACCCACTTATGTATCGTTGGGTGCCCGGTGGGCGTAGCTGCGGTGGTAACGACAGACTGGGTGGCACTAAAAAGTTCTATCAATCAATTCCAACTTTGCGAGATCTTTTTTTTCCCCTGCAACAAGTTGAAATTGATTGAGTGAACCTTTTTTTTTTTTTTTTGCACACGGCGGTGAGGCCTAAAGCAAAAAGGTTTTATAAAACCCAGCTGAAGGTCTAGGACTGGGGCGATGGCGCGCATCCCCACAGAGAGGGCTCTGTATGCCACCTGTGGCACGTGTGCCATAGATTCGCCACCACGGGTCTAAACCCTCCTCCACTTCTTAAGCATGAGTGTTTAAGGGGTGCCCTGTTTGAAGCCTCTTCTATTTTCTTGCTACTTTGGGGGTGGGTGGGTAAGTTTATGCTTAAACTGTTTTTTTACTGTAATCTTGAATAGTACTAGATCAGTGATGGCAAACCTTTTAGAGACCGAGTGCCCAAACTGCAACCCAAAACCCACTTATGCATCATCGGGTGCCAGGTGGGTGTGGCCCATTGGGTGGGTGTGGCTGCGGTGATAACAGCAGACTGGGTGGGACTAAAAAATTCAATCACTCAATTCCAACTTTGCAAGATCTTTTTTTTTCCCCGCGAGAAGTTGAAATTGACTGATTGATTGAACCTTTTTTTTTTTTTGCACACGGCGGCGGAGGCCTAAAGCGAAAAGGTTTTATAAAACCCAGCTGAAGGCCTAGGACTGGGGTGACGGCACGCGTGCCCACAGAGAGGGCTCTGAGTGCCGCCTCTGGCACCCGTGCCATAGGTTCGCCACCACTGTACTAGATAGTTGGTTTCTACTAATACTTTTCACCCTAAACTGAAACCTCAGAAAAGCAGGACTGAAATGTGAATTTCAGTCAACAACATAATTATAAACCATGTTACTTTTATATCCTTCTTCCTGCCCTCAAAGCAATCAGAACTCTCTCCCTCCAAGCAAAAGCTAGTGCAAACCAGCCTTCCCCAACCTGTTTTCCCCAGATGTGTTTGATTTCAACTCCCATTATACAAAAATCAGGGAAGTTGCGGTCCAACGTGGCTGGAGGCTGCCGGGTTGAGAAAGATGGATAGACAGCCAGACACAACCCAGATCAAATGTGGGGAAAGAATAAACCCTCCACTCCCAGCAGAGGGCAGTGTGGGAAACATTTTGGGTATTATACAGTAGAAGACAGATGCAAAAGAAGGGCATCATTAGAGCACCAGCATTTTGCATTGTGCTGATCAGTGACACCAGAGGCCCCTAACCTTTGGGGCACCAGGGACCGATGCCGTGGAGAAAGGGTTTTCCGTGGACCAGAGGGGGCGTGCTTTTGCATACTGCCCGCATAGCGCAGATGGGCTTTGCTTGTTTGTGCCGCCCGGTTGCTGGCATGCCGTGGACCGGTGCTGGTCCACAGACCGGGGATTGGGGACCCCTGAGTTACACAATATAGGTTAATATGTAACTACCACCCATGCTGCACTGCTTCGGAAGGATACACACTTTCTCAGGACAAATCAGTCTGCTCTACCAGCTGAATTTGCTGGAAAGAGGTGTAAGAGGCCGGGGAGTCCGCTCTTCCAATTACAGGACTTGATGTTCTGCACTCCAGAACAGCAATGCCAAACCCTGGCCTCCAGCAACTTTAATTATTATTCCTCATTCGGCAGTGACAGAAGATCTGCCTCGTCAGCTCATTAAGCCAAATATTAAAGGCTGGGTTGCGGGCTGTTATCTGAGCCCCTCTGGTAGACAAATGGGACTGCAGTAATTCCAGAGATAAAAAAAGGTGCCGGACCAATGAGCAGCTGAATCAGGCGCAGAAAGACATTTCTGTGGCAGGGAAAACACTTCTATGGGAAGAAGGGTGTTAAGAAGGAAGGAAAGTAGAGAGGAGAGCATCATTCATCAGCAACAGCCTTCAAAAGGAAAGGAAAACAGAAGCCAGCCAGGGGGAAGACCCAAAGGGCAGACTAAAAAGATCAGATTACTTACCCCCCTCTTCTCCCCTGCCAATCAGTGCAATATTTGATGCCCCTTACGAGCACTGAAATCTCATATTAAATATGTACCAAGGACTGACGAAGCGTGCTATTATGTCACGCTCAGGAGGCATGCGGAAAGTGCAGAAGTAAAATGAGACACGGCACACACGGAGCAGAGCTCCACCATGGCCCAAGGGTTGGGGGGGTGATAGGCATAAGAAATGCAAGACCAGGGGCCACAGTGGCCCTCTGCCAGCAGCAGAATCCGATCAGACCTCGTGACTCAGTTTGCCATCTGTAGAACAGAAGAGTTTCCCCCCCTCCCTCTATCATAAGCTGTTCTGAGCAAACGTAACTCGGAGGGTCCTGTGATTCCGGGTAATTGTATCAGAAGAGCAGAACTTCTCATTCCAGCATGGGTTTGTCTGTATCTTTTTCTTCCTTGACCTATCCTCTCCAAAAGCTGGCAGCCCAATTCCCTGTGGTCCCCCTCCTCTACCTCCTAAACCAGGCAGCCAGAGATGTTCACTGCAGCAGTGGTGTTCATTACTGGCTCCCCAAGGGCCTCACTAATGAGACCCCCATCAATTAGAGATACGTTACGTCTCACAATCAGATGCCTCCCTGGAATACAGGAAGGAGCCAACTTTCCTCCTCACTGATAACCCAAAGCACTCCAGACAGAGAGAGGTCCTCCAGCCTTTTGACAAGCTTCCTCCCCGTTTATGTGTGTGCCTGGATCAGGGGACAGTTGGGGTAAAGGTCAGACTATAGACCCAGCATTCTTCTCATCATCTGAATCAGACACCTGCATAATTCAGAAGGTTACATGTCAGGGAGGGGGGAGGGGGGGAGACTGAGATCCTGAAGAAGAGACACACAGCAGAGCCGCAGAGCTGTGGCTGCCATAAATAGGCAAAAAATATTTCCTGCTGCCCTTTAGTGTTTTTTTCACAGCAAGCAGCAGTCACAGGAAAGGATTATTCATGTGTAAAAACAAGTGCAAGTTACTGCAGCAAATATTCTAGGCCAGGACTTTTCAACCTTTTCACCCATTAAACCACTTTTAGGATATGGCAACATCCGAGTACCACCAGTCGCTTAGCAAGGTGTCAAAAACTTGTTGATCCCCCCCCAAAAGGAAAAAAATGATAAAGTACAGGTAGTCCTCGACTTACAACAGTTCGCTTAGTGACTGTTCGAAGTTACAATGGCACTGAAAAAAGTGGGCCCCCCCCAAGCACAGCCGAGCAAGGCACCTGCCTGCCCGCCCGCCCGGCCTCGCTCTTCCTCCTGTCCTAGGTTTTCATTGTTGTGAGCATTTATGTTGAGGATTGGCAGCAGGGGCGGGGTGAGGGGGAGTTTGGTTTTTATTTCCCCCGTCTGCTGGGTGGTTGCAGCAGGTTTTGGTCACTTCACATGACCCTGGGACACTGTGACCGTCATAAATATGAATCAGTTGCCAAGCATCTGAATGTAAATCACAAGACCCTGGAGATGCCACAACATTCCAACCGATCGGTGCTTCTTCTGGGCTCAGCAGAAGCACCAGGATCAGCGCCGAGCTCCAGCTGGATCCTGGCGCTGATCCTGGTGTTTCCGCTGAGCCCTGACAGCCCTGCAGCTCCAGCCATCTCTCGCTCAGGCTTGTGCGGTGCTGCCACCAGTTCAGTTCATTCCCCTCCCCCACTACCACTTTTCTAGGATGGTCGCGTACCACCTGCCAGGTGCCAATGTACCACAGGTGGTACCCGTACCACTGGTTGAAAAGCCCTGATCTAGGCTACCTATTACATTTCCAAGCAACCCTGGCTCTGAATTGTTTCCCTATCGCAGTGAGGGCGAACCTTTTAGAGACCCAGTGCCCAAACTGCAACCCAAAACCCACTTATTTATCACCAGGTGCCGGGTGGGCGTGGCTGCTGTGGTCATGGCAGACTGGGTAAGCAGGCCCAGGGTGGTGGGGGCCAGTCCCTCGCTATCTCCGGGGCACGGCACACGTGCCCACAGAGAGGGCTCTGAGTGCCGCCTCTGGCACGCGTGCCATAGGTTCGCCACCACTGCCCTATCGGGTTCCTAGCCTTCTCTGGTGCAGGAAAGATAGAGTAGCATTTTCGCTCAGAAGCACAAATGCGTTTGGCTCACCACCCAACTTTCCTTTGCAAAACAGTTAAAACTCATTTGGGCCTGGGGACCCTCGGTCTGCTCAAAAGCTCATTTGTCTTTCCTTTTGTTGTATCACTTCACAATTAGAACAGAACACCTAGCACTCTGCACCACTGAGCCACAATTTGATGAACTCACATGCAATTTGCTCAGCATTACCCAGCATTCGTAAAAAACCTGTCGCCTAGGCTTGGTGAATCTACTAGCTTCCTGCCATTCCTTATTATTGCTTTTGGAGTTCTGACTTCAAGCAGATGAATACGACTCTCCGTGGTTAGTAGTGATGGCAGAGCACTGTATGATGGTTCACAGAAAAGGAGAATAAAGGCAATTCCTTTGGAACTGACTAACCCCTCCTTCAGCTGCTTTTTTTTAAAAAAAACTTGGTTTAATAAGCACATCTCTTAATCCCCAGCTAGGAGACGTTATTTGGATGGTGATGGTGATGAGAGGAAGTATGTATGTACATATGTATGACGAAGATATAAGGCATAAATTACAGGAAACAACTGGGTATGAAATAGAGTTTGCTTCTCTTAATGATTTGCTTTAGTGATTAAAAAGGTGCACAAAGAAGGCAGGCAGTGATTTGAAACAGGAATGGCCAGGAATTAACCACAAGGATAAGAGCACAGAGAAATAGATGGCAGTAGGAAAAAAAGAGGGAAGGCAAAAAAACTGGAACAGTCCAGGAAAGAACAGCAGAAGAGAAAAACAAACCTATGAAAGCAAAGCCAAAGCCAGAACAATGAAAAATGTAGAAAAAGGCACAAATATGCTTGCTGCAGAGAGGCAGCAAGAAAAGATGAAAAGGTGGAATGGGGATGATGGTGGAAAAAGAAGAGAGAAAGAGTCTCCATCAATCGGAGAAGATGAAAGCTTAAGAAGAATCAACCCTGAAGCCTTTGCTGCTGGCTTAACATTGTATGTCTGCAGTCAGAAAAATAGCTCAGCACAGGTCACAGCCGTGTGAATAAGACTGCACACCTAGTACCAATGGTTTTTTTTTATCTGTTTTTAAAGCAAACCCAAATGCACTTCTCTGATATACAGTATATTTAGCTGGAATTTTGCGTCAAGATGGCAGATAGAGCATGTTCAGATGGGATCAATACTGCAAATTCTTCAAAGCATACCTGTGCTTAGGCTGGGCCGGGAGAATCACGGATAGTGTACTTGCATTACATTTGGAAGTACTAAAGCTGAAGAAGATTGATTTGTAAAGCTGGTGTTGTGCATATGTGCCTTTTAGCTGAAGCTAAGGAGTAATCAAATGCACCCTGTGATCTGATATTATGTTTTGTTTAACTGAGACCTATTGCCTGCCAGAACCCACATAACACGCCAGACCAAAATGAAGCACAACTCTTATGTTGACTTAATCAGCACCAATTTCCTCATTACAAAAGGAAGACGCTTTCCCCCAAAACAGCCATACCTGGAAGCACCTTTGAATATTGCCTGCAGCATGGCAAGCTGCGACCCTAACCCCTCTGAAGTCTCTGCTAATCTGCATCTCCCTTCTTTCAAGCTGAACCTAAACCCCGAACAAGATGTGGAAGCAAAAGAGCCGAGGAAGAGAGAATTGAGTAAGTGGGCTTTGTACTGCTCCCAAAGGAACACGCGCTACGAAGATGGGAGAAACAGCCACCAAGGCTCCCGAATTCCTTCCTCAGTGCAAAAGGTGGGAGCAAAGCTTGTTAATGAAGTTCCTCTTCAGGCTCTATCGCATGGGAACAGGAACTATGCAAGCTGCTTCTGATCAGAAGGTTCTGCGTGCGTCAGCAGCGAAGCTGGGCTATAGCCGGCCCCTCCCTGCCAGCCAAAACAACACACTTCCCAGTTCTGGGTGCTGGTCTATCTATATCCCATAGGCTATATATACATACGCACACCTAGCACCAGCTGGTGCACCCCCAAAATAACTCCTGTGAGCGCCAGTGAATTGCCACAACCTCCCTTTCTAAATAGGTTATCTTGCCTGAAAACAAATTTTTTCATCCAGCTAGGCAGGACACAAGACCGGAAAAGGCACTGAAAAGATCCCGATGTGGGAAGGAAGAACTGACATATGCTTGGGAGGGATGCTTTTACACAGAGCACCACAATGGGTTTCCGAGACTGGAGGGGCGAGGCTGGTCATCAATGCTGAACCCCAAAGTTATACCCTAAGCCGAAGTACATCTTCTAGTTCCTGCCTGTACATATTTCCAAATTTACTGCTTTGAGACACAAACAAGATGAGTCCATTAATCATGCTCATTCTCTGGCATCCTGAGAAATACAGCTTCCTTTACAACAGTCAGAGGCATTTTATCAGCCTTCGTGGGTTGTAGAAAAATAATTTGTGGTTGTGTGTGCAGTGTTTGGTAAAGGATGGACAGTTCTTTAAGTCAGGGCTTTTCAACCTTTTCACCCATTGTACCACTTTTAGGATATGGCAATATCCGAGTACCACCAGTCGCCTAGCAGGCCTATCGTCAGTTTACACTCTGTTGATGAAAGCCCAGATGCGCTGGGCAGGCCACGTTGTAAGGATGCCAGACCATCGCATCCCTAAACAGCAATTCTATGGTGAGCTGTCTCAAGGAAAGCGATCGCACGGGGGACAAAAGAAGTGATACAAAGACACGCTGAAAGCATCTCTCAAGTCCCTGGATATCGACACCATCTCTTGGGAATTTTTGGTGCATGATCGACCGACATGGCGTACCCTGGTTTACCAGGGTTGCCAGACATATGAACACAGAAGGACAATCTTGGCACAAGAGAAGCGAGCACTCCGTAAAGCCAGAGCTGCAAATGCTGAAGCAATAGTGTCCACATTTCTCTGTTCAGTATGTGGCAGAACATTCCGTGCTAACATCAGACTCATCAGCCATCTACGGACACACCGCTGATGGCCCATAATCCATAAGATGTCAAGGTCTTCATCGAAATCGATGGACGAACAACAACCACTTTTAGGATATGGCAATATCCGAGTACCACCAGTCGCCTAGCAAGGTGTCAAAAACTTGATGAAAAAAAAAAAAAAAGGAAAGAAGTGATGAAGTACAGGTAGTCCTCAACTTACAACAGTTCGCTTAGTGACTGATCGAAGTTACAATGGCACTGAAAAAAGTGCCCCCCAAGCCACAGCCGAGCAAGACACCTGCCTGTCCACCCGGCGGCTCTCTTCCTCATGTCCGTGCTTCCACTGAGCCCTGACAGCCACGAAGAAGCGCTGATCCTGGCGCTTCCGCTGAGCCCTGACAGCCCTGCAGTTCCAGCCGTCTCTCGCTCAGGCTTGTGCGGTGCTGCCACCGGTTCAGCTCATTCCCTTCCCCTGCTACCACTTTTCTAGGATGGTCGCGTACCACCTGCCAGGTGCCAATGTACCACAGGTGGTACCTGTACCACTGGTTGAAAAGCCTTGCTTTAAGTTATGTGTATGTGTGTGTGTGTAGTTGGTTGCTTTCTGCCTTCCACAAGTCTACCTTTCAACCCCACTTTCTATGTCAATGTACGTGTGGAAGATGTGTGGATTTCAGCTCCCAGAATTCTCCAGCCAGCCATGCTGGGAATTCTGGAAGTTGAAGTTCACACATCTTCAAATGGTCAAGGTTGAGGAATACCATTCTACGGCTTTCCTTTCTTAAGAGTTGAACAAGAGGCAGAAGAATAGTAAAAATTACAGGTTTCTAAGCATCTTATAAGAGGGCCAGGGTCTTCTAGATGCGATTTTATTTAGACGGGTAAGGAGAGCTGGGGGAGACATAACTCTTGTAATGTTTTAATCATGTTAAAGCAAATTGAATGGAAGGCTGCGTACTTTCTCTTTCTATTGCCAAAGATAGATATGACAGCCATTCCAATTTCACATTTAACCAGTTTCCCACTCAGTCATCTTGTCTGAGAAATAATGCAGGATAGCATTAAGACTAGAAAATATTGACTTCACACATCATGCCAAGATCACAATACCATATACGGTCTAACTACAGTTTAGCTGGGCAGGAACAACTTGCGTCAAAGAGAGCAACACTCAATCCTGCAGCTTACTTTTCATTCACTTAAGCTGCGGTTGAGAGATCAGAAGCCACCATGGATTTCTTGTCCTTTCAGCCTTTCTCAGAAGACTGAAAAACATATTAGGCTGCGCATAATTACACGTAACTCAATTACATCCCTCTCGACTTGTCTTTTCACTAAATGAAAAAAACACCAAAGATTGAAATTCTTTCTGCAAAGGGAAATACTTTAGCTCCAAAGTATTATGTGAATTATCTCTTGTCAGATGCTGAATCCTATTTGATCCACAAGCAGGATAAAAAAAATGATGGCTATTTGATTAAATATACAAGAAGAGTTGCTTCCTAGAGACAGGGTGCAATCTTCGTCCGATGCTTCTATACCCCTTTCCCATTGATTCCTCTAGGTCAGGGCTTTTCAACCTTTTCACCCATTGTACCACTTTTAGGATAAGGCAATATTTGAGTACCACCAGTCGCCTAGCAAGGTGTCAAAAACTTCCTCCTGTCCAAGGTTTCCATTGTTGTGAGCATTTCTGTTGAAGATTGGCAGCAGGGGTTGGGTGGGGGGGTGTTTGGTTTTTATTCCCCCCGTCTGCTGGGTGGTTGCAGCAGTTTTTGGTCACTTCACATGACCCTGGAACACTGTGACCGTCATAAATATGAATCAGTTGCCAAGCATCTGAATGTAAATCACAAGACCCTGGAGATGCTGCAACATTCCAGCTGATCAGCGCTTCTTCTGGGCTCAGCAGAAGCGCCAGGATTAGCGCCGAGTTCCAGCTGGAGCCTGGCACTGATCCTGGCACTTTCACTGAGCCCTGACAGTCCCAAAGAAGCGCCGATCAGATGGAAAGCGGCACTGATCCTGGCGCTTCCGCTGAGCCCTGACAGCCCTGCAGCTCAGCCATCTCTCGCTCAGGTTTGTGCGGTGCTGCCACCGGTTCAGCTCATTCCCCTCCCCCGCTACCACTTTTCTAGGATGGTCACATACCACCTGCCAGGTGCCAATGTACCACAGATGGTACCTGTACCACTGGTTGAAAAGCCCTGCTCTAGGCCAGACAAGGACAAATTGCCAGGCCCTTGAGCAAGTTAGCTCAGATTGGGAGGACAGCATTGATATTTCAAAGCAGGGTCTTTCCAGAACTTACTAGGGAGTAAACCTAGCCTTGAACCTATTTGCATTCAATAGATGCTTTCTACCTCTCGGTTCCAATGGAATTAGGCTTTCTGTCTTCTATCGCACTGGATACAGTTTTTTCATGATGCCTTATTCTCCTCTGTTATATGGGTTTCCATAGCAAGATAATCCTACTATTTAACACTCTTATATTTCCTCCTTATCAGACTGGTTTCTATAAAAATTCTTTACAATCCATCTATAACATTCAGATGTGCCAGTTTATCTCAGACACCAAGAGCAATCCCTACTCCTCGGCACAGAGGGCTAATTCTAAGGTCACATGAATCTGTTTACCTCTACATAAAAATGGACAAGGACAGAATTGCTGCCAGGGACTCTGTTTCTCTTTTAGTACTTTCAGAACATGCAGCTATTTAACAGGGATGCCTCTCTTTTCTATAGTCCATGCTCCAGGTTATAATGGTCTCTTTTAGACTTCTGGATCTTGGAAAAAGGTAGTGGTGGAAGTAAATTAAAAATACAAACCTACAACATCCTTCCTTAATTTGCTGCTTTTCAGATGCATTGGGAATAGAAGTCCCAGAATTTCCAGTCATGATTGTAATCAATAGGCAAAAGAGCCAGGCAGTTGGTCTGATTGATGAAAAGGTTTTATCTTACTTGAATTGTTAATCTTCATGATGCAAATGAAGTACTGTTCACCTTAATCTATCCAATTTCTAGTCTTTGTGTGAGTAATCCTAGATTTTCTAATTTAATTGTAAGTACTGTTCATCAGAGTCTAGTCTTTGTGTGAGTAATCCTAGATTTTCTGATTTAATTGTAAATGACAAAGAGGAAGGAAGGAAGGAAGGAAGGAAGGAAGGAAGGAAGGAAGGAAGGAAGGAAGGAGGGAGGGATGGATCTTGGTTCTTGCAATCGGTGTATTTCAAAAAAGTAAAAAGTAGAAAAAGCAATATAATCTGTCTCATTTTATTTCTGTTTGGTCCAAACTATATCATTCATACCATTTTCTCTTATGATTTGTTGTTAACAGACATTCTTGTTTGTTTTTAGTACTTTCCATCTGCCAAGACACATTGTTCCTTTTCTTTTTCTGCTCAAAGTCTCTGGAGGAAAGAAAGGAATGCCTTCAAACTGGATTTTCCAAATTCTGTTCAAAATGTAGCTTTCCATGGTTCCAAACTTTTGCCATCCCCAAACCAAAACTAATAAGGGAAGTATCCCAATTCCTAATGGGTGGTTTATTTTGGCTTCCCTTATCCAAGAACAGTCACCATTGTGTGGCATGGAACAGAAACAAATAAAAAGTTCCCTGTTTTCATTCTGCTGAGGGTAGAAATGGAAACTGTACTGGGGAAGTTAACTGAGACATTGCTTGAATATTCATTGGTTAAACCAGGGTAGAGCAACTTCCAAAGTAGGAGGGCAGGATGGCAGTGGGTGAGGCAATGATAGTGCCTGCCAAATCAAGACAATGAGAAACAATCTCATTCATTTTAGGCAACTGTAAAAAAAAAAGGGGGGGGGGTAGGAACAGCCTAGAAGGATTTGAGGTGGGCCACATAAAGCTCTGGGACCTCATGTTGCTAATGCCTTGATTAAGCCTTTGCAAATGTACAAGGTACCGTGATCAAGAAAGGTCATTATGTCCCAGTTGCCCTCCAAGCTTATGGTAGCCACTGTCTTTTTCAGTAACTGTGAAAATTGGCACCAAATTAAGGCCCTGCCTGTGAAAGGTACAATTCCATGCCACAATATTTCACAGGGATGGGCTCACCTGGAGCCATGTCAGGGGTGGAACAACAGCAAAGTTATAGGCAGAGTGCTGAACACAGAATCCTCTTTGGCATTGGATGCATATATCAAATGCAGCAGTCTTAGTTTCAAATCAAAGTATGATGTCTGCTTCTTGTGGAGTGGGAGGGAATCTGCTTTGATAGCTTTCTGTCCATCAAATCCACTGATATCCCTAAGGGGACTCAGACCTACCACAAGTTGCAGATTCAAGACCTTTGATTTTTTCTCTCTCTGTAATTACCTCCATCTCTGCTAAATCTTTCTCTCTGATCTCCTCCACACAAGTTCCCTATCTTGCCATAAAAACACACAAAAGGCAGTGAAAACTTCCAAACATGATGAAAATCAATCTCTCTCTCTTCTCTCTCCCTCTTTCTCTGCATGTATCTTTGTGTGTGTGTGCGCGCGTGTGTGCACGCACGCGCACATATGTGTGTTTGTGAGGTGGGAGAAAATTTTTTTCACAGTTCTTACATATCTGGAAGGTATCAAGCTGGGTTAGGGTTAGGCTGCTAGAGTCTGTTACTATTCTTATATATACACACATTCAAACTCATGCAAATGTTGCTTTGGAAAAATAGTGATTAAAAAAAGCAGATAACAACCTTCATACAGTATAGATATTCACACACTTATCTAAGATGGTAGAGGACAGGAAGGCCTGGAGGAACGTTGTCCATGGGGTTGCGATGGGTCAGACACGACTGCGCAACTAACAACAACAACACTTATCTATTCAACATTTCTCATAAAGAGTTAGAAAACCCCTAACATAGAGGGACATAACATTTTCTGGATCATGGAGTGTACTTTTGAATGCTGTGCTGGAATATATTCAAGAATTAATGGAAGGGACCAGGCAAAAGGTAAACACAATTTCAATTCATTTACAAGTACATTTAGATACACACGTACCTAAAATAGAACTCATATTATTCCTCTAGGTAATAATTTTCCACTTTCTCATATTGAAAATTAGGACTAGAATTTTGAAAGTTTCGGGGGGGGGGCACATGCAATTCTCAGGGTTCAAGCTGTGCACTTCTCTACTAACCTACTGAAATTGTACATCTGTGTGTGCATGTTTAATATTTTGCTGGTGTGCCAAGCTTATGAAAAGAATCTACACTGTGAAGCTAGATGGTAGAGTACTTTCATATATTCACTAGTTCAGGGCTTTTCAACCAGTGGTACGGGTACCACCTGCGGTACATTGGCACCTGGCAGGTGGTACGCGACCATCCTAGAAAAGTGGTAGTGGGGGAGAGGAATGAACTGAACCGGTAGCAGCACCGCACAAACCTGAGCAAGAGATGGCTGGAGCTGCAGGGCTGTCAGGGCTCAGCGGACGCGCCAGGATCAGCACCAGGATCCATCTGGAGCTCGGCGCTGATCTTGTTGCTTCTGCTGAGCCCAGAAGAAATGCCGGTCAGCTGGAATGTTGCGGCATCTTCAGGGTCTTGTGATTTACATTCAGATGCTTGGCAACTGATTCATATTTATGACGGTCACAGTGTCCCAGGGTCATGTGAAGTGACCAAAACCTGCTGCAACCACCCAGCAGACGGGGGGAATAAAAACCAAACACTCCCCCACCCCACCCCCACTGCCAATCCTCAACAGAAACGCTCACAACAATGAAAACCTCGGACAGGAGGAAGAGCGTGGCTGGGCGGGCAGGCAGGTGCCTTGCTCGGCTGTGCTTGGGGGGGGGCACTTTTTTCAGTGCCATTGTAACTTCAAACAGTCACTAAGCAAACTGTTGTAAATCGAGGACTACCTGTACTTTATCACTTTTTTCCTTTTGGGGGGGGGAATCATCAAGTTTTTGACACCTTGCTAGGTGACTGGTGGTACTCGGTTGTTGCCATATCCTAAAAGTGGTACAATGGGTGAAAAGGTTGAAAAGCCCTGCACTAGTTAATACACCTCTCAGAATACTGAGTTTACACCTATAAGAGAAGAAGGTCAGCATTTATACTTTAGCTCACTAGTACAGCTAAAATGTACATTTGGTAAATTGTAGCATACTGTAGGTTTAAAAGCACCTGTGATGACCCTTTCCTTTTATACAGGTGACATAAGATAAAACAGAACTATTTCCTAGTCCCTGGAATGCTGGTACCCTGTCATCTCACGTTCTGGGATATCTTTAGGTGATCCTTAAAGAGGATTCTCACAAGGTTATTTTTATCCCGTTCCTCTTTGTAATGGCCCTGCTTTTTTTAAAGATAGTGTGTTACTAGGAAAGAAAATATAGGGCAAATATGGGACTAAAAATCTAGTGACCTTTGCCAGCATGGAGGCAGGGATACATCACTTAATAGGGAAGCCAGAAGGAGCAAGAAATAAATGGAATGATGGAAAACGTGGAAGTGAAGACCTACTGGTTTCGGGGTTTGAAAACATCAAGACAAAACACACAAAAGCCCTACAAGGCAATGCACAAATGAAAATAGAGTTTAGCTTGTGAATCTTACTTATGATCAGGCAGATAATACAGGTATGCAGTGCCCAGTACAAGGCAAACAGATACTCCAAAGAAGAAGGCAGCACGCATATTCAGCACATCAACAGCAGGATCTTCATTGAAGCCATGAAAGTCTGGATTCTGAAATGTAAAAAACACAAAATGCAGTTAGTTTACAGCTGCACAAAGTGTATTCAACATATGCCCTTTGATATTTTCCCTTAAAGTTCACTTTCATGTATACCCTAAACCTCCCCATCAAAAGAAAAATAGCACCGCTAATCCAACACTAATAATGAAAATGGCATCTTCTTTTATTTTAGGGCTAGCAGCCATTCTAATGACAAAGCCATGGAGGTTTCTATCCTTAAGTAAGGTTCTATCTGCATCAACAAAAGTTGAGGGTCATCTTCTCCCATTTATAAAAATAGGAATTTCAAAAAGAGAACAGTCTTAAAAATTCGAAATCCACATGTGAAGCAATGGGAGACACGGAAAATAATGTCAGTTATCACCTGTCTTCAAAATCTTTCTCTCACCTGCTTACTTCAACAAAGATTCAACTAAGGAGGTATGTGTGTGATGTTTATGTGTGCTATTTCACACCAATAACTTTGCAAACTGATTCCATTAAACATTTGCTAAGGCACAAAAATGAAATGTTTTTTTGGGGGAAAAAACCAGTTCTAAACTAGAAGGGTATGGATCTGACCTCCGGGCTCAGCAGAGACCTCAGTTCCATTACGCATCACTTTTTTCCTAATATAGTATTCAACACACTTGAAGCCACTTTGCTAAGACTAGAAGCCAGATGGGGAAAAGGGGAACAAAACGAATGCTGCCAAAAATCTTACCCCAGCTGTGCAAAAAGGAAAAGGTGAAAATTACTAAAATATACACTAGTGGAGACCAACTGTTAGTAGGGAGGGAGAGTCAAGTATGAACTTCAAGCATTTTCTGGACTAGACAGGTGCATTTGTGTGCACCTAGATTCTCTTTTTATAAAAATGTCCCAGGAAAAAGGACATCGGTGCACATGATGTTTATGATACAATTGCTTCCAAACTTCTTGTCCTCCTTGTCTTCCTAGAATTGTGTACAGCCGTTCTAAGTCTCAGACTCTGCTGGTGTCCAACCTGCCCTTTTCTTCATAAAAGAACCTCTTCCACCCTGGCATCATGAACTTGAACAGAAGCACAGAGGATGCTTTTGGAGATGCCTTATGTCCCCCCAGCTGTTGCTTCAGCAACAAAAGAAAAAGAGCTTATATCTTTGCCCAGAGGCAGGCTGGTCACTAAAGAAACACACACACACACACACACACACACATATACACATACTGAATGAAGCAACACAATGCCCTATTCAAAAAGGTGAGGATAGCCAATGATGCAAGCTACCACGGTTTGTCAACTGTGGAAATCAGCAGCCACTTCTGGGGTTTCATTTTTATTTTATTTTTTAAAAAAGGCAGATGCAAAGGCTTAAAGAAACACACCCACAGAGCAACCCACAGGTACGAGGAAGCCAACTGCAGGGACACTGTGGAAAGAAATGCTCTGAGAAATGTTTTTTCCTTGAAATTGCAGGTGCTAAAGCAAAAGAGGTCCAGCTCAAACTAGGTAGAAAATAACAATAACATTTCTAGTGACTAGCACAATTTGAATTGTAAGCTGGAACAAAGGGGGAAGGGAATCATACTCAACTGTTTGAAAGTCTATGGTACTGACCCGAAGGGCTATAGTTTGAAAAACAGTAAAAGATTATATAGCATGCAGCTTAGATTATTAAAATGTAAGCAAGATTTTAGAGCCAAAGCAATGCTATTAGTATTTCAAATTTTGCTTCAGTCATCCAAATATCCTTTCTCGGTGCAGTACTGTAACATGAGGCAATAAATAAAATATATGCATTCATTTATAGAAATTTTCATATATATTATTGCTGTGACTGTAGCACAGCAATATAATCTACTCACTGCAAGAACAAATGGGCTAGTCAGAGCTACATGACTGAGAGGAGATTTAAAGCAAGAAAGCATGAGACGAGGGCTTTGAACTAGAAGCAAGCCTATTTCTCTGATAGTAAATTGAAAGATGGTATATACCTCCTAGCATTCAACCTTGCAGAAACCAGGACACCTTTGAGGTGGGCAGTCCACTCATTTCTCAAACACAGGAGCAGGAGCCTGTACTTCTGAGTTTATCACTGCCTGTTTACGCATTGACATTTGGGGTTTTATTTTCTCTTATTGCCATCACACAGCACCAAAAGGGGAAATAAAAGGAATTTCAGAAGGCTAATAAAAAAAACCTGTAGAGCTGCAATCTCATTCAGCTGTTGCTTGGATACCCCCTTTTGCCCAGTTCTAAGCGCCCGGGGTTGTGAAGGACAAATCTAAGAGTTTGGGTGCTGGGAGGGGCAGAACAGCAGCCTTCAAAATGAGTAAAATTCTCTTGCAGCAGCCCTGCCTGCCTTCACTTGGGACACACTCTTGTTTTCTCTGCTTCCTTGGAACCACAGGGAAGCCAATGGGCATGCACAAAAGCCAAGGTTCATGGGAATGCTGAACTAACCCTCAAGAATTCTGTCCGGGCATGGTGGGGATGAGATAACTAGCTGGTTAGAGAGCCAGTCCTGATTATGGAGTTAGGCTGTGCCACCACCCATACTCTCCACCTCCACTGCTATGCCACACACAGCAGGGATTCCTTATTCCTTCGCCTACTTAACTGGTTGAGGCTGAGTCACAGCAAGCCTCCCTTTGAATAGACTTTTCCCTCCTCCCTTTTTCCTAGCTGAGCTGGGACAATTCAATTTGGGGAGGGGAGGGGAAGGGAAGGGAAGGGAGAGAAACCTGACATGGCAATTTTATAAAAACTGCTTAGAACGGCTTGTTCCTGACCACTTACGGTAGTCAAAGTGCAGTCCCTAACCCTGAAACCTCTGCCCAACCCCTATTTTCATTACGATAAATAGAAAGAAGGGCACTATAATCTTATGATACAAAAGTGCTTAGGATTGCTTTCTGCTCATTATGCCCCACATCCAAAGTAATATATAAAGTTCTGTAATATTTTTTTAGTTTCCTTTTTCGGATATGACCCCGGCGCTTTGCGTCAAAACACGTTGCCACCCTGACAGAAAGAAATAATACAAAGGCAATGTTTTCTTTTGGGAAGACACAATTGCAAGTTTTTTTTTCCCCAAAATGCTTCACATATACATTTTTAGCTGAACCATAAACCTTATGGTTTTCTTCTCCTACCCTCAAATATGGCAACATACATGGCAAGGCCAAAGCCAACAGGAATTATTTCATTCTTTAAGAGCTTAAACAAATACGGCATACTCCATTTAATCCTCCAGGGAAAGACTGAAGGCAAACGAGGTCCAGGCAGAAGAAGAACATCGTGGCTTCAAAATCTAAGGGATTGGTTTGGACAAAACTCAGCAGCACTTTTTCGTGCGGCTACTGATAAAAACATGATCGCCAAC
>NW_015386089.1:482474-488894 GCF_001527695.2 Protobothrops mucrosquamatus | reverse complement strand
AAGGTATAGAAACATAGTTGATTGAGCCATATCCTTTTGGTGGATGGGGGAGACAACGGAAAGAGTATGGATCATTAAATGATGTAAGTTAGCTGGATTTAAAGGTAGAGAGCAAATGAAAGCAAGTGGGGATAAGAGGGTTATTTCAAGGAGATCCTCCCAATCTTGACCCAATGCCTTTTTCCCCCCTGCACTTCCTTATTTATCCCAACCTCATACACGCTGCTTTGCAGCATTCCCTCAGGCAAGGCAGCAATTTTAGGTCCTAATGATTTATTTAAAAAGCACGGGCAGCTTTACCACCTCTTAAATAATTAAAGAGAGTTTGCAAAGGGGAGGGGCAATTCCATGAATGTGTACGCTGACATGCATGCATGTATGCAGACACACACACACACACACACACACAGAGAGAGAGAGAGAGAGAGAGAGAGAGAGAGAGAGAGAGAGAGAGAGAGAGAGAATTAGCAGGTGCTATGTATGCTGCAAGACTAAGTAAGAGGATGGGAGAAGGAGGGATCTACAAACGTGTGTTTTTCTTTCTTTCTGGCAGTAGCTTCTGTCACTTGCTCATTTCAGGCTCCCAAGACAGGCTTCAACAACGCTGGTCTCTAAAGATCAGAGAGCCCTTCTGGCTCAATTACATACAGCTTTTGACCAGGAGAGACAAAATTCCATCTGGATAATGCTTTTGAAAATGGTACAGAGACCATTTACTTCCAAATCCCCCATCATCTCTTAAGCCAGACCCCCACAGCGATATGCTGAGCAGTTCATCAAGTATGCTGATGAAGGCAGTTCATCAAGTACTATATAAGGAAGGCAAGGGTTCATTAAATTGCCACAATTTCTTCCTAGGTTTGCAAAGAAGGACAGGGCAGGCTTGGCATGCTGTTCCTGACATGGTAAAGCTGAAGCTGTGTAGACCCGGCACAGAGTACCTGGGGAATGCACACACATTTATTCTAGGGGAAATACTTCTCACAACTTAACCTTTCATACAGGGTTGCTACAAGCAACCCGCAAAATAACACACGTGTTTGCCATGACCTTTGTGGGATGGGCAAAATACAAACCCAAGAACTAAAACAAAACCCTAAACTATGGTTTGGCTAGGGTTCAGCTTTTAATAGGTGCGTGTTTTGTTTTTTTAAAGGTGGATTAATTATAAAGGTTGGTTCAATATTCGTTTTCTAAAACTAAACAGTCCATAATTGTCTTAATTCCACAATGATGACATAGCAACATTCTTTTATGCCGCTCTGCCCCCTCCAATCATGAATACGAAAGAGTTAGCTTCACACCTCCCCCTGGCAACAGCTTGAGCCTTCTTTAAAGGAAATCAACATTACATATTTGTTAGGACACCCACACTCAGACATTAACTTGTGCTTGTGTGGAAAAAGTAACTACATTTTAAAAGAGCCCTTGGTATCACCAGGCTCCCAATGCTCTTTAATACCACATCTTTATCCTGGGATGCCACCTCCAGAGACATAAGCGCCATCTATCTCAAATCGTTAGGGTTTCTTTTGCATCAATTCTGGTGTCACAGAAATTGAGATTTTTTTGGGAGGGGGGGAGGTTTAAAATTAACAGAATTTTGCTCCCCTCCTCGCCAGCCCAGCTTTGTGTCATGCATCAACCTGGCAGATTCATGAGTGGAGGTGTCTGCCGTGACAAACTGTCAGTAAAATCTTATTATTTCTTTATTGCCAAGTCTGTTGTGATACCTGACCTTCCCACCTACATCCCGCTCAGAGCAAGCACGTTCCACCACCCAACAGAAAACACTATGTTTGGCGCTTGAAGTCCAAGCTGGGCCAGCAGCTCAATGCTTCCGCCGAGATACTTTGAAGATGTGTTGTTGTTGGAATCAATCCTCCAGGAAAAAAACAACAACAAGAAATCTCTACAGTACTGCAGTAGAAAGAAAAAAGGATGCAGCTTTCTTACAACAAACGGTAACAAGCCCCAGCCTTAGAACTGTCTGAAACAGGTTTTATTCAAATTCTATCCATTCCTTTTTGGGTGATATGTGCAAGTGTATTATAAGACACTGACTTTATCTGGAGGTTGAGTGTTACTGTGGGGGTATTCAAAGGCTGAAGCTGCCCAACAGCCACAACTTCCTTTTATAAATAACACACCCTTCAGCTCTAGAAACCCAGGCTCCAGCTGCTTAAAGAAACAGCACGGTGCTAAACCCATTGCTGCAAGGGAATGCTGAGAAATATACAGGGGTGTTTTTGAGTATAACAAGGCTTCTAATGAGTAGTCAGCATGGTTTTTACAACAGAGCCCGGTCAGGTATTTTTTTTTCCCCTTAAGGCTACTATTCAGATCCTAATAGCTGTCTCACATTCTCTGTCTGCATCTCTTCTCATCTGACCATATTTTAAGTCTTTTTAGATGGGACAAGGCAGATGGGCGAGATTAACAGACATAGCCGACAGCCTTGTGAATGCTTCTTAATGCAGCTTTGACAGTCTGTGAAAGATAGTTTTAATCATATTAAAAATGGAGGAAATCGGGCACTGTCTAACAAAATAGAAAAACCAAAGTGATTTTTCAGTGCATTTAATACATAGTAATTAGTCTGCTGAATGAATCCCAACTGCATTGTTCAATAACGCTGGAGATTTCCTCCAATTCATACTCATTTTTTTGTTGGCCCTTCTCCAAGAAATAGCTGCCAGTAGACTAAGCTCCCAGTGGGTAACAAACTTCAGAGCAAAACCTACCTGTTCATCCATTTACATATACAGTATTGCATTTGTGCATACTGTGTGACAACAGAAAAGTGCATCAGAGTCTACGGGAATTGTAAACCCTGGATGACCACAGAGGTACGGACACTTCTGAGAGCCCAGGATTCTGCCTTTGAGGCAGGGGGCAGGGATGCATACAGAGAGCCCAGGGCAAACCTTAGAAGAAGCATTAAGATGGCAAAACAACAATACAAACATAAGGTGGAGAGCCACCTAGCAGATAACAACCCTGAAGCAAGTGTGGCAGGGACTGCACCACCTAACTAACCATAAAGGAAACACGAGGAACACAGTCAATGCCGATGCCTTGTTGGTAGAGGAGTTGAACATCTTCGCTCGCTACGAGGTGAAAAGACAAGACCCCGTAGCCTCTGCCTGCCAGCCTTCTGATTCCCAGCTACTCACCCTATACCATCATCAAGTGAAAGCTGTATTGAAGGCTGTGAATCCCAGCAAAGCTGCAGGCCCAGATGGGGTGCTGGGGATATGGTAAAGAATTGTGTCAATCAATTAGCAGGGGTCCTGACAAGGATCTTTAACATCTCCCTGTGTTCCATCATGCTTGAAAGCAGCCACTATTGTCCCAGTCCCAAAGAAAACAGCAATTAACTGCCTAAACGACTACAGACCTATCGCATTAACGTCTGTAGTGATGAAATGCTTCAAAAGACCGGTTCTCCAACACCTTAGGACATGCCTCCCACCGGACTTTGACAAACATCAGTTTGCCTACAGGGGGAATAGGTCGACAGACGACGCCATAGCTACTGCCTTACATTCTGTAGCGAGCCATCTGGAGAAACCCGGAAACTATGTCAGGATGCTTTTCATTGACTATAGCTCGGCTTTCAATACTATCCTGCCGAGCATCCTTATCGAAAAGCTGACTGACTTGGATTTCCCCCCCCTCCATCTGTGACTGGATCAAAGACTTTCTGAGAGACCGGCCACAAATAGTGAGGGTCGGGTCTGTCACATCCACCTCCCTGAAGCTTTGCACTGGTTTGCCACAGGGTTGTGTGCTCAGTCCCTACCTGTATTTACTGTTCACACATGATTGTGTATCATCTGACCCATCCACTGCGATCATTAAGTTCGCAGATGATACCACCGTATTGGGTCTTATTACAGGTGGAGACGAAACAGCGTACAGGGGGGAGGTTCAAAAACTATCCTCATGGTGCCTAGAAAACAACTTGCACCTGAACATCGGCAAGACAAAGGAGATGGTGTTAGACTTCCAGAAGAAAAGAGAGGAACCTGCCCCACTTTACATCGGGGGGGGGGGCTGTGTGGAGAGAGTTTCCTTCTTGAAATTCCTGGGAGTCTATCTCAGCGAAGATCTCACCTGGAAAATCAACACAACCCAGGTGGCCAGAAAGGCCCAACAGAGACTACACTTCCTTAGGGTCTTGCGAAAGAACCAAGTGGAACAACGACTGATGACCTTCTTTTACCAGTCCACCATAAAAAGCGTCCTCTCACAATGCATTAGGGTGTGGTATGCTGGCTTGACAGCTGCGGATAGAAAGACACTGCAGAGGGTGGTGAGCACAGCACAAGACATCGTGGGCTGTCCCGATACCACTAGATGACATCGCTAGGGCCCGCTGTCTTAGAAGAGTGAGGAAAATCCTCAGGGACGACTCCCACCCTGGTCAGCACTTCTTTACTCTCCTACCATCGCACCAACAGGCTGAAGAACAGTTTCTACCCATGGACTGTCAGACTCCTGAATGGAAAATAACTCCATGTATGATAGAGTTGCGGGGCCGGCGCGTTGTGCAATAAGTTCACATGGTGCAATAAGATTGTTTGTTTGTTGTCACTGTGAGTTGTGTTGGGGGGTGCACGAAGGGAGGCTCAGCCAATCTCATTGTACACAAGTTGTACTTTGACAATAAAGGTTGATTTGATTTGATTTGATTAAGTCAGGATGATTTAGCTATACGTTACTGCACAAACCACTTTCCTACATCATGCTATGCCAAAAAACCAAATCACATTATGGCTCAGTGATATGTATCAATCAGACCCAAAGAAAGAGAAAATATTCACCATACTTATCTACTCTACCTACTGTCCACCCTGGAATAATTCAGTGGAATTTTTGGCCTCAGTGTAATAGCTGAAGCCCCCACCCCCAGATTTTTTTTTAAATTATTTTGACTTGAGATGCGCTCAAATGAAATGGAAAAGAAAATGCCCCCAAAAGACGTGTTGCCTATAGTAAAATATATTTAGTATATTTTAAGTTCTCACATATCTCAGAAAAGTACTGATGTTTCAATAATACAAATCTTTAATAAAATTGAAACGATTGTATTGAAGCAGCTGCTTTACTAAACATCTCGAAGTAGACAATCCTAATTCCTCCTACATTATCCTTCCTCTTAATTCCTGGGACATCACATGTAATTCTTCCATTTTTGAGGGAATCTCTTCTGATACCAGGCATCAGAAGAGGTTTAGTTATTTATGGGGTGAGGGAGAGGTCATTTGGAATGACAAGTCAGAGTTGCCATGTTGATATAGACCTCTTGAACTTCATGTCTGTTTCCCTTCCATTAACATTTCTGGTTGCCAGACCTAATTATGTATTGTGGTTGTTGTCAAATACTCTGCTGGAAACGACACAATACTTTTACATGGGCCTCTGTGAAGCAGACAGACATCTCTTGGATACTTCCATGACCTCCACCTTTTCAGGCAATCTTTGTATAGCAATTATTCAGTCAGTCTGTGTTGGAAATTGATGCATTTTGCAACATCAGTGGTCAAATTTTAAAACCGCCATACCTCATATTTTTATTTATAGCGTAACAGTCAATAGAGAGAGGAGGAGGAGAGGGGTATCTCAAGTATAAAGCTGTCTATCATCGCCAAATATTTCCACAATAAGAAAAACTGAAATCATGCAAACAGGCTTGCAATGAAACGCCATATAAACGCATCGTGCATATTCAGCGCCATGAACAGATATGGGTGGAACAGTGTAGCAGAATCAAAAGATGCGAAAAACAGGCAAGGGGTACATATAAGTAGAAGAATATGGCTGAGAAGTGGATCTCAAGGGAGAAAGTAGTTGTTATTCCTGCCCAAGCAAAGAAGTGTCACTCCCTAAACTCTCAAAGTGCCAGAAGACAAGTTTTCAATGTCCCTTCTGAAAAGTAAGTAACTCGCATAAAAGCAAGGAAAACATGCTTCTTAGAACTCAAAAAGTGGCACGCAAAATTGCACATACCTCACTGCTCATTCGCATGCCTGTCTACAAATCATCATTTTACTGGACAATAATTGCACTTACATGCAGCAACGGTCACATTAGTGATGCTTCTGTGGGCTCAATCAATGTTTCCCACTGTGGCCCTGCAAAGCCAGGCTGTTATTAAATTTGCAAAGTGAGCGTAAGCCCCTTTTACCCTGCAGACAGAAGTTTGAACAGGAGGAGCAGTTTCCATTTAGCCCTTTATTGTGGCATACATTATTCTCAAGAAGGTTAAAACACACAGCAATAGCATCCTGCTGTAACTTGAATCAACCAAACCTAGTGTATCCGGACTCCTTTGGTTCTCCATTTCAACAGCATTTAAATATGTAGTTTCAATTTTCTCAAGAGTAGAATCAGCCCATTCTTTCTTTCTTTTTT
>NW_015386089.1:475398-482374 GCF_001527695.2 Protobothrops mucrosquamatus | reverse complement strand
TGACCTAGGGAGGATTTTATTTGGGGTTTATTTTTTAACAATTTGACAGAGACACAACTTTAAAATTTGATTTAATTCGGTTTTATCGGGGGGGAATGTATTTATGTTTTGTTTTAAATATGTTGTGCGCCGCCCTGAGTCCCGTCGGGAGAAGGGCGGCATATAAATTAAATTTATTATTATTATTATTATTATTATAGAAAATCCATAGATTTCTTCTAGGAGGCCTCAAAGCCGTTGCACCCATGCTGCAATACCGCAAACGTAAAGAATATTATCCTATTCTCCCCACTCTTTACATTCTCAGGCATAATTGTATTTTTTATGAATGCTCAAACTTTATGAATGCTCAAACAATCTTGCAGTGATTCACCAAAAGACAGGTGGCACAGTAAAATCATAAAATTCCTTCTTTCATATATCACCAGCCAAAGCTAAATTAGTATTCATCAAGTAGTGAAGAGCAAAAGCTGCAAGTTTAGACCTATATCAACAACCCGCTCTCATTAAGTGAAATGGGATAATTTAATACTAAGATTGAGAATTGTGAAAAATGTCGAGCTGGATGATTTTGTTCTTCTGGACATCGTGTGTTTTTTCTCCCTTCGTTTATGTTTTTTATATTGTTTTTATTGCCCGGCTGTCCAAAATTGTCATGGACAGCCTTATCATTCACACTCTTGTGTGTGTGTGGAGTCTCTCTCAGATTCTCTCACACATCTATTAGCCTTTTTGGCTCACATGAGATGTTCAAAAAGAAAAACAAGTAAGAGAAGAATTAGTACAAAGCGTAAAGAGTAAGGAAGATGACTTTGAAGGAGATATTCAGGAACCATTGGCAAAATGTATTTTTAAAGAATGAAATAACATCTGGAAGTGGCTCAGGCAGATGCCTCTCTAATTCACTGGAATATAAGAAAGGGAAAGTACAACACAATCTGCCTTGCAAGATTCTGATATTACAGCTAAAATGTAGTTTTAGCCTTTCAGTGGATTTTCTGCTCCAGTCTGCCTAATGGAGCTGACACAGGACTTCACTTGATAATCTGTACCAACTGACCACAAACTTTCATTTAGATTCTGATAAAGCAACTCAGAAAATAACTTGATATGCCTCAGACCTATTTAGAAGCTGCCCAATTCAATTTGAGGTCTGAATCCAAAGTTCAGACAAAGCCACAAATGCCACAGATTATAATAATAATCCCAGATGATACCTAAGAAACAAAATATAATTACAGTTTTTCTATTTGTAACCAATGTCTAAGCACCCAATGCTACCATCCTGCTGATTAAAAAAACAACTGGTAACATTATTACTATACATGGCAGACAGAACTAAAAAGAATACCAAATATTGGAAGTACAATAAATTATTTTACTTCCACAAAGCACTGCATATGGGAAGACCTGGTAAAACAACAGATTGCAATTAATAGTTTATTTGTCTCATTGATTACATTTTTATGCCACCCATCTCCCCCTACAAGGTGACTCTGGGCGGCTTACAAGTTATAAAACAAGCAAAAAATTATTTAAATATTAAAACATTAGAAATACACAGATTAAAATATTATTAAAGAATAAGAGAGCTAAGAGACAGATGGGATAGCAATGCGATGAGGTCTTTTTACTCCTTCAGCCACCTTCAGGGGTGAGCGTCTCCTTTGGGGCCCCAGGCCAGCCAGCAAAACCAAGTTTTGATGCCCTTCAGGGAGGCCAAAGGGGGGGGCAGTTCTCACCTCAAGTGATATAGTGTTCCACAGGGATGGGGCCACAGCAGAAAAGGCTCTTCTCCTTGACCCTGCCTGCTTCAATTCCTTAGCAGATGGGATCCATAGCAGGCTTCTTCTGCTGGCATGAGTGGGGCAGGTTTGTCCCATTGGGGAGAGATGGCTCCTCAGATAGAAGTTAGAGAGATCACTTAAATACTCTGTCCCTGTCTCCATTCCCACAGTAGGCTTTTCCTATTTCTTTTCCTTGGGAAGAAATATATCCATTTTCAAAGTCACCCTGACCTGCTTCACACATTGTGTTAAAGCTATGATGTTTAATTAATTAGCTGAATAATCCACAATATTACCGAGATCTCACATCGTGCTAAGCTATGGGCTGCAATTTACCAGGCACCACAGCAGGATTTTTATTACATGGTAAATCAAACCAAGCTATGCTATGGTTGTGTGAAATCAGTGACCGCATGCCTATATGTCATTTGAATTATCAGAAGAGTCTAATTCAGTGATGGCGAACCTTTTTGAGACCGAGTGCCCAAACTGCAACCCAAAACCCACTTATTTATCGCAAAGTGCCAGGGTTGCATCAGCATTGTGGCGCCCTCAGGGTGGGGTGAGGAGAGCGTGGGAGGGCGTGGCTGCAGTGGTCACGGCAGACTGGATGAGCATGGCTGGGGCCCTTCCCTTGCCATCTCCGGGGCATCCCCGGGGGGGGCAACGCTACTTGCTCGCTCGCTTCCTGCCCTGTTGCTTCCAAACACCACGTGCTCGCTACTCTGGCGAACTCTGCTGGGGCAACGGCATGTGTGCCCACAGAGAGGACTCTGAGTGCCGCCTCTGGCACGCATGCCATAGGTTTGCCACCACTGGTCTAATTCAAAGAAGCAAACACTTTGTTTAATTAAAACACCTTTTGAATCTTTCCAAATTAGACTCATTCGGTACTGGTTTTGGACAAATCTGAAACAGACCATATCATTAACAACGACAAGCAGATTCTATTCTATGTTGTATGTAATGCAACGAAATCACTAGAGGGTCCAATTAAAGCCAAACACCCATGATCTATGTTTGAGGGAGATGAGTGGCCCTTTGTTTTGGCCAGGACAGCCTGTCATTTACTCCTCCACTCTCCAAACCTTCCTCAGCTATCATTCCAAGAATAATGAGATAACTTGTCATAAATTTAAAAACCAGTTTTTCTCCTTGGTCTCCCCCCCTCTTTTTTTTGGCATGAGGATAGGGGCCCTGCTATATTTCATTTTTCATTGAGTGTCTAGAACATTTTGGGTGCCTCTATAAATATCCATAATTATACGTTCACAACTACCAGTCTAAAAAAATTTCAGTCAATCAATTATTTCTATTTTAAATGGATTGAAAGCCTTACTAATGTGGCATACTTTTGATTTATTTTAGTTCTTTGATGGCCTTGGGAAGCAGCTTCTGTTTATATCTTAACCTATAGCATGAAAAATTCCCAGGTTATTGGAATGAACACTGCAGCAGCTATTTAGTTGCAAAATTTACACATGCTTCTTTAGCAGTCCAGCTGAACTCAGGGTGGATATGCTAAAGGCTGATAAAGATAAAGATTAAAAAAGTTAATCAGCAGATCAACTCGCTGTAATACATCTTAGTCACATATTTGTATCAATATATTTCGTAATTGGGTTCTACAGAATAATAAATAATTATGTTTTCCAATCTGTTTATAAATTACAGTTTGTAAACATGCAAACCTGTATGCTTTACAGTTTCCACAACACACTAAGGAAACACAAAATTTTGCATTTATGGGGCTTGACTTTGTAAAGTGTTTAGAAACTGTACCTCATGAAGAATGTCTTATCTGGGCCCACACAATTTATCCATGCATATAAAAACACAGAAACAATATCACTAGTTGTCAAGCAATTTAAATAACTTTTTTTTTTGTATCTTTGAAGCAGTGTTGACTCCAGGCAACCTGCCTGCCCTAATCCCTACAGATTTTCTTGGCAAAATTTTGGAAGTGGTTTGCCCTTGCCTCCTTCCTAGGGCTGAGAGAGAATGACTGCCTAAGGTTCCCTAGCTGGCTTTGTACTTAAGATGGGACTAGAATTCAAAGTCCCTTTAATTTCTATGTTGATGCCCTAACCCAGAGGTCTGCAACTTTAAACACTGAAAGAGCCACATAGACCTGTTTCCCAGAGGAAAAAAAACACTGGGAGCCGCAAAACTTGTGTGCTTGCGCGCACAAGGGGTAAGAACCTTGATTGAAAAGTTTAATTAAAAAGAAATAGAGGCTGCTGTGCATGAGTTCTCTCCCTCTCTCTCTCTCTCTCTCTCTCTCTCTCCTCTCCCTCTTTCCTCTCTTTCTCTTTCCTCCCTCTCTCTCTCTCTCTTTCCTCCCCTCTCTCTTCTCCCTTTTTCACTCTCTCTCTCCTTCTCTCTCCCTCTTTTTTCTTTTTCTCTCTTTCTCTTTCTCCCCCCCTTTCTCTCTTTTTTCTTTCTCTCCCTTTCTCTTTTTCTCTCCTCTCTTTTTCTCCCTCTCTCCCTTTCTCTTTCCTCTTTCTTTCCCCCCCTCTCTCTCCCTCTCTCTTTCTATCTCTCTTCCTCTCTCTCTCTCCCCCCCTCCCTCTCTCCAATCTTCTGTTCACTGGCAAGCTGGCTTCAGGCTGTTCTGCAACAAGCTGACACACATTATTGGGCTGGCTCTCTCCGGCCCTTCCTGCTTCCTGCAGAGACGCAGCAAAGGGAGGAGCCCCGCCCAATAAGCTTATCAGCTCATCGGAGAACAACTCTCTTTTTTACACACACACACACAGAGAAAGAGAGAGCAGGGAAGCGCAAGTGCCTGTCTCTGTCTCTGTCTCTCTCTCTGCAGAGGAGGCTGGGAGCCGCAGGAGAAGGCTCAAAGAGTCACATGTGGCTCCGGAGCCGCTGGTTGCTGACCCGTGCCCTAACCACTAGACCAGGGTAGGCAACCTTGGCTCTTTTATGACTCGTGGACTTCAACTCCCAGAATTCCAGAGCCAGCCATGCTGAGGGGAAAGGGAGAGGTTTCCAAGCTGAGCCATGCTGGCTCAGGTATTCTGGGAGTTGAAGTCCACGAGTCATAAAAGAGCCAAGGTTGCCTACCCCTGCACTAGACCAAATGACTGGCTCAATGATACTTAAAGCATGGCCTTCTTCAGCATGATTTTTCTTTCTTATTTAGGTCTTTGAGGGAAAGCCCCCTATCACGGCACCATTGGCAGTCCAACTAGTACACGTATAGGACAACACATTTGCAATGATAAATTGACTGGGAAATTCCCTTTCCAAATAAGCTTACTTATCCTCCCATTGGCATTTCATTACCTGGTTGAAAAATATTCTGCTTTATCATACTCTGGGTCCTGATTATTTGCTGCCTCCTCCTCCTCTATAATCTCAAGTTATATTCCAGTGGCGGTGAACCTATGGCACGCGTGCCAGAGGCAGAACTCGGAGCCCTCTCTGTGAGCACATGTGCCATCATGCCAGCCCCGCCTCCTCCCATGGCCCTCTCCTCACCAGCAGCCCCCCCAGAGGAGAGTTGCCCCTGGGCGCGGCCCACACAAAGCAGCGCAGCCAAGGACATGGTAGCCGGGCAGCGGGGACAAGACTCTGCCCTTGCGCCCCGTTACGTGCAGATGATGTTGTGGGGCACGGGCGGAAGGCGTGGCCACCATGGCGTTGCTGGGCCGCTTGGGTGATCTGTGGCGGGCTGTGTGGGTGGTGGGTGGCCCAGCGGGCATGGTGGAGCGGGGACGGGGTGGGGGGGCAGGTTTTGGGCACTCGATCTCTAAAAGGTTCATCATCATTGTTATATTCCTTGTAATTTAAGTCCTTCTCAATTTATTTTATTAATTTTATTGCTGATCTTGTATTATTAGTTTACGTTCTGCTGTTTGATTCTACTGCTATGGTTTTGTTATCTTTTGTTTAAACTTCCTAACGATGGTGGAGGGGAAAAAAAACTTATGCAGAAATTGAACCTTCCTGGAAAAAATTCATGACCAGGCGAGAAGAAGTGAGTCCCCTGGTTTCAAGGAAACAATCACGAGTACTTTTCCATACAGAAATACAGAGCTAACCTTTTTAATTTGAAGGAGGTTACTGGGCCAGAAGAAAAATGGAAGTTTGACAGCAGCCACCCAGCTCTGACAGAAAACTGGCTGTCCTCTTCTGAACTTTAGTCTTTGCTACCCCCGTTTACCCTCCCTTCAACCAGGCCTATCCTCCTCTGCATCCCTCTCAAACTCATTTTCAATTGATAGACTCTGAATGGAAAGCAGGGGGGCTGCATTCCCCCAAAATAAAAATAATGACGGGGCCAAGATAACCAAATTTTGATTTAATTTACATTGAATTAACACTTAAAAATATTTATAGGAAGTGTATAGGGCACCTTGAAATATCAACTCTGCCATCTTTCCGTTGGTTACCATGGTTGCTTATGAGGTGGCAGGAGGTTGGATGCAAATGATAATCTAGACTTCTTTGTGTGGAGGATTGCTCCCATAACTGGTGAAAGGGGCTGTAGTATTCCCCCCCACTGAAGAAGCCTTTGTTTGGCATAACTATTTGGTTGTTTATTTGTTTGTTTGATTTCTATAGCCACCCATCTCTGGACATGTCTCCAACCTTCCCTTTTCAGAGAACATTGTAGACAAAATGATGGCCCTACAACTTCAGAATACCCTAGGCCAAGTGGATTATTTGGGCACTGAGCAATCACGTTTCAGGTTTCTTGGACTTTCTTGATGTCTCAGTGGCTTTCCATTCCATTGGCCATAGTGTCCTTTTGGACTGCCTAAATGGATTGGAGTGAGGGCATTGTTTTGTCATGGTTCTCCTTTCTAAGAGGATGGTGGCTTCAGTCAGTGATAGGAGGGTAGGAGATATCTGGTTATGGATGTCTACTCTGTGGAATGCCTCAGACCTTCCTGTTCTCTTCACATCTTTTTAATATCTACATAAAACTGCTGGGAGAAGTCATGGGCTGTAAAATGGCCTGATAGCAATAGATGCTGATTATACTGTCAGCCTTTCAAAGCAGATTAGATTAGGAAACCAAAGTAATATAGCCAATATTGTTTTCACTGTAAAGTTTTAATAGCAGAATCTTGCAAGTCTAAATGCAACTCCCCCTCCCTCTCTATCACCATGCAAACTAGGAAGTGGCTTGGCTGAGGTGTTTGTGTACATTACCGGTCTGCTCTGGACCATGG
>NW_015386089.1:465054-471147 GCF_001527695.2 Protobothrops mucrosquamatus | reverse complement strand
GATTATACTGTCAGCCTTTCAAAGCAGATTAGATTAGGAAACCAAAGTAATATAGCCAATATTGTTTTCACTGTAAAGTTTTAATAGCAGAATCTTGCAAGTCTAAATGCAACTCCCCCTCCCTCTCTATCACCATGCAAACTAGGAAGTGGCTTGGCTGAGGTGTTTGTGTACATTACCGGTCTGCTCTGGACCATGGTTTTTTTTTTTAATGTGACCACTGTTTTGGTAGCAGTTCTTCCTCCAGTTCCTCAAGGTTATTCCTTCCGCCTTCTACAAATATCTAGTTATACATCTTGAGCCTGGGTCAAACAGGCAATACAACAGAAATGCTAATTTAGCATCTGGAAGCTGTTGGAGTCTGGATGGGAGAAATAGTCTCAGAACATACCCCTCTAAGACAGAATGGCTTTGGGTTAGTGGACCAAACAATTCCACAGAATTACAAAATTTTAACAGAGTTGTATGCGTCCAATCACAGAGATGGTTCACAATTTGGAGGCCCTCCTGTCTCACAGCTTCTGTTTAATTAGAAGGTGGCAACTGTGCTCAGAAGGACTTCTGTACAGTATTATGTGCCAGCTGTGGCCATTCCTAGATCAGGAGGCCATGCTTATAGTCACCTCCTGCTTGGATTATTGTAATCCATATTACATGGAGTTGCCCTTGTAAAGCATTCAGAAATTGCATCTGGTACAAAACATGGCAGCCTGGACAGGATGAATCCACTGTTTGGGGAGCTGCGTGGTGTCAGTTGCTTCTGGGTGAAATTCAAGATATTGGTTGTCTCTTTTAAACTCTTCCTGGCTCTAGAACTGGGCTATCCGAGGACCATCTTCTCCCATATTCATCTGTCCATCTGATCAAGTTGAATAGGGTCCACTCCCTCCAGTCTTTCTCAGGAACAAACTATTTGATCGGGCCTTGGAAGGAGACATTTTTAATTGCTGTTCTTATATTCTAGAATTCCTTCTCCATGGCGATTCTGCCTGTTCTTTCCCTCCTGGAATTCAGGATAACACTTAAAGACTTGGTTATTCCACCATGTACAGGAGGAGGGCATGCTATGTTTGAAAAATTTAATTTGGAGGATGCATATTTTTCTATATTTTTAAATTTTGATACTATATTTGGCATGTTTTATAGATGAGTTTATTCATTTTTTGAGGATTTATTTATTTCTCTGGGTGATATCTGTGAGCTGCTCAGACTAAAATGACAGCACTTAATATAACGTAACATATAGGGACCACTCTTGCCGAATATGGTTTGGTAGTTTATAGTTCTTCACCATAAAGCCCAACTCACCGATTGAAGGGATGGCGACATTTTAGTATTTCATGAGCCACATTCTCCTTAGTGGAAAATTTCTCAGGCAGAAATTTATTCTCCCCTTTCTCTCCTGAGCCTTCAGAAATACAGCAGGCATTACAATTAATTTCCCCTGGGCCTAATAAATGCCTACCCCCAGGGCTCCACAGTTGCTGCCTCTTCCCTTGCAGTACTGACATACATGGATCCTGTATAAAACATTGCCTAAAGCTACAAAACCAACTCCTTACTAAAGATACAGCAGTCGATGTATCATGTATAGACTCTGGCAGTCCCCCTACCTCCTTCTTCCAGCCCACCCAGCACTGAGGGCTAATTATGGAGCCAGGTTCAAAATTGCTCCCAAGATGCTTAGACGTTTCCTTACATTTCCATCCAGCATGAAAGGTATAAGTCTGTTCTGGCTTCTGGGTAATGTCAGTTTTGAGGTTTGCAGAGAGAACGTCTGCTAAAATGAACTTGGCAGGAGATTTATGACAACGGCATTCCAGTCTGGGAAAATCTAATTTCTCTACAGCAGGGGCTTCTTAACTATTCACTTATTGGGAACTGAAGTGGATTGCGATTTTAATATTCCTGATACAGTCTGGTGCTGTCCTAGCAAAAAGTAGACATCATGCTACTTAGAAAAAATTAGCCATCACAATCCTCTTCAAGGCAGACATCAGTTGGTTAGTATTGAACCATAATTGTAAGAAGAGAAATACATCTCCAAGGCCAGACTTAGTGCCAAGCTGGCAAGTACAATTAAAAGTGGATTTGCAGATTGTGCAAGCTAATTCCCAAAGTCACTAAAAAATGCTTACATCCTATAAAGATACCACCCAGCATCTCACTACAAATGCATACCATCACCTTTGATTAATAATTTCACCGAACAGATACATGTCACAAAACAGAGGTTAAGTGATCAGCTATGGCCTAACATGGGAAGGACTAGCAATGATTCCATTTTAATTATTTTTTTCTAACTTTTCTTGACATATAGTGACATTAACATCTAACTTTTATTTAAATCCCTTAAGGCGGGACGTAAATTGCTTATATTTGTGTGAGGTTCCATGAAGTGTAGTGTGAAAGGCTGAAGCTCAGCTACATGGCTGATGCTCTGCAAATATAAAATCTTAGGTTCAAATCCTGGGAACTTCTGCTCTAGTTTTAAGAAAGCCGCTGACTAAAAACCTGGCAAGCTACTACCAGTCAGTGACAAGATTGAGTTAGATTACAGGTGTCAAACTCGCCATGTCACGTGATGTGTCGCGACGTATCGTGACTTTTTTTGCATTGCCGGCCGGAACTGGGGTGGGCGCGGCCTCCATATGATGCAACTGGCCTGTGGGCTGGCAGTTTGACATCCCTGAGTTAGATGGACCAATATCTTCTTAGACTAGCTGTTTTCCATAAGATTATCCTACAAGCAGATAATCAAAAGTATAGGCTTGATAAAAACGGTAAAACAGATTTATATGGCGTGGGGAAAAACAAGAGAAAAATTTAGAATTTTGCAAGATTAAAAAGAAAGAGGTGGTCTTCCATTTCCTAAACCTAAATTACATTATGATGGTAGCTGTCTAACGTGGATAACCAAATAGATAATAACAAAACATCTATCATAAAAGCAGCTGGCTTAGGCATATTCATAGATACATATGGTGTCAGGAAATGAAAAAAAATAATAATTTGAAAGGACACATTATAAGCCTGATAAAAATATGGCATTAAAAAAAAAGGGAGTAAGTTACTTCCCCATCAAAAACCTTTTATTTTATAATATGGTAAATGAACTGGGGAAGATGGGTATATTGCAAATACGTTTAGACTAGCCTTTCTAGTCAGTGGTTTTTGAAACCACAATTCCTCTGTATGCTTCTTTTTGATTTATCTTTCTACCTTACCTATCTATTTCGTGAATACTTCCATTTTTCATGATTATAAATATTGCTAAATTTATTGACATATAGTTGTGCATTTATACATGCTCTAAAATGCTTGTAGTAAGGAAAAGTGCCAATAAAGAGCAATGTTTTCCCAATCATCAAGGAGGAAACACTCAACACTAAGGAAAATCTGAGAGGTCAAGCAGAACATTGAAACAGAAGCTGTCTATGTATTGTTTCCTATAACAAAAGAGGTGGCATTGAAAAGTAACTTATTAACATTCACTGTCACTTGAGATGAGTGCTAGTAATACCAATGAAATGCTGAGAAGTGTATGCAGCCTGCAAGACAATGGCTGAGTTCACAATACAATAATTGTTCACAAAATAATAACCTTAAGGTACTTAGTTTGATTTTAGCTCACAGAAGGAAATGATTGTAGTGAGTTATGACTCATTTAACAGATTGTAGTTTAATTTACCATAGTTTAATTGAACATATGTGGTCTTTGAACACATTGCATACAA
Source organism: Protobothrops mucrosquamatus (assembly GCF_001527695.2). Taxonomy (NCBI): domain Eukaryota; kingdom Metazoa; phylum Chordata; class Lepidosauria; order Squamata; family Viperidae; genus Protobothrops; species Protobothrops mucrosquamatus. The sequence goes on along the minus strand of NW_015386089.1, from coordinate 467,410 downwards.
TTGGCAGAATAGAAGATGCCAAACTATCTCATTTGATAGCAAATAATGTACTTAATAATTTTAGCTCTCTATCCTCTAATTCAGGCTTCTCCATCTTGCTATCTTCCTAATGACACAGATCATGCACGTCATAATCTTTTCTGGCCATGGTCATTGACTGAGAATTGATGAAACTGCAGTCTAATAAATGTGGAAGGAAGCAACCCAGGAAATACTGTTAACAGGATTAATAATCCAACCAGATCACATTATAGACATTCTACAGTCTCTTTCCTTTTACCACTACCTAAACTGCATATCTCTTGCTATTTCTTTTATTAAGTGTACACAAAGCAAACATTAAACTATGAATGGCCCCCATGCTACATAAAGATATAGTGACAAAATTGTATTTCCAAGGTTGCACTAACGACCTTGACTCAATTCACTCTACAATGGAATGTATGGATGCAATTTAAATACAAATGGCATTGGCTTCATTGCTGCTACCAATCTAGATCCTCTATATGAGACAGAGTCCCCTCTCAATTGATAATCAAGAGCATCCTGTCATATTGCATTACTGTCTGGTTTGGAAGCATTACTTCTTTGGACAGGAAGGCGGTGCAGAGAGTGGTGAGGATGGCAGAAAAGATTATTGATAGTTCCCACAGAGTATGGTTTTAAAAAAAAAGTCAATATGGTGGCTGTAAAAGTATTTTTATGTGCATTGTATACATGACCCAATAAAAAAACAGGTAGAGCTTCAATCACCCCCTTGTGGCTACCATCTTAACTTTTTTTTTAAAACCATACCCTGCAGATACCTCTTCTAACAATTACGAAAAATATGTCTTTCAAAAACTTAAATCCATTCTTATGTATCCGGCAGACTGAAATACAAGGGAACAGGTTTTGCTTTCTTCTGTGTGATATCCTTTCAAATATTTCAAGAATAGTATCCTATCCCCACCCAGTCATCTTTTCTCCAGGCAAAACATAGTCAGCTCCTTCAGTCTCTCTTCATATGGATGAATATCTAGTCTCCTGATCATTGTCACTGTCATTCTCTGAATGTGAATCCATCTTACAGCGAGATACCCAAAACAGGACAAAGTGGGGTGTAACCAAAGCAGAATAAAGTAGAACCATCACAATACTGTCCATCGTTTGGAATGTAAAGTATACTTCTCTTGGTACAAATCAACCGTGCATTTACCCTTTCTTCAGCAAATTACATAACTGCTTATTTATTAAATTTATTTATTTATTCAATGTATGGGCTTTCCAACTCTATTTCAATTCTAAAGTAGCATACAAGATAAGACAAACATAATAATACAAATATTCTACAAAACAAACACCCAGAAAAAGCACACTAACGCTATTAAAATAAACACCACCAATACATCCACCAACCACTAACTCGAGGCCTGGGGAAAGAACCAGGTTTTAAGGGTTTTGTTTAAATTGGGTTAGGGTGAGAGGTATACAATCTCTGGGGGGGAGATCATTCCAGATGGGGGGTGCTGTGAGTGGCAGACAAGGCGCATTACCTAGATTCCATCAAGTTATACTGTCTAATCAATGAGAGTCAAAACATATTGATTATATAGGATGTATGGAAGCTATGGAATATAGTTGGTCCCATAAACAATTAGACCTTATGCCCCAAAGGGTTTTATATGTGATAACTAGCATCCTGAATTGTTCCTGAAAACCTACTAGTAACCAATAAAGCTCATGAAACAATGTTCTTATAAGGGTATGCTATAGCATGTTCTTAATTGCCTATGCCACTGTGTTCTGGATTAGCTGCAGCTTCTGAGTGGCCTTAATGGACAGGCCCATATAGATCACATTGCAACAGTCCAAATATAAGATGAATAAAATGATTGTCTTCCCAGTCTAGCTATGGGCACAATGGGTGCACTAATTATACAGTAATAAATGTTGAAAATGTCATGAAACCAAAGGAACCTTTTGCTACATGGAAAACATACCTTGTATAATAAAGAAATTCTTGGAATTTAAATATGAAATGAAACTACAACTTTTCTTACTAGGTATACTCTCAGAAAATCAACATCATAATTTAATGAGATGCATGTTTATAGCAACAAGAATAAATTTTGCTCAGCATGGAAAAATGACACAGTTCCAACAATATCTGATTTGAAACAAAATTTGGGGGATATGCAGCAATGGCAAAACTAATAGTATATACTGTATACACAATATAAGTGTATATTTAATTTAAGCCAAAAATTAAGCCAAAAATCATACATTCAAGACATTACACAGCAGGGCAAATATAATATAGCTTCTAATGGGGCCTAAATGCCTACAGTTATTGCAAATTAGCAGAACTATAAAA
>NW_015386089.1:368175-461135 GCF_001527695.2 Protobothrops mucrosquamatus | reverse complement strand
GGTTGTCTTCCTGAACTGAAACTGCTTTTACTGTCAGCTTCTGTTGTACAGTCTTCTTGTACAATGGATAAATCCATCTTTTCTCAACTGCTAAAGTGCTCTAATCCTTTGCCTATTTCTTCAAGGAAATGTACAAGCCAGCATTTACCACATATATGTCAGCTTGTTTTAAAGTAGGAGTATATAGTTGGTCCTCAATTTACAACAGTCATTGAAGCCTGGAATTAAGGTCTTAAGTCATGCTGGCCAATGTAAATCACAGTCACATGATTGAGGGATGCTGCAAACGGCTGCAAAATGCAGGCCAACTGCTGAGCGCCCAAAATGGGAGCATGTGGATGTGGCCGCCGGAACTTTGAATCTGGGTTGCAAGTAACTGTTTTTGGATCTGTGTTAATTTAAAATGGTCGCTAAGCAACCGGTCGCAAATCACAGTTGTTGACTTTTACTCATTCAACTTCATTTTTGCTTATTGGGGCACAACGAGTAGAAAGACTTTGAATGATTCTTGCTCTCTTGGTCGGCTGTCAGATTAGCCAAATACCAGCTCTCAACTTACAGGAAAACTACTTTAGGGGCTTTTCCACACTCCTCCTGTCTCACTTAGTGAGGTAGTTCCCTGGAGCGTGCTGCTCCAAAGGTCCTAGTTCATTCAACAAGAAGCAATCACACGGTCAGCACCTCTAAGGACATCGCTTCTTGCGGTCAGAGTTAGGAGATGACATTTTCACCATTCAAAGCTCACGTTTCCACCATTCTACTGCGCGAGTACTATGGGACCGAATGAAAGCTGTGCAACAACAGGCGCTCCTGTTTTGATCAGTGGGAGAACAGCACCATTTATATTTTGTCCTCTTAGCTGTACAATTTTACTCTGGATCTGACCCAGCTCTTTCTTTCAATGGAACTCAAATGGAATAGCTCAGTGGTGGCAAACCTATGGCACGGGTGCCAGAGGCAGCACTTGGAGCCCTCTCTGTGGGCACACGTGCCTCCCCCCACGACCCCCTCCTCACCAGCAGCCCCTCTGGAGGGGAGTTGCCCCCGAGCGTGGCCCACGCGGAGCAGCGCAGCCAAGGACATGGCAGCCAGGCAGCATAAACAAGACTCTGCCCTCACGCCCCATCATGCACAGTTGATGCTGTGGGGTGCGGGCAGAGGGTGTGGCCATGGGCTGCTTGGGCGATCTGCGGTGGGCCCTGGAGGCAGTGAGTGGCCCTGCGGGCAGGTGGGGGCGGGGGCAGGGGATGCAGTGGGGGCGGGGCCAGTTTTTGGGCACTCGGTCTCTAAAAGGTTCGCCATCACTGGAATAGCTAGAAGAAGGATAAAGGGATACTGCTGCTTTCGGTGTCTACTATGGAAAAGCAGTACAGGTTTAGTAGGCAGATGCTCCAGTAGGAACGCCTCCCCGAAATGGAAGCAATCAGCCAGCTGTTCAAAGCTTCCAAGAAGCCTGGATTCCAGATGTCCATCCAGTAGATATGCTGGCTCTGAACCCAATCCACCAGGGCACCAAGAACTGCCATATGCTGCAAAGCCACCACTGCTCCTGTCTCACTTAGGAACTGGGATTCTCACCATCCCAGCTACAGCCATAGGCCAAGTAGGAAAGTATTAAAAAGGGCTTGGAGAGAAAATTAGTGTCCCCATTTCACCAAGTATAGCAAGCACAGAACCTCTGTGACACCTTAAGATATGGACAATTCTCTATCCCAATACAGCTACCACGCATTTCTGAGAAACAAGAAGCTGCAAATTCTGGCTAACAGTAAAAGTTTCCCTTGTGTATTCACTAAATCTTATAGCTGCATTGCTATGTTTCCTCTGACCCACATAATACCATGCAAGGATTAGAAATGAGATCTGAAAAAGGAAACTAGATCAAAGGTGTCAAGATGCAGTTGGTATGTGCCAGATTTGAGGGATGAAGGATGGGAAAGGAAGTGTAATTATAAATGAAGCAGGAGACACAATGATAGCACTGTACAGTTTCAATTAATCTTGAAAACCTTGTTCCCAAAAGAATTGGGGGCAGATGGGATTTCAGAACTCAATTACAAATAAACTTCTTTTCCTGCAATTTACTTTCCACTCTTTCCTGAAACTATAATGGCAATTGAACCTTTTTTTCTTTCATCCTCATTCTTTCTTGCTTGACTGCAGTCATGGTTTCTATTACTTTTACTTACTGCAATTAGCTACATTTGAGCAACAAGTCAAAATCAAACAAAATACATGATCACTTAGTGTTCTGCATGATCTTTAACAAACCCAGCATTTGTTTATTATGATAAGAACAGAGCAGCCCCTGATGGTTGTTCAAGAGTGGTATGAATACATGATACAACAGCCCATTTGTTAATGGGGGGCAGTCAATGACAGAACTGCATCAACATTCCAGCCCACTCAGAAAAACTCCTTTTTTCAGCATAATTTAAAATTATTTTTCAGTCTCTATTGATGGCATTAAAGGACCATGATTACCTCGATAACGAATTCAATCAAGAACAGCACAAAGATGAGTTTTCTCTGAAGAACTCAAAAGTCACATTATTTCTCTAGAAATTTCCTAAAGCTCCACCACCATCAGAAATAGTATTACCTCTGAGGTATTATGAGAAATAGCAGGAAAAGAAAACCTATGTGTAAAGATACTATTTTTCATCCCTCTATAGGAAGGCCCTAATTTCATCCCATTTTTGGTCAAATTCATAGATTATTTTGGTGGCAGTAACCTAATTTTCAAGGACATTGCCCCTTTAAATTCAGGACAGCACAGCATCATAATGACTTCACTGTCACCATAATGATGGAAACAGAGGGTCTCAGAAGCACAAGGGAGAGAATTCTTGACTGCATAACTGATGTGTACCTACTAGACATCAACTTCAGTACTACGGTATAGGAAGGTTTGTGGTTATCATAACAATAAAGCCACCGAGAAAGGAAATCAAAAACCTATTCAGAAAGAAGAATAACAGACAAGGGGACCATTTTGTGGAAGAAACTTCTTTTTAAAAGCAGAATAAAAACTAATCAGAATATTTAAAATGGAAAAAAAAAAGAAAAAATGAAAGAAAAAAAACCAAAGAGCAAAGACAAAGGTGCAGCCGTCAAAGAAAAGGACCTGTAAAGAAGTGACTTCCAATTTTCTCTAGCAGCAGTTATAAGTAAAAATATAAAACAATCCCTTTATGGTTATAGAGTTGATTTGTGGTATGATGAGTGACAAGCAAATTTAAATTTAAACAGATAAATACAGCATTTACATTTTCTCCATAATTTATTATTTTTTAATCCAATCCTCAAAACCATATATTATGACTTCTTTTGTTTCCCACAAAAAATCAATAAGCGATTTCCAACCATTAAATTTAGACAATGTCCTTTCTCTAATTAAAGCAGTCAAGTTGGACATTTCACGAGGTTCTGTCCTCTGCACTGTCCATTCCTCCATTGTGGGTACAGTCAAATCTTTCCACTTTTGTGCACATAACAGTGTCGATATTTTGTGGAAGAAACATCTGACTAAATTGTAGGGGAGGTTAATTCAAATGACATTCTTCCTTTTCAGCTCTGACCTTCTATTTCCGGAATGCCTTTCTTAGCAAATATGTCTGATGCCTGCTTTATTATTGTTTTCAGATGTAGGAAAGGATATGTTTATTCTCTAAGGCTTTTAAATAGTTAGAAACGCGTTAAACTAAGTGCTATGGTTTACAAATCACTACGGCTGAATTTATATATTCCCACAAAGGCAAAAATCAGAAAAACTACTTCCAGATGTACTGTTTGAGAAATTACATAACACAATTTTATGTGCACAGTAGGATATTATATAGTAGTCAACAGAAACATTCATAGCATTGGGTACATACTACTAATGGAAAAAAACCCACCAATCCGCATACTCCTACCCTTCTATAAAAAGTAGAAATGATATTTGCTTAAATATATAGAATGATAAATAGAAAATTGTGCAGCTGTGAGTGGTGTGTATTGGCTAATGCAAATAACTTCACTTATTTTACAGGAAACTGCTGCTGAATCTGTACTTCATCAGTAGCCGGTTTGGAATTCAGCTCCAACTGAATGGAAAATTCAGCTTATATAAAGGAGTATCAGTATCCTAGAGATACCAGTACTGATTAAAAAAAAACCCGGTTGCTTGTAAGATGCGGGATACAGAAAAATAACTGCTAGTCAAAGAACATTCCAAGATCCCTAGCATAGTCTTAAATTCTACCACCACTGGTAGCTTTGGGCCATGCAAATCAAAAAACAAGTGCAGATGGTTTCTAGCTCCCTGAATCAAATGAGAAAAGCATATATATTTAGCTGTTCATTCAAGAGACAAAACATGGATTTTTCAACCTCACTCTCAGCTAGACATCAAAATCTTTAATGCGTTGGAGGTTTTCATTTTCCTGCATCTTGTCAAGTAGAGATGTGCTCTTTGCAAATGTTGACATAGCTTCTCAGTACAGAAAGTAGGAGAAAATTCCACTAAAATGCCTGAATAGATAACAACCTGTATTCACTGGCTCTCTAGCACCTACTCTAAGTAAGCCATCATGCTTTCCTGTAAAGTTTCCTTTTACCAGCAGTCAGACAACAATCCATATCAGAGAGAGAGAGAGAGAGAGAGAAATTAGAGAAACAGGAACAAAGAAAATTATTTGAATTAACTGAAACTGGGAGAAGATGCTGAAGTTATAGCAATGGGGAAAAACATATATGGATAAGAAAGAACTAAGCCAGGGGTCCCCTGGTCTGTGGACCAGTACCGGGCTGCGGCATGCCAGCAACTGGGCCACACAAACAAGCAAAGCCCCATCCACGAGATGCAGGCAGCACACAAAACCACACACCCTCCGATCTGCGGAAAAACCTCTCTCCACAGAACCAGTCCTTGGTGCCCAAAGGTTGGGGACCTCTGAACTAAGCAACATCCAACTCCTCCAATAATACATTTTCCCGTCTAGTAGCAAAAGCTACAATTCTCTCTAAACACAATGGATATTATGATACCCTTTTAGCTCTTGTCTCATTTAACCAGATAGTGAAATGACTCTGAATTGAACATTTCAATAAAAGTAATGGTAAATGTGAACTGCTTGCTCTCTTGCCCTGCTACTTAAAATCTCCTTGAGGCACCAAAGCTACATCAATAATCAGGATCAACAATCACACATATAGCAATTACAAAAACAAAACAAAACCCTAGTTATAATAGCATACATGGAGTCACAGCACCACCATGTGGCCAGATGTAACTGCTATTCCAAGATCAGTGGATGTAGCTGAGAAGCCAAAGAGTTCCAGTTGGTCTTCAAGTCATGAAATTTGGTCTTCAAGTCATGAAATTTAACAAAGAGACTCAACATTATAAAGAAGCCTAGAAACTCTTACCTAGCATTGACAAGCAGGGAAATCTTCTGATTATTGCAGGGCAATAAATCCAGGATGGATGTTTTGTTTTCCCCTTGGTAGGTTTTTGATTTGTTTAATCAAGGTAATTCAAGGTTAGACTGTTCCTTAATCAATCGGCCTAATCAAGGAACTATAAAGGAAAAAAACAATATGTCACCAACTACGACAGGGCAAGCTACTGTCCTCGACTTAAAACCATTCATTTAGTGACCATTCAAAATTACAATGGCACTGAAAAAAGTGACTTGTGGACATTTTTTACACTTAGCACCATTGCATCATCCCCACGGCCACACAATCAAAATTCAGACGTTTGGCAACTGGCTCATATCTATGAAGGTTGCGGTGTCCCGGGGGTCATGTGATCCCCTTTTGTGATTTTCTGACAAAGTAAACGGGGAAGCCGGATTCACTTAACAACTGTGTTACTAACTTAAACAACTGCAGTGATTCACTGAACAACGGTGGCAAGACAGATAGCAAAATGGGGCAAAACTCACCAACAGTCTTATTTAGCCACAGAAAGTTTGGGCTCAACTGTGGTCGTAAGTCAAGGACTACCTGTATATAAGCAGAGAGGAAACGCCACTTCCTTCTGGCACTGATCATGTTACCTAGTTTGGTAATGAAACGTCTACAGGAAAACAGCCAAGTTCAGAGAACACCCAGGACTCCACAGTTCAATCCTGAACCATAGATGTTCTCCTCTAACAATGAATATTTATTATCCTAAAAGTCTACAAAACTGGAAACAAATACTGGCTCAAGAACACTTATCTCTGAAATGGCCAAGGACTACGAAAGAATATGACTGTAGTAACAAGTTATATAAGAGTGTTAGCCATTGGAAAGCAGACTTAATCTCCCAATGACATCTGAAGGTTATTTTTAATACACCCATTTAAGTGTACAGTATCCACTTAGCCCTTTAAAAAGTTCCTAGTTCCTTTACTCTTGGAGCTATAACCTCGAGATTCAAAGGATACTGAAATCTGTGTTCAATATTAAACAAGAAAAATACAAAAGGAATGAAATGTTTCAGTCAGACCATAAGATGGCATTGATTTGCTACAAATGGGGTGATTCCTACCACAGTAACCAAAGAAAAATGTGTTGGATTCCAAATGAAATCACAGATCATAAGGAAACTATAAAGAGAAATTATGGTACTGATTCAAGAACAATATAAACCACAATATTCTAAGTTCAGGAACTATGGACGTGAGACAATGAGACTTGCACTAGAGAGAAACATAAATCAATAACCTAACACAAATTCCTGGCTAAAATCTGTTATTTATTTCTACAGAAATAAAACCTCCCAGAAGCAAAGATCCTCTGCTTCTTTTCCCTTTTTGAAAGGAGAAAATGCTACTCTTTTCTAGTCCAGTAACTCTTGCCTTTATTTTTAAATGATGTTTTTTTTCTATCTCTAGCATAAGGCTGAATTCGGTAAAATTAGTACTGGCAGCCTTGTACAAGAAACCGTACCGTTTTGAGAGGACGCAGATTGATAGTCCTTCATAAAAAGATGGCATACACAACCACTTTTAACAATAAATTATTATGGCATTAGAAAACAGTGCTTTAAAACTCATATATAAAATGCAAAATATCAACTAAAAGAACAATATCAAACCACAAGACACTTGATGAATAAAAACAGCTATTCCCATCACTACAAATATCCAGGAATATATTTTATCCCTAAAATAAAGTAGCCTCCCCAAAAGTACAGCTTTCCCCATCACAATAATTTTCCATTACTCTCTTTTAGTAAGTCACTCCCATAGTCTCATGGGAAGATATTGCTTCCACTAGGAAAAATCTAATCTCTGCTGATTAGAAAGCATAAGTTGATACACATAATATATTAACAGTGATTATATTAAATTCATTAATTGTTGTTAGTAAACCTACACAGAACTTTAAAGATTTAAATCCGCAAACAAAACACATCAAGTCAATGTGCTAAGGGGGACTGCCGAGCGTTTCCGATAATGTATTGAGTTGGATTGGGGTTTTTTGTGTGTTATAAATGCATCATATTACTTATTGTTTAATTATAAAAATTAATAAAATTTTATTAAAAAAAAAAAGTCAATGTGCTAAGGGCAAAATCGAATTTTTAATTTTTCTGTGAATCTTTTTGAAAACAGCTTTACTTTCCCCCCAGGGCCTTCCAAATGCATGGAGAAAGACTGCAGGAGTCTTTCTGGCCCTGCCTGCAGGGCAGAAAGCAAACCTCCTATCCTTTTCTTCCACTAAAAGAAAGAAAAAAACTCTTGTTGAGGTTAAAGCCTAAAGATTCTTTCCCACAGGGGAACAAAATTGAAAGGGATGATTCTACCACAGGAGTCTTCAAACTTGGCCCTTTTATGACTTGTGGACTTCAACTCCCAGAATTCCTCAGCCAGCATGCCTGGCTGAGGAATTCTGGGAGTTGAAGTCCACAAGTCATAAAAGGGCCAAGTTTGAAGACCCCTGTTCTGCCACAACAACTTGGTGACCAGTGTCAGAACTCCATGCCCGAATAGACAGTAAAGATTCCACATTCCTTGTTTCTCTTTTCTGCAAATAAAAAAAGTCCTGGTGCTTCTCTGTAGAGAGGCTCAGTTGTCCACTACACTACAAAGAACAACCAAAATCAGCACAGACATTCGATGTTACAGAAGAGTAAAAGCAACCCCATACTGGCTGAGCTCATGCATCGCATTAAACCACTGTAGCTTTTTTTCAACAAATGGTGATAAAAGCAAATTACATCTTAACATAATGGGTTAATCTAATTACTAATCACTAACTAATCATTAAACAACCATTATTTAAATCACTTCAAATATGCAGATGATGTTGTTTTCTTCTCACAAGACCCAGAAGAGTTACAAAGGGACATATAAGAGCTGCACAAAGCCAGGAGAACTGTTTGGCTTAAAAATAAACCTGAAAAAGAACCAGATTATGTTTAATAAATTTACCAAAGAAAGAAAAAAAATTATATCTGGAGAAGAACTAGATGTAGTAGTACTACATTTAGTAGTACTACTAGATATAGTACTATACCACATATACCCTGGCCAAAGGATCTCAGTGGAAGGTGATACAATAAAGGAAATTGAACAGCGTGTTATATGTGGTTGGCAGGCATTCGGCAAGCTAAGCATAATTTTCAAGAATAACCTCCCCCTGTGCCTGAAAGGTTTTTGATCAGTGTGTATGCTACCTGCTCTAACATATGCCGGTGAAACATGGATACTAATCGATATAAAAACTACAAGTGGCATAAACAGCCATGGGAAAGATACATGCTCGGCATTGTAAGACAAGATAGAAAGACCTGCACATGGATTAGAAAACAAACAAAAGTATACGATATCATCAAGAGAGTAAAAGAATCGAAATGGAAACGGGCTGGTCACCTAGCAAGAAGAACTGATGGCAGGTGGACCAAGGCAGTCATAGAATGGATCCCACTTGATAAAAAGCGTCCACAAAAGAGACCTAAAACAAGATGGATCAGCAACATCGGCAGGCCCAATTGGCAAAAGAAAGCTTAGGACCGTATGGGTTGAAAACATGCAGGAGAGGTCATCCTGCAGTGGATAGACAATGGCTAAAATGATGATGATGTATCATCTACTTAATTCTAATAGGTCTGAATATTTCTTTTTTCTCTCTCTCCCACAAAAGAGGTTGGAGAAGATTACCTTAATAATTACTTAGAGTGGAGTGGGTGTTCTGATTTGGAATATATGCATTGATCCAGCAAGAAGAGAAAAATCTAGCAATGATAGTAGTTGGCTTTATAACAACCGCCCAAAAGTTGGATTGCTCACAATTCCTTGCTTCATATTTTATTGTGTGAATTCCTTTTGGAATTTTTCATTTCAAAACATACAACTGAATAATTGTAACCAGATAAAAGGTATCCATACAGATATAAAATACAATTCTTAATTTCTTTAAAACAGCCGATTTTAATAAATTTTACAAACTTGGCAAAATCACCCTTTTAATAAAAAGTTATACTTTTTTGAAGTTGTGGCTCTATTTGGGGGAAAAGAAAAAATATATATAAAGAACAGTTTACATCTTATTCATGTAAAAACATCTGCTATTCAATTTTGATTGATTTTAAAACATTTATATAGCTGCCCATCTTCCAACCAACTCTGGGCCGCTCCCAATATGTGCCGCATTCAACTAAGTTTTATTTCTGAGTAGAGAATCGTATAGACAGGTTCACACTGGCTTGTTTCATGACAGAATTTTTGAATAAAGTATAATTATCTACACTCATACAACATGTTACTTTAAACAAACTATTAGAATTAGTGTAAAATGAGAAGCCAATCACTAAATTGCATATTAAGATTATGAAAAGGAAATGTGTTAATCAGCTGATTAATGAATAGATGTTTATACAGTGCTCACAAACCTCATGTCTATCTTTATCAGATAATTTAGTATGTTATGGAAGGTGTATAGTTAAACAAACCATTATTTATTATACATACTGAATTTTTGTTTGTACTTGATTTTAATTCTCTCTTGCCTTATTATATTAATTGCAATCAGCTACAGCATTTATGAGACCCAGTTTAATGTAGCGATTAAACCATGGCATAAGGCTAATCAGCAAGTGGATATTAGATATTGCAGTGCTATCTTAGGCTTCAATTTAAACAACACACTAGAGTGAAAAATCAGACTCATTTGTCTTCATTCATTATTCTGTTATGTTGTGACAGCAATCTGATTAACATTTGTAAAAATCAAGAGCCTTCTATCTCCCACTGATGTTGAGGTTGTATACTGCACTGAGTAAGGTTTGGAGATGATTTTCAAGATTCAAGATTCTTTCCAATGATAATTCTATGACATAATGGCTCTCTAAAATAGAAAGAAAAAAGAAAGAACTGTTTCAAAACTATAGCCTAAACTCAATGACTCTCTCTAGTGAACATATCAGTAATTCAGGACGCTGAAAAGCTGAAATTGGACATACTAACATTTTCACTAAACAGAGTGAAGAAAACTTACACAACAGTAGTTTTCCCATCTCTCTGCACAACACAAATCCTGAGTGAAAGAAGCATAAATGATGCACTCTTGGGCAGAATCCTTCAAACACTCTTATTACCCTGGCCTATACTTATTCCAGAACAGGTAATCCTCAACTTACAATTACAGTTGAGCCCAAAATTTAAGTTGCTAAGTGAGAAATTTGTTAAGTGAGTTTTGCCCCATTTTACGACTTTTCTTGCCACATTTGTTAAGTGAGTGACTGCAGTTCTTAAATTAGTAATATGGTTGTTAAGTGAATCTGGTTTCCCCATTCACTTTGCTTGTCATGAGGTCTCAAAAGGGGTTCCCTTGACCCCGGGACACTGCAACCATCATAAATGTAAGTCAGTTGTCAAGCATCCAAATGTAAATCATATAACTAAGGGGATGCTGCAATGGTCATAAGTGTGAAAAATGCTCATAAGTCACTTTTTTAGTGCCATTGTAACTTTGAACAGACACTAAATGAACTGTTGTAAGTCAAGGACTATCTGTAGTTGCATTCTTGGGGCATAGGGTTAGCATTAAAGGTATTATTTTGCAGCTACAAACTGGGACCATCAAATACTCATAATTCCAGGATAGACAACTACATTTCAGAAATCTCCAGACGTGCTGGCAAGATCGTTGTCCAAATTTTCCGTTAGCACAAGTCTCTGGCTGTGAATCCTACAAATTGTAGCTGGATCTATCTATCTAAGTTGTTCTTAGAGAAAATGAAGCACCTTTCCAAATAAACTGCACGTCCTTTTCAACAGAAATGGAACAAAACTCCTACTCAGCTTGCCCCTATGATCCATTGCCCCCTTAGCTCTCTCTTGACAGTTCTCACCTTGGCGAAAAGGTTCTTCTCCTCTTTCGTCTCCTCTGGGTGCCACTCAACCACGTCCAGAGGGCGAGCCGGCGGGATCCGGGTAGAAACCGTGGGATTCGTTGTTTGGCCGGAGGAGACCGCACGAATCGGTAACCCCAGCAACCTCTGCGAGCCCGCCAGCCTCCGCAACGCCGCCATGGTCAACAACAATCTAACCGGAAGCGGAACCAGTTCCTCCGGAAGTTGCGCTGGGAAGGGGAAGCAAAAGTTTCACGCTTTTTGTTTTGTTTTGTTTGGATACAGTAATGGTGGAGAAGATCCGATGGATATTTCGGAATTGTAGAGAGATGCCTTTTTTCTTTTTCTTTTAAATAAAAACCCCGATAGAGAAGTTGAAAAAGCCTCTATGACGGTGTATGACTTAGATTGTTAGTGGCATTGAACTCCAAAGATTGCTTATTAGTATAAATAAATCTCTCTCTTAGGGTTTTCTCTTCAAATGGTCCCTACTCTATTGCCTGGATTCTGTATTGCAAAGCTAGCAGGTTTGCAAGGTGAGTAATAGATCAATTGCTCCAGCTACCTTTTATTCTGGAAAATAATGTTTCTGCCCGTAACTTTATTTTAAAAAGTATACCTCAGCTCAATTGTTTGTCAGTTTTCCTTATTGCAGCTGTTAATAGTGCTGTCCTGTTTTTTTTATTATTATTCTATGTAGAAAACGTCTCATGAATTCTTGGGGGGGGGGTTATTCCAAATACAACACCCTCCTGACTTCACAATGGAAAAAGTAACTTAGGAAGCGACAGGTAAAAATATTCCCTTGACGCCTGCTCCAGCTGTATTCTTTCCTCAAGGCCAGTGACACTAAATATTATTTAATATTTTAATGTACAATGATTTACCAGCTTCTAAGCCTCTTTGGAAGATTGTATATAATAAAAGGAGAGATGCAACGATTAATAAAGATTTCCATTTACGCTTAGGTTTACACAACGTAGTGGACTGAAGTGAGTTTTGGTGCAGAGTGTAAACCTAGCTGGTGCAGTTAGTGTACTGTTCAATATGATGCGCAGGCAATTCATAGATAAATTGATGGTTACTGTAGGTTCCGCACAGTTGGTTGGGTATCCCTACTCCTTTTGCAGAAGCTTTTGCAAACAAGGAGCCGATCTTTCTAGACTCCAACTAACAAAAAATATTCGCATCTGTCAACAAAGAAACAAAACGAAATCAAAGCAAACTCTCCGAGCAGCTCGGAGGACCAGCGAGCTGGCGCGAGAAAAGCGAACGACGAACCAGAGCTGAAGCGACGGAGTCTTGTACCAATCGTAAAACAGAGTGGGCGGTCACTACCACAGTGCGAACCAATGGGTGCACGCGGATGGGCTTTCTTGCGCGCTAGGGGAAATGAGGGAGGCGGTCGGACGCTCCGGTGTCACCGACGACGACCGTGACGCAGAGAGTCTTGGGAAGAGGCGGGGGGGGAAGGTGGCTTGGAGAAGCGCCGCCATTTTGCAAGGCGAGACGGGTGGCTTGGTGGTTTCTCTAGCGGTCGGGAGCCTGGGAAGGGTTCGCCAGGTGAGTAAGGCGGCGGGAGAGGCCGGGCGCGCCGAGGAAGGTGGGGCTTGATGTCCTGGACGGGGCGGTATAGGCGCGACAGGCAGGGGCCCTGGCAATCCGGGAGAAAGCATCGTTCCTCCCTCCTGGTCGAGAAGAAAACCGCCTAGCTTTGGAGCCTGGCGGAAACTGATCCAAAGGCCGCTTTTGTGTTTTCCGCGCTTGAAATACTCTCTAATTTTGCCCCCGTATCCGAACACAAAAGAGGAAGGGGAAACCTGCTCAGTAGTGGAAGGGGAGGGGGGAGCGGGAGCGAAAAGCTCCTATTGAGAGAGCCTTGGGCTCGCCTCCTAGGTCCTATGTGTATATCAATCAATCAGAATAGAGTTGGAAGGGATCTTAGAGGTTTTCTAGTCCAGCCCCCTGCTCAAGCAGGAGATTCTATACCAGGGGTAGTCAACCTTGGCTCTTTTATGACTCGTGGACTTCAACTCCCAGAATTCCTGAGCCAGCATGGCTGGCTCAGGAATTCTGGGAGTTGAAGTCCACGAGTCAATAAAGAGCCAAGGTTGACTACCCCTGTTCTATACCATTCCAGACCAGTCCCTTCTTAAAGGCCTCCCTCCACTGATGAATCGCCCACACTTTCTGAAGGCAAGCTGTTCCACTGATTAATTATCCCCACTGTTAGGAAGTTTCTCCTTAATTCCAGGTTGTTTTTCTCCTTGATTAGTTTCCATCCATTGTTTCTTGCCTTGCCCCTCTGGTGCTTTGGAAAATAAGTTGACCCCCCCCTTCCTCTTATGAAGAGGAGGGGGTCAATATGAAGAGCAACATGTTTTTGTGGCAGGTCAAGAACAAACATCAATTGTGGAGCAAGCTTTTGAGGTCTAGAATCTGTTTTCTCTGGAGATTGGAAGGGCAGATACTGCAAAAACACTGAGGAAAAACAGCGGAAACATTGAGGAGCTAAACGGGCCAGGAAATGTAAGACAGGCAGTTAGTCTGAAACACTGAGAACTGCATATGCAGCATGATAACAAAGAACCCCAGGTTTGCCAATTGCTGGTAATATTACTATCTTCAATATGATAAGCCCCACTCATACTTAGGGAGTATCTTCTGTTGAATTCATTGACATTTATTTTTGAGTAGAAACAGTCGTTTAGTACTGCTTACTGCATCCACTTTTGGTCACCATATTATAAAAAAGATGTTGAAATTCTGGAAAGAGTGCAGAAAAGAGCAATAAAGATGATTAGAGGGCTGGAGGGTATAAAATATGGGGTATATGAAGAATAGTTGCAAGAATTGGGTATGTCTAGTCTATTGTGTTTTTCCAAAAATAAAACCGGGTCTTATTTTTTTTGCCTCCAAAAGAGGCATCAGGTCTTATTTTGGGGGGATGTCTTTTATACTCACCTTCAGCACTGACAGCCCCGCCCAGCTGGTCCACTTCTGCGGCTGAAAGAGCAGCTTCATTCTGCAGGTGCATTTCGGTCTGCAATTTCGTAGTCAGGCCTTTCCGGAAGGCCTCTGCGGCCGAGTACCAAGCTATGGATTGAATCCACAGCTCAGTCCTCGGCTATGGAGGTCTTGCAGAACCGAGCTATGGATTGAATCCATAGCTCATTCTTGGCTGCAGAGGCCTTCTGAAAAGGCCTCTGACTGAGAAATGCAGTCCTGGCTGTAGGAGACACCTCAGAAGAAGTGGGCCTTGGAGGAGAGGCCTGGCTGCAAGGTAAGGGGATGTGTGGGGCAGCTCCACACCCCCACCCTAGCTTGATTTTTAGGTATGTGCCTCGCCCCAAAATTAGGGCTTATTTTTGGCATAGGGCTTATATTAGGCCCACTCCCAAAAATCAAGCTAGGGCTTATTTTCGGGAAAACAACGGTAGTGAAAAGGACTGGGGTGACAATGTTTCAAGCAGGGTTGGACTAGAAGACCTTCAGGGTCCCTTCCAACTCTATTATTCTATTATTTCAGTTTTCTGAGAATTGGTGGTTCAATTTGCAGTACTTGATGGGAAAGCGGTCTTCCATATTTCATCGTTCCTAAACTTGATTTAAGTTTAATATTTAAATTTTACATAAATCTAAACTAGAGCAGGTAGAATGATTTCTGTATCTTGGTAGAATATTTAATAAATATAGGAAAAGGGATGGAGAAATATTAGGATTATAATATTGATAGAAAGAAATGGGTAATATATGAGCTGTTGCAAAGGAATGTTAGACTCGGGAATGAATGGGTGCCGAGTGAAATTGAGGGAGTCCAAAAGGTATGATTAAGACAAAAGAACAGTTGATTCTTGTTATTCATGGATTCTGCATTTTCAAATATGCCTACTTGGTGAAAATTATTTGTAAACACAAAATACTCATGGCACTTTTGCAGTCATTTATGGATACAGAGAGAAGCAAAAAATTGAATTATACAAGCTGAGGTTTCAGTGTTTGCTAATTCAGTTTTCAGTGTGACTTCATAGAACATAACTATCATGAATAATGAGAATCTTCTATGTGTCGAGATGATTTAACTATATAGAGAGAATCAGACTGAATCACAAATCCAATATAAGAAGGAAGAGAAAGAAGAAGAAAAAGATTGTGAAAGTCATGGCTGGTTCGATGGAGTTGGTAAAGATCCTCCAAAGGAAAGAGTTGAGAATTTAAAAATAAAAGGAAATGTAAAAAGCAGTGTATGAAAGTGATACAAACAAGGTTGGTATGCAATGATATAAGGATATGGAGTGATGTAGTGAATGGTTTGATATAAATTAGATTTAGCTATATTTTGTTCTCTTTGTACCTGATGCCTTCATTACTTCTTCTTGTGTCATATCCGTTATCGGACGTTGGCGATCATGTTGGTGATCCTGTTTTTATCAGCAGCCGCATGAAAAAGTGCTGCTGAGTTTTGTCCAAACCAATCTCTTCGATTTGGAAGCCACGATGTTCTTCTTCTGCTTGGACCTCATTTACCTTCAATCTTTCCCTGGAGGATTAAATGGAGTATGCCGTATTTTTCTGGGTGTTGCATCACATGTCCAAAATATTCTAATTTTTGTTTTTTAATTGTTTTGATGATTTCCCTTGGCTTTCCCAGGTGGCTTATCACCTCCTCATTTCTGATCTTGTCAACCCAGCTTATATGTAACAGCCGCCTGTAAATCGACATTTCAAATGCTTCTAGTATCTTCAGGTGGCCCTCTGTTACGTAGGCTTATTATTTTTACTCCTTTTCTGCACTTTGCAAAACATTGGTTATATATATAGTAGGTTTTCCCCTCAGAACCCCTGTATCCTGTACATCAGTGGTTCTCAACCTTTTTAATGCCGCGACCCCAACCGGTCGTAAGTCGAGGACTAAACCGGTCGTAAGTCGAGGACTAAACCAGTCGTAAGTCGAGGACTAAACCGGTCGTAAGTCGAGGACTACCCAACNGGTCGTAAGTCGAGGACTTTCCCTGCCCGGGAGCGCCGCGCATGCGTGGTTCCGCCCCCTGCGCCGGCCGAGGCGTAGCTGGCAAGCGGCAGAGACGGAGCAGGCCGACCACCAGCTGGCCCAGCCCAAGGGAGGTAAGGCACCCACCGGAAAAGGGGAAAAAAATGGCGGACAAAAAAAATGGCGGACAGCCTTGCTTGGCGACCCCCATGAAATGGTCGATCGACCCCAAATGGGGTCCCGACCCATAGGTTGAGAACCACTGCTGTACATACTCATAGATAAGCGCATCTACATCTAAGCAGCCCCTTGAATTTTTAACCAAAATGATCTGTATCACCTTCAGATAAGCCAATTGTGAAAATTTTAAAAAATACAAAAATTTTGAAGTATGGCTTATCAGGTGGTGGCACATTTTTCATGATATTTTGGTTAAAAATTTGAGGGTCATCTTATCCACAGATGGACATATATGGTTATATATTGTATGTGTGCATTATACAGTACTGTTTAATAAACATTGTGCTATAGAATATATAATGGGGCTGTGAGAATGATCTTGGGAGATGAGAGGAAGTGCTGCAGCTTAGACAATAGTCAGACAAGAGATATCTCAGTCTGTGGAAGTAATAGGGGCATGGAAAATATTTCAAAAGACACCCACCCCCTTAATTTTCTGAAAAGTAAAAGCAGGGCAGTGGAGAAATGCTTTCAAATTCTGTTACTGTAGCTTTACAATAAGAGTATATTGGTACTCATGGTTTTGATTTTGGTCCAGACTTGAAGTGCTGACAGAATGGCTTTATTAAAAAAAATGATTGTTTTATATTAGATATCAAGCCATTAATTGACAGTGTGGCTGTTCTCATCAAAGTAAGTTCAGAAGATCAAAATGAAGACAAAGTAATCAAAATTTTGGAAGATGAACAAATCTTGCAAAACTTGAGAGATGTGGGATTTTGGAGGTTTTTTTTTTAAATGTGATATATTTAATACTCTGCAGTGAAACCTGAACGGTGATGCTGATCTCAGCAATAAGATATAAACCTTGGTTCTGAAATCACATTTTTGGAATTAGATTTTAGAACTTGCTAAGCAAGAGACAAACTGTGTTATGCTTAACCTATGAGATAAACTGATGAAGCTGAGCATACATTTTCAAACATAAAAAAATAAAAAATTCACAGCCACTGAATCTCCGCACGCTCATCTACAAATGTATATTTCATCTGATCTGCTTGGGAAGGAAGGCAGAGTTTAAATGTTAAAATATTTTTGACTAGAGACATATTTCTGAATGGCATTATTGGTCATCTTTAAGTAAATTTAAATTAAACATCAGAGGAGAAGGTACTAATGGGATATAAGTGATATCGTGACTGATTTGGCCACTGGGAATTTGTCTTTCTTGGTCAGTTTTAATTAGAATCATATTTGGGAAGAGTTTTTGTTACTTGTAAGAGGCTTTAATTAAGTTATTAAGTTTAGTTATTACATTTTGGGTTGGATTTCAACTCTAAGAAGGGCGATAAAAATTAGTGTATCTTGTTGGAGTGAATAAGAAACTAGTTCATAGAATAGTCAGCATGCACAAAGAAATGGGCGATATTTATATTCTTTGTATGTCTTAAATTCCATTAGCAATAGCACTTAGACTTATATACTGCTTCATAGTGCTTTACAGCACTCTCTGAGCGGTTTGCAATGTCAGCAACAATCTGGGTCCTCATTTTACCACTCTTGTAAGGATGGAAGGTAGAGTCAACCTTGAGCCCATCAGGATTGAACTTCAGACTGTGGGCAGAAGAGTTAGCCTGCAATACTGCATTCTAACCACTGCACTACTACAACAAAAACTGTAGTTTTATGATGATTTAATTGTACCTTGCCTTTAGTTTAATATTAGATGGATGGGAACTAGAAAGCCAAGCATAGATCCTACAAAGACCATTAGATTTAACCTGGCAGGGATAAGAAAATCTTTATTTCTTAAAAGATTAATTCCAGTTTTTTATAGGAACCATTACAGTGAGTATATGAATAATGGTAGCAAAGTACAAGTGGTCCTTGGGATATGGCCATCTGTTCAGCAACCATTCAGACTCGGTGATTGCACCAAATAAGTGGGATTTATAACTGGCCCTTGGCGTTCCAGCCATCACAGTGCGTCTCCTGGTCATGTGACTGTGATTTCCAATGTTCCTGCTGGGTTCCTACAAGCAAAGTCTATGGAGAGGTTGGAAGTCATAGTCACATGTGGTCCCTGCTTAATGATGGCACTTGGGACTACTGGAATTGTTGCTAAGTGACACGTTGCTAAGTGATGTTGCATTTTACTTCTGTGTCAATTAGCAATGGCAATTCCCATCTCAATTACTATTGTAATGTGAGGATAACCTGTATATTTGTTATGGAGCTCATAAAGAATTCACAATTTTCTGTTGTCTTACCTGTGTTTGTTCTTCTCCGTTGAAAATTCATGGAATTTAGTTTTCATAAGCAACTGCACTAAGAAATATAATTAATTCTGGAATTCTACAAGAGAATAACAGAGAATGTTTCTGAAAGGATTTTTTTTTATTAGTGGGAGCTTTGTCTACTGAGACTCAAAGTGCTTTAGACCCATAAATCTTTCTAAATCTGTTTCGAACTTCAAAAATGCAGAAGATTATCTGACTGATAAAACACAGGAATTATGTACTCAAAGTCAGATAGCCAGTTGATTAAAAAGCTAAGAATGCATTTGTAAAGTTTTAACTAGTATGAATACATGAAAGATGTATTAGAATTTAGTCTCTTTCTGGAGCTCAGAAAAAGGGGAGGGATCTGAAGTATATAGTGGGAAAAGTTGTGATCTGTCCTTACCTGCCTATGTTTTCTGAAACCATAACATTTTCCCTATGAACAATTTATGGAAGAACTCTCCACATTATTTAATAATAACCAGTGATACAGATTTGACCTTAGTTAGATACAGAGCTGATTCCAGCAATGAGATGTTAGATTTACATTTAAGTTAACATACATCTTTGCAAAGTTGAAGATAGTAGTTGGAGTTTTTGTGAAATTGTGGGTTACCACTGTGGGGAATTGCAGATCTGAGAACCTGTAACCATTCTTGTATTATAATGTAATACACGGATTTGTGCCATATCCAGAATTTTCTTTTTCTTATTTACAGAATTATATCTTAATCAGATCTTTAACTTTTAGTATTGATCTAATGCATTGCTTATTGTTCATAGTTTTGTCAGTGATTAGTACTGCATTAACCAAGTATGTTCAATTCAGAGTTCAATCAGGATAATTATCTTTATCTTATTTCTTGGGTTTACATGTTCTGTATTTTCTTACTTATATTCTTTTCACTTATCTTCTTTCAAAACATTACATTCAATTAATTTAAAAATTATGCAGCCTTTACACATGAAGCCGGAAGCATTTTGATTTTAGAAATTACTTTAGAAGTTACTGCTGCTGGGATTCTAAGCTACATGAGCTTATAGAATAGAATAAACACACGGTATTCTATTTTCCCTACAGAAATCTTTATAATCCACTTCTTATGACCTTCTGGGATGGCAGTTACCCATTGAAGGGTTCGTGTTGGGAGATTCCTGAGGCATTTGCACTTCACAGATAGCAATGGACTATGAGAGAAGGTAGAGTATTCTTTCAATTACTTTACAGCGTAGGAAGAAATATATTGTTTCTATTTGTCTTTAAGATTGCTAAGGTTAGATAAGCAATGCTGTTAAGCAAAGGAGTTGTGAAAAGAAATCAGTAATTTTAGGATCTGCTCTGTTAAAACTTCATACAACCAAAATGGTGCCTCTATGTATGGACATGACCAGATGTAATATATAGAAATCATAACGACTATATTATTGCTAATAATAGGAGGAAGTCAATTATAATATCAACGGCATGACCAGGTGCTGACTGTGGAACAACTTCAACTTAAGCTAAAGAAGAAGAAAGCTAGTCAGTTTCCAGGATATGATCTTGATGAGGCATAACTTCAATACTGTCTAGAAGCCACAAGCTCTCAGCACATGTTGTTTTGATACACACACGCACACACACAGAGTGTTTTGTTGTATGCTGCCCAGAATGACTTGATTGTGAAATGGGCGGCTACATGGATAAATATAAATATATAAACACACTTCTTGTAAACAAGTGTAAGGGAAATAATACTCCTTGGAAGCTCTGACTTCTTTAAATATTTTATCACTTTTTTCTGTTTCAGTTGTGTTAAGAAGCTGTAATGGAAAGTTTAAGTAGAACATATGCTCTCCTCTTTGTTAGTAGTGGTGCTGGCACTTTACAATTCTTTTTAACATTCCTTCTTTTTATACATTTTAGAGGTGGCCGTGGGGATCGGACAGGTCGCTATGGTGCTGTTGAACAGATTCAAGATGAAAACTCAGAAGGCCGGAATCAGAGGGACCATGATTACAGAGATATGGATTATCGATCCTACATGAGAGATTTCAACAGCCAGGAACCTGCTAATGACTACGATGATTCCTCCGAAGAACATAGTGTGGAGGTAAGTTGAGGGTAAAATCTCCTTCCAATAAATCCTGTCTCCTATTTATTTAATGGTCACATTCATGTAGTTTTTCTCAGCAACAATAAGGTAATGGCTTTTCTGAGCAATTAAATAACTTGGAGCCTTTGAATAACTGCTGCCTCATGGGTTAGAATTCCTTTGACTTATGCTTCAGAACTTCTTTCATACTTTAGAATCCCTAAGGAAATTTCATACCATTCGAAGTGCAGCCGATTGGGGAGGTCAAATTTATTTACTATTTATTTCTTCAATTTCTATGCCACCCATCTCTCCTCAAGGCAGCTCTATGCAGCTTAATAATCATTAAAAACTAATAAAAATGTTAAAACAATAAATAGCAACCTCAAATTAATTTGAAATTGGTAAAGATGGTAAGAAAGAAAGCAAAAGCTTGGGGGGGGGAATCTTATCTAGTCTGTTAACCGTCTCCAGAATGATCTTATCCCATTGGGGCCCCAGGCCAGTTGGCAGAGTCAGGTCTTCAAGCCCTTTCAGAAGACCAGAAGGGTGGGTGCTGATCTCCCCTGGGGGGGGCACAATGTTCCAAAGGGCAGGAGCCATGGCAACTGGCACACAACACAAAGTTGTGCAAAGGATCTGCTAGCCATGACTGTCACTTGCCCTTCAAGCAGGAGTCATGAGTCCAGGAGAACCTCCGGGTTGTACACCAAGTCTGTCTGGGGTAGTACAAGCCCTCCAGAAGTAAAAATGTTAAAAATTCTGGATCCTGAAGCTCTGTGCACCCAAAGCCATTTGGTCTTACCAGAGTTCAGCCAAAACCTGTCATCCCCCATCCAGATCTCCACAGCCTCCAGGCACTGCAAGAGAGCAGCGGCAGCAGCACTTAGATCACTGGGGATGGATAGGTAATGTTGAGTATCATTAGCGTACTGATTGTACCTCATGCCCTGGTGGCGCATGATGTCACCCAGTGGCTTTATGTAAAAAGAAGTAGAAAACTGTGCCTTGCCACACGCCACAAAGGGGCAGCCATGAACTGGAGTTTTCATTCCTTGTCAACATCAATTGGGACCTGCGTTGGAGAAAGGAGACAAACCAGGGCAAGACTGTGCCACCCAGCCCCAAGCCCTGCCCTAGCAGTGCCCAAGCCCTAGCAGTGTTCCAATATCTCAGGGGCTACCACAAAGAAGAGGGAGTCAAGCTATTTTCCAAAGTGCCTGAAGGCAGGACAAGGAGCAACAGGCGGAAGCTAACCAAAGAGAGAAGCAACCTAGAACTAAGGAGAAACTTCCTGACGGTTAGAACAATTAACCAGTGGAACAGCCTGCCTCCAGAAGCAGTAAATGCTCCAACACTGGAAGTTTTTAAGAAGAAACTGGACAGCCATTTGTCCGAAATGGTATAGGGTTTCTGCCTGAGCAGGGGGTTGGACTAGATGACCTCCAAGGTCCCTTCCAACTTTATCATCATCATCATCATCATCATCATCATCATCATTATTATTATTATTATTATTATTATTATGTTTGATTATCAAATCAGATGGCACATTAGGTCACACAAAGCAAACAAATGAGGTGGATCAATCAAAATAGAGACAACCAATTAACTCCTCACAGGAGTTTATTCAGCCAACCCCTCTAAATTAAAATCCTACATAAACTACAAATACTGCAGGGCAACAGAACTTTTGAAATTTGCATTGGGGAAGCCTGGTTAGGATACAGGATAAAATTATTTGGAAAACCTGATCAAAGCCTGGAAACCTTGACTACTAAATATGCTTTCCGGGGTTTGTGGTGATCCAGAACATCTGGAAGTGATAGGTTTCCACTTCTGATACAACCAATTCTATCTTCTCTTGTAGTAGTAGTAGTCGTCATAATAATAATAATAATAACAATAACAACCATAATATAATATAATATAACCGGTCCAAAAGGATACCATGGTTAATGCTATCAAAGACCGCTGAGAGGTCAAGGAGAGCAAGGACGGAGGCACTAACCCTATACCACTCTGACCAAAGATCATCCACAGTGCCAGTAGCATTTAGGCGTATGTGCCGCCTCTTTTACAGCACTCTTTTCAGATGGTTTACAATGTAAGCATTATTTGCACATTGCGCCCAACAATCTGGGTCCTCATTTTTACTGACCTCAGAAGGATGGAAAGCTGAGTCAGTCTTGAGCCCCATCAAGATTAAACTCCAGGTAGTGGGAGGAGTTTGCCTGTAATACTACACTTTAACTACTATGCCACCAGTGCTTTTCCTATCCCCAAAACAGCCTGAATCCTGATTGGAAGGGTTCAAGATAATCCATTTTATTCATAATCCTCTGAAGCTGCCAAGCCACCACTTTTTTTTACCATTTTCCCTATAAAGGGAAGGTGGGAGACTGGATGAAAATTGTCCAGACAAGTGGGATCAAGAGATGGTTTTTTCAAGGAGAGGGCAAACTAGGGCCTCCTTAAAAAGTCCTGGAAATGTCCCCTACTGCAATGAAGAATTTATCACTGCCTGAACCCACCTGGCAGTCACCATCCTAGAGGCTTTCACCAAACAGGAAGGACAGGAATCTAATTGACAGGACCACTGCACTGTACAACATCAAGGACCCTGTCCATTTCCTCAGGTCCCACAGGATCGGGTAAGATCTTTCCCCAGGCATTTCTTATGGACCTGGCACCTTGTTCCAGCTGAGAGTGAATCCAAACGACTTCAACAGATTCCCCTGTATGGCCCTGGAGATGATCACGTGAGCTCTCCTGTCCCAGGAGAGACCGGGTGATCCTGAACAGGGCTGCCAAGCAACAATCTGCAGATGCAACAAGAGTGGAGAAATAATGGTGCTTTGCCTCTCTTATCACTGCAAGGTAGACCTTAGCCGATATAAGTCACGTCTGGTTGGATTCATCCCTAGTTTTCCTCCTGCGGGCTATATGAAGAAATTGTGTAGGACTACATACAAAAGAATTGAGACACTGGAACTGGGTTTGCAGATAAGTGTTTGTTCATAAAACATGGTCTCCGTTTGGCAGAATGCTCGGAGGGCAACGTGGTTGTACAATGCCAGGCCTTCGCCTGCAAGCCTAAGGGCTTCTTTGTATAGGTCAGTCTTGGCCTCCCACTCTGCTAAGGTGTTGTCTTCTGTGCTGTTGTTTCTTAGGATTCTTACGAGGCCTCCTCCGGATCAGAGACACAACACAGAAAACGAGATAGCCCAAATGAGCATTTGGGATTTCCCGGTGATGGCGATTACCGGGACCAAGATTATCGGACTGAACAGGAAGAAGAAGAACAGAAGGCTAGCAGTATCATTATGCTGAGGATGTTACCTCAATCTGCCACTGAGAGTGATGTAAGTTGGTTGCTTGGGCTAAAAGGCCAACGCTCACTACTTCAGGGATGTCAAACTTGCCACGTGACGTTGACGTGTCGCGACATTGCACAACTTCCCCCCCATTGCCGGTGCTGAGGTGGGCGTGGTTTCGGCATGACGTATCCGGCCCGTGGGCCAGCAGTTTAACACCCCTGCATTACTTCTTTCAGTGATTGCTATATTCAAGCCTCCTGTTAACTGGCATCATTAACAGATTCTTTGCATCTGTAGATCCGGGCTCAGCTGCAGGCACATGGATTCCAGCCCCGTGAGGTGCGACTGATGCGAAATAAAGCCTCAGGTGAGCTTCTGTTCACAGTTTTTTTCTACTCCTTTCTTTTGATACGGTTGCAAGAATTCAACTAGCATTTGACACACGGCAAACTAAGAGTGTGGTATGCTATGCATGTGTGCTTGTGGAGCAGTTTTGCCCTGTGGCATTAAGCATTCAATTGTAGCTTCTGCTGTAGTGTATTTAGAATCTGCCAAATCAGCGATAAGGATAAGCCAGTCTTCCAGATGTTAGCAAGTTGATTCAGATGTAAGTCCTTTAAGTGCTATTGTCTGTTATCAAAATCTTACAAATGGGGGCCTCAGTGGTTCTTCTGCTGTGAGATTGGCCTGAAAAAGTAGCGGAAGACGTGGCCTGTCATTTCCAAGTTTCACTGTATACTCTGCATTAAGTGTGACTCTTTGGAGGTTTAGTGGTTCAGTATTGCTTTTTGTATTAAGATGAATTCTTACTTGTCCTCTATCTTTCTTACTTGGCCTCTTTCTTTGAGATAAGAGACACAAATACACGGCAAGGGATGAAGACAAACTTTTGATTTTATATTGCACTTTCTATTTGACCATATTTTGTCAGATATGTCGGCGTGCCTTTTTAGATCTCTGCAGCCTGAATTAGACTTCATTTTAAGATTGATACCGATGAAACATATACCTGGGCATGTGTCCAACTTTTGACACCCCCCCCCCACCAAGTTAATTATAATTCTCCAGGCACTTGTGATTCACCAAGGATTTAAGAAAACTCCTGGCTTTTTTCTGCCTTTTTTGTGATGGGATAGGAGATTGTCAAGCACCCGTGTGAATACAGTACTTGATTAGTGAACTTGCTAAGTTTAATAGACCATAAATAGCACCAGCCTACATTAAGGAAGACAGGTTGCCCACAAGTTGGATGGGTACGGTATATGCAAGTATAAAAAGAGATCTCTTTAGTTTGCTCCAAAACAAAATGATGTAGGGCTGTTCTGGGAATAAAGTAAGTTGTTTAATCAAGCAGGTAAGTACACTTCTTCTTGCCAAGGTTATTCCCTACCTATCACACAGAGTTGCAGGCCCTGAGATAGGGCTGTGTATCTTTCTTTTCTCCCCCCCCCCTTTTTATTTTAAAGCAAGGTTTTATGTTTTTGATTATAGCCCTCCATATCTGCCCTTATTGTTCAAGGCCTGAAGTGGACTGGCAGATACAGCAAGACGGAGGGTACAGAAAGGCACCCTGCTTCTATGGGCAACTAGAGGCTAAGAGGAGAAAATTACAATGCAAAATGAATTTTACATTTTCACAAAAGACTGGAATTGCAGACTTTGAGAAAGAGCCCTCCCCCCCCAAAAAATGTAGTCTCTTGGAACGTTCCCATTTAGTCGACTGGTCTTACCTATGTCAGTTTGGTTTCCCTTCAAATGTTTTATCTTAATTCCAGTGCTGCTAAGGAAAAAAAAGTGGAAATCGATGCCTCTTTGGAATTTTAATAAACTTCTCTCAATGTAGGCACATGAATTTGTTACATTTATGCAAGCAACATTTATCATTCTTTATTGCAATAGAAAGGGACTGTTCTTGTTTCTGTTGGACAGATGGACCAATAAGATTGAAAGAGTGGTTGACAGAGTCATCAAATGAATGTTAAGCTGGAATTAAAATCCAATTCTTTCAGAATCAAGTTCAGCAGACTGCAGCATTTTATCGGGGTCCTGTCCTGTTATGTGGGGTTTTTTTTTAAACCTTTCCTAAAGCTAAACAGCAAAGTCAATAGGACAAGTGCCATATGTAGCCTCTTGCATAGATTCTTTTAGATAATTGACTCTATTAGTGCTAGAACTAGATCTCTTCAACAATATTCTCTCTCTTGTCCTTATCCTTTTGGAAATACAGGCTAGATAAGCCTTGACCTGGAAGTGGGACACCACAATTCTCTTCTCAGTTCTGGGAAAAATAAACAACTCTATGGTTTGAGTAGCAGTGAATAGCATCTGTCCATCAAAAATACCTTACTGGAATGATCATAAGAGATGCTGGTGGCCAGCATTTGAGTCTGCAGCACTCCATTTTGCAACTAGGGTGCCTTTTCTGTGCCTTCCCACTCTACCTTATTTTCTCCCCTGCACCCCACCCTTGCCCCATTTGGTACAGCAACAGGGGTGCGTGATGTTGGCTGGATCTGTTGACTAACACACTGCGTCTGTATCTGAATGCTGTCCTCCAGGTCAGAGCCGGGGCTTCGCCTTCGTCGAGTTTAATCACTTGCAGGACGCTACACGATGGATGGAAGCCAATCAGGTTGCTTTGCTGCACTTGAAACCCACAAGTACTGCTACTGTTAATGACCAATCTGAACACCTGGTTCATGTGACAAATCCTAGATGCTTTCCCCTTAGGGAATCACTGAACTGGGATTAGGAAGAGCAGCTAGAACTGAAAGTCAGCTATCTTGCCTTGTTTACAATTCCAGGAATCAAACAGAGTACTGGGAACTGGGTGTTTGACTTCTGAGGTCTACTCATGACCTGAAAAAAAAGGGGGTTCAAGAAAACAGGGTTTTGAAGTGACATTAAAAAAAATTCAGGCAGCAAGTCAGACCTGGATTTAATTTCCACTATGGGGATGACAGCGGGATCTGACAGGTTGAGCAGGGAAACCTAGATGGTGATCCACATTAAGGGGATTGTGGGAATTCCTAGCAGTAAGAAATAGGGAAATCACGAGTCCTGTCTGTGTTCTCCTGCTCTGGAAATATGCATGCTCAGTGTGACTCTGGCAGTTTATAGCTGTAGCTGAACAGTAGATAATTGAAGCTGGCCACCTGTCAGTGGATGTCTTTTTCTCAATAATCTGCCAGATATTATTATGATAGGAGTGCAAGTTTAAAATGGAAACTTCCCCAGGAAGGATTTTTTTTCTTCTTTATCACAGCAGCTGTCTCTTGACAGCCCCTCTGTCTTAAGACCCTGTGTTCTCTTTAGCACTGTAGGTTTATAGTAGAGATGATGTGACATGCCAGGTTTTTAAGACCCAAACTGTCTGTTCTGACTAGTTTAAAACTACTCTTATTTCCAAGCGACCATAATGTGGATGAAAATGCAATCCTAGCCCTGACTGGGTTTCCCGGGGTTTATGCAGCTATGGTAGAAACCTTTGCCATTTCCTTTTCTTCCTGTTTTCTTGAGTTGACAATATAGTTGGGCCACATGTGCGCATCCCCAGTGGGAGCTGACGTGTAGCCCCAAGCATGGCTGAGATGATACATGTTGTTCTGGATGTGGGAGGGAGGCGGAAAAATCGGGATGAGAGACACGATGAGGGTTTCCTTTTAAGCACAGATTGTAAACTGTGTGTGAAAGTGGCAGTGTTTCTGTCTGAAGGTTGGCAGTGGGCAAGAGATAGGCAAGGTTCTTGCGTTTACCAGAAAGAGGTTCTAGTCAATTAGGCCTTTTAGAAGTTGGTTTTGGAAAGTGGTCTGGCCTAGCGTTCTGGTCCTCCTGGATTATATGCCCATAGAATTTTTTGACGACTTCACCAAATGTTGAGTTTAGGAAATATACAGTTACAGCAGACAGTTAAATTGGGGTGTTGTGTACGGTAGAGCAGAATAGAAGTCTAGCATTGAACATCTAGGGATGTGTGCATAATTTAAAATCTTATTTAAGCTCTCCCAAAAGTTTTCATTTTCAAAGGAGATTGAGTTTTCCTCCAAGCATGCCCTTAAACTGGAACGTGACACTACTGTAGCAGAGATTTGTATTGAATGAGGGAGCGGGTAGGGAAAGATGCCCATTGTGGGGGCGTAATGGCACTGGGTTGGGAGAAGAGAAGTAAAGGGAAATGTTGCTAGCTGGTGGGCCAGAAGGTCAACGAAGGTTATTCTAGTGGTCTAGAGGTGTTGTATAGTGGTATCTCACAGCACGGCTGCATTTCTCCTGTCTGTTTCTCCTTTTCTTCATCTTTCTCTCTTTCTCTCTCCAACCCACTCTCCCTCCATCACAACAACCGGACGTCCCAGTGCCTTGGGTAGAAACAGGTGTCGGCCAGATTAGGTGTGCACTAGCCAAATAGACAAGTTCCAAAACTCTCTCAGCCTATGCTCCCTTCCCTCCCTCACCCTCATCCATTCAGCTGAAGGGTTTGAACCTCTCCTTCTTTCTGCTGCGGCAGTGATGGGCACCTTCTCCCTCCTTCCACTTCAGAGTCTCATTGGGGTGTTTCTCTCCCTGCAGCATTCACTCACCATCCTTGGTCAGAAGGTCTCCATGCACTACAGTGACCCTAAACCCAAGATCAACGAGGATTGGCTCTGCAGCAAGGTATCTGCTTTTTTGAATCAGTATCTAGAGCAGGCATGTCAAACTAGCGACATATCGTGACTTTTTCCCCATTGCCGGCAATGGGGTGGGTGCAGTTTCGGCATGACGCATCCGGCCCGTGGGCCGGGAGTTTTACATGCCTGATGTAGAGGTATTCTGTGATATGGTACTCAGAGTTGTGGGTCAGGACTGCAGTGTGAAGGATGTGGTCCTGCTGGAGGAACAAGATTGGTGAGCTCAGCTGTGGCCTGGTATACTTAGAACAATGGCGATGACTTTTTCTAGTTGCAAGGGGTAAATGTTGAATATTAATCAAAGGCAGAAGCAACACCTTCCTGTTTCTATAATGAAGACTCAGGATAAGTTCAGCCCTCTTGCTTATCTTGAATAGTTTTTGCTTCTAAAATAAGGATTAAAGTGTTTTTTTTTCCTCAATATTTTTCTAAAATAAGGATTGCAAATGTTTTTGTCAAAATTGCACCACCAGCAAGAAAATAAAAGATTTAGAGAAGTTTAGGAAGCTTGGCTTTATGAGCAAAGACTGATGCATAAATAGGACAAAGGGATTATTTTCCAAGGTTATATTGAACATTTATTAAAGCTTTTCCATCACAACCACCAGGACAAAAATTTAAATCACACATTAAGGGATAGTACTAGCAGGTACAGTGGCTTCCATTCACAGAGATTCCATTCCAATAGATTATCTGTTGATAACAAAGAACTACTTTAGACATGCAGAAACCTGTCTTTGCAAGCATAAAATAACACAAAATCATGAAAAAAAAAACCTGGGATGTGAGGGATAGAACATTATGGACACCAAGGTCAGGTTGTGTATTTTCCAACTGTAATTATATGAAACCACAGATACCAAGTCCTTGGATAAGGAGAGCCCACTTGTATTTGTGATTTTGCAATAAGGAACATATCCTGACAGGAAAGCGTTTTTATAAAAGAGTGTTCAGTGGGTGACATTTATTTGAAAATAAAGATGAAGTCTTATCTCCCCCCTCCCCCCAACAGTGTGGAGTTCAGAATTTCAAGCGCAGAGAGAAGTGTTTCAAGTGTGGCATTCCCAGATCTGGTAAGATTAATAGCTCAGTTCTTTTAGCTCTGCTTGTGCTTGTAAAAACTACTCTTATTTTTTTCCCCATTTTATCACTCTTCATTTTGCAACAGAAGCTGAGCAGAAACTACCCCCTGGCGGTCGCTTAGATCAACTAGTGGCATTATCAGGGCGTGAACTCAGCCAAGGCCTTCTGCCTCTCCCACAGCCATACCAGGTGTCAGCCACTCTTTCCACTCAGCCTGTGGCCCCCCTGTCTGAACCATGTACAGAGAATGCTAACGACAGTGAGTATAGAATTTGATCTATAACAGCAATAAAGTCATTCAATTATCATGGTGTTCTCCCATGAAACTATTAATTGTTATAGATGAGAGGGTTGAGATGTATTAATTAGGTTTACTCACTGATTGGTATATTTAAAAACATCAAAGCTTCTGAGGAAGGCTCCATAACATTTTACATAGCTGAATTTTTGTGGGCAGGCTTAGGATGGCAGGCCCCGCATGACTGTAAAATATAAATTGGCTGGTTTAATTGGTGTAGCTTTTAAATCTAACTCCTAGCTCTAGAAAGTGAGCCCAGATTGGTAAGCTTGATTGGCAAATAGGGGGAAATGTGCTAATGTGTAGATGTTTTATAGTAGGTGTTGAAATCTTATACTGAAGAAAGTCCCTGCAAAAGTAGATCCTGCAGTTGGAATGAATTATGTCAACTCTTTTTGAAAGTAATCTGATAGCAGGACATGGTGTTATCGTTGATTTGAAATGGATAATTGAGAATTTATAAAGTGGAAACAGGAAATATAGAAAAACAGAAAAACACTCTTTGCAAAATGAAGATAGTTTATGAAAATTATGGAGAAATATGTTACTGCAGTGAGCTGAAAACACACACAAACCTGCACATGCTATAGCTATTGGTCAGCTATTTTATTACTGTTACCTTCTTTCCTTCTCTCTGTTTTTTTAAAAAAGGTTTTATTAATTTTTAAGAATTACAATCTTTAGAGCTTAGTAAACAACATGTTGTCTGGGTTCACATATTTAACATTAACTTCTTCAATATAAAAATAGATTTATAAAAATATAAAAATCCAGTATTTTTCCCCTGATCCTCCTTTCTTCCCCCTCATACAAGTACAATTCTTGATACTATTGATGTATACAAAATTAGATATAAACATCATCATCATCATATTTTATTAATATTATACAAATAATATCAATTCATAAATCAGTATCCTGTTTTTCGTGCTCTTGTTAAAGTTTGATTTCCCATCAATATTTAAAGTATCTTTGTCAGTTATGATTTTCTCAATATTAATTACATTTATATAGCTAAAATTTTTACTCATACCAATCCTCTTATTTTCATATTTCCCATATCAAAAGAAAAGAGAAAAAATACTATTTTAATTCTAAATCATATCTTTCATTATAAAAGTCTAATTATATCTAAGGGTCATCCATTCTTTTAATCATATTCAAACAATTATTTAAACATAATGCCCCTCTAATAGGTCAAATCTATTTTTTAAATCTAACTCTCACTTTCTTTCGTTGCCAAGTAGTTTTCCAAGCCAAGCCAATTAGATCGCCCAGGAATTTTCTTTCTATTTTTATGAAAGTTGCTTGGCATGAAGAAAACACTTTAGGTAGGGTATTTTTGGGGGGGGAATTCCGCCCATTTATGTTCCTTAAGCAACTCTCACCTTCCTTCTCCCTCAATTTTTTGTCTCCCAAATTGTAACATTTCCCCTGACAGCTCTGTGTTCCATTCCCCAAAATCTTCCTTGTCATCATCTTGCAGACTTAAAGGGTAAAGAGTCTTTTGCATTTTCATTGTTATGGGTAAATCTTGCAGTGTTTTATTTGTGTATGGTAGTTTATATTTCCCTTCTTTCATCTTTTCTGTCTCTAGATCCATTTCCTCTGCTTCATCTTCCGATCTCTGGTTTATTTGTTCATACTTTGTAGTCGTCGTCTGGGAACTTTCTAGTTGTAGATTTAATTTGGAGATTTGCTCATTTATATTATCTAAATTATTTTTAGCTTCATTACAGTTTTTTTAATGTCCTCTTTGTATGCAACAATTGCTTGGTGAATTAGTTGTAGTGTAGAGTATATGTCCTTCTGAAAGGTGTTTGTTTTTTCTTGAGGCATCATTCCTGGAGACCCTCTAATATCACCAGTCTCAGTAAGAGTAGAACAAAGTTTCATCTAGCTTTCTGGATTTATAT
Source organism: Protobothrops mucrosquamatus (assembly GCF_001527695.2). Classification (NCBI taxonomy): domain Eukaryota; kingdom Metazoa; phylum Chordata; class Lepidosauria; order Squamata; family Viperidae; genus Protobothrops; species Protobothrops mucrosquamatus. Next base: position 428,992 of record NW_015386089.1, on the reverse strand, counting down.
GTAGCCTTTATAATCCAATAAATTCCAGAATACAGGTCCAGTCCCAAAAGCAATATTTTAAAGTGAACCTTTGTCTCAGGCACCCAAAAATTGTCAGTCAGGCAAGGTTATAATCCACAATGTTCAAAGTATTCAACCTCCCTGAAAACAGCTCAGAAGTCTTCCCAGCTAGACGTAATTAAAGGTCAAATTTTTCTTTCTCTCCCACTAGCTCTTGAGATTTAAAGTCCAAGCTCAGTAGGTGTTTATAGTCCAAAAAGGTCAGGGTGATAAGTATGCCAAAATATTTTCCTTTATTGCCAGCTGTTCTCCCTTAAGCTAGGAGTCACCAAGCATCCAGGAAGCTAGTTATAGTGCTGTACTCAAAGCCACCACTAGATGTCATTCAAAATCCATTTTCTACTCTTAAGACAAAGGATTGATTTCTTATATTTCACCTCAATGTTTTTTCCAAACAGAAAATCTTAACAATTATTTCAGTTCTCAAATTTCAAAACTGTAGCTTTATGTTACTTCCACTTCAATACTGTGTATTTCTGTTCCCCATAGAAATTAAAACGCTGTTTCCATTCACATTCGGAGGTTTTTAGCTTCTTGGGAGCCTTTCCCAAGAAATTCAGTTGTAAAATAGTAAAGAAAGGATCAATATTCTCACCCAGTTCCATACATGCTGTTTACGATGTGTTAATTGGTGCTTTTCTTCGGTTGTCAGCAGCTACTGGTGGCTATAGGAATGTAGCCAGTCTTTCCCCTGCTGGTTTGGAGAGCTTTTCTCGGATCAAACAGAAAGCCTGCCGTCTTTCTGTGATTGATGAGACACCCCTCCTTATTCATCACCTCTTCGGGACAACTTTAGGCCCTTTTTAGGGCTCCCAGCAGGGCGAAATTGGGCACGGAAGGCAGAGCTCTTCCTTCCTGCGTCCATCTTGCTGCGACGCAAAACCGGAAGTCCCCTTTCCTTCTCCTATTGAGGGAAAATATACCACAGCTTGTTATTTGATAAGAGAGATTTTTTTCCCCTCCAAGAGAAAAAGAAGATAGTTGCAATAGCAGTAAGAAAACTGAGAAGGGGGAAAAATTGTCTACAATTGAATACTATTCTGCTCTGCTACTGTTTCATTGCTATTGCTGAGAAAGGGAACCAGTCATAGTCAAGTATCTGAAATGAAAAAAGGTGTCCTCCTGACTTGAATAATTGGTTGGAAGGCTGTTTGTTGTCCATCAGAAGCTGTTATCAAAACAAAACAGCCAGACAGTAATGGCAGCGTATACCAGAATTCAAACTGTGAATCTGTCACTGCCATATGTAAACAAAATAGCCAGGAGAGTGCTCACGGTGTTGTTTAAGCTTTTAAATTTGGATTTGGTTTGTCTTCATATTGTGTTTAACAGATAAAATGAGAGTAAAGTTTCATTTATAGCCATGAGGGCCAGAGTCCTGGGAGTCGGGCAGCATATATATTTTATTTATTATCATCATTAAAAAAGGAAGCCAAAATTTTATTGGCTTTTGTGCAGCGTTTTAAATTCCTTCAGATGAAAAGTCACATGTACTTGCAAGTTTACACTTCCAACTACCATGCTGTGTCTTATTTGCCAGCCATTATCTTGCGAAACCTGAATCCACATAGCACAATGGACTCCATCTTAAGTGCCTTGGCGCCATATGCAGTTCTCTCCTCATCAAATGTCCGGGTCATTAAAGACAAGCAGACACAGCTCAACCGTGGTTTTGCTTTCATTCAGCTCTCTACTATTGTGGTGAGTGCAACAAATAGCACACACGTAGCAATTCAGTTTTGCTTTAGAGGTTGAAATCATGAGAATGATGGGCTTTAGGAAGGTAATCCAATATCTTAGAAAACAGAGCTTAATTGAACTTTCAGCCTGAGGAAAGCCAAGGGGAAGCGAAGATCTTATGGGCTCAAGGCATTATTTCCCTCCCTTCTATTAGGCTAAAGACTTGGGGAAGCAAACAGAAAAGGACAGAAAACTAATATAGACTAAATTATGTCAGTGTCTGGTTTTGCAGTTTATGGAAAAGTAAGCATACTAATACTTAAATATTGAAGAACAAAACACAACCTTGGTGCTACCTTGTCCACTGAGTACTATTTTTGCTATAGAATTATCTATAGTGCGGGATGGAGAATGGAGGTCGGGATTAATAACATTTTGTTCTCCTCTGAGTTGCACCCTCAAGGACACTTAAAGAAATTGCTAAGACTAAATGCCAGTAGGATTCATGTTTCTTTAGGCTAGGGTTTCTCAACCTTGACAATTTTAAGGCATGTGGGCTTCAACTCCCAGAATTCCACAGCCAGCAATGCTGGCTGTGGAATTCTGGGAGTTGAAGTCCACATGCCTTAAAATTGTCAAGGTTGAGAAACACTGCTTTAGGCAGATGAAAAACAGTGCTATAAAATAGGTTGGATTGAGACAGAGGGATCAAAGATACCCAGTGATACTATGTAGTTGAGTGGGAAGTTGAATTTGCGTATTCCCGATTCGCCACTATAGCACATTTAACATCATATTAAACAAATTGTATGTTTATTTTCAGGGTGTGTGTGTTAATTTCTTGTCCTTTTGTCTCTCAGGAGGCAGCTCAATTGCTGCAGATCCTTCAGGCCCTCCATCCACCACTAAACATTGATGGCAAGACAATTAATGTGGAATTTGCAAAAGGCTCCAAACGGTTTGTAAAAAGTCATTTGCCTAAGAATTGAGTCTTCTGTTTGTGCAGGAATGCTCGGGTCATTGAGTTTGGGTGGGTACAAGTTGAATGCAATAAAATTTAAAAATTCTTCATCCCTTTGCAGGGACCTAAGCTCATCAGATGGAAACCGCATTAGTGCTGCTTCGGTAGCCAGCACTGCCATTGCAGCTGCGCAGTGGGCTATCTCACAGGTAACTGATTGAGGGAAGAGAAAGGAAAGAAGATTGAACAAGGTTTTGGACACCGAGGAGGAAAGGGGGGGGACTTTTTTTCTTCTCTTCTCAAACATATTCTGGAAAATATTCTGACTTCTTAGAGCACTTCTGGGCAAGAGGGGGAACATATAGGTATATCCCATACAGCAGCAGAAATGCTGTCATGCCTCCATCCGAGCCTGACTCTGAGGACGACATGGAGTTCCCTGTTGAGGCCCAGGAGGGGGTGTCTGTGGCTTCGGAGGACTGTGGGGAGGAACAGGCTGAAGCAGGTCAGGGCCCTTCAAGTTTGGAACAGGGAACGCAGAGCTCAGGCGAGGAGCAAGGCCCCTCCCCACCAGATCCCAGAACAAGGAGAGCAGAGAGGAGGAGGGAACAACAGAGGCAGGCTCACTTGCTCTGGAGGAGAGCGTCAAGCCCCACTCCACAAGGCACAGCTGGGGAGTAGGCATTTAAGGAGACGCTGTGGGGTGGGGCATTTGCCGGGAACAAATGTGAACTCTTGTGATGTGAGCTCTTGTACCTGGACTCTTTGTATTTTGGATCAAGTTTGTTTCCTGCTGAGTTCTCCTTGCTGTCCTCAGTTTTGCAGTTTGCCGGTTACAGGCAAGCTGGGCATTGTAAAGATCATACTTTGTTTGTTATCTGTTTTACTTTAAAGAACTGTTTAACTCCGTTGACTGTTTTATTTAACTTGTGCCAGCATATGTGGGGGCTGTTGGGTGAACGTTGGCAGTGCTTACAAAGACAATTATTCTGACCAGCTAAGTGCTTTGCCTCCGTTCGGGGCCCTGGGTCATCACAAAGGCAGTGATACACAGTGAATTGCTACCGCTGATTATGGGGGAACAAGCTAACAATACATAATTTAACATTAAAAGCATAGCGCTGCAAAATAATTATCTTTTAAAAAGAAGAAAAACCTCTTATGTTTTAACAATTTGAATCTCTTTTTTTATTGCTGTGTGGGAAAGAGATATAATTACTGCCCTGCCTTAGTAACAGATTTCCTCTTGATTGGTCTTCCAAATAGGCATCGCAGGGCCGAGAGGCCTCCTGGGCTACCCAGGACGAGCAGTCTGTAGATTATGGTTATTACCAGCATGACGAACCTTACGGTGCTCAAGAAGGCACAGCGTACTCCCAGGGGGGATACCTGAAAGGATCCCAGTCTCAGTCCGGCACCTCTGGGACAGCAGCTGCTGGGAAGGCAGACAAGACCCAGGGGGAGGGATCAGTAGCAGGTAAGCTCCTCTGCCTCGTCCTCCTTTCTGACCTGTAGGATGCTTTGTACCTCCTGACTGACTGGCTATTTTGCCTCCCTGCCTCTTCCCTTGCAAAATAGCTGAGGCATCACAGGAACCCGGTGTGCCAGGTATTGATCCGATGCCTGCCCTACCAACTTTCCCTCGTACCACCCAGAACGCAGCTGGACCAGCCGGGTACCAGGCCAGCGGAGGCTCTGAAGGGACAAATCCAGCCCAAGGAAATGCTGTTGCTCAGGTATAATTGGAGCGGTTAAGTGCATGTATTAAAGAAGATTTCATAATCTACGCACCTACTGATCTGCTCTCTCTCTCTCTCTCTCTCTCTCTCTCTCTCTCTTTCTCTCTCTCTCTCTTCCCTGTTCTCAGTCGTACACCATAGTCTCACCAGCTGTATTGAAGCCTGATGTGCCTAATGCTGCCCAGCTCTCCGGTACAACTCCCGGCATGTCCACCAGCGCTTCCAGTTTGTCAGCCGGCTCTGCTGGACAGGAACCTTACACACAGTACCGTGAGTGGTGGAGGGAGGGAGGATTGGTATGCATTCAGATCTTCTTGGGAACAGGGAGCCCATTAGGAGTGGAGAACAGAGTAGATTGCCAACTCTTTTAGGCTGTGTGGCTGCTTTTTGCTCATTGCTTTGTCTCTTTCTGGCCCCTAGCTGTCCCAGATGTCTCCACGTATCAGTATGACGAAAGTTCTGGCTACTATTACGATCCTCTTACTGGGCTCTACTATGATCCTAATTCCCAGGTGAGTTGTCTGTCTTTGGGGCAAGCTTTGTTACTTTCTGCACAGGGCAAAGAGATAAGAACAATGAGGTGAAAGTTTGACTCATCTTGTAGTACTACGATAGCTCTCCAAGGGCACAGTGTGCTGCAGTTATCCAAAAATGTGCTCTGTCAATGTTTCTTGCCAGTATTACTACAATGCTCAGACGCAGCAGTATCTGTACTGGGAAAGCGAGAGATGCACTTACATCCCCGCCTCAGACCAAGCGGCTGACAGCCACAAGGATGGTAGCGGTTCAGGAGGTGGCAGCAGCAAAGAGGGGAAAGAGAAAAAGGAGAAGCATAAGACAAAAACAGCCCAGCAGGTGAGCTGACCACCCTTTTTTCTCATGCTTGTCTCTCTTCCTCTGCCTTTGAATTCTAGGTCAGTGGTGGCGAACCTATGGCACGGGTGCCAGAGGCGGCATTCAGAGCCCTCTCTGTGGGCACGCGCGCCATCGCCCCAGTCCTAGACATTCAGCTTTAGGCCTCCGCCGCCGTGTGCAAAAAAAAAAAAAAAAAAAAAAAGGTTCAATCCATCAGTCAATTTCAAATTCTCGTGGGAAAAAAAAAGATCTCGCAAAGTTGGAATTGATTGATTGAACTTTTTAGTCCCACCCAGTCTGCCGTTATCACCACAGCCACACCCAGCCAATGGGCCACAGCCACCCAGCACCCGACGATGCATAAGTGGATTTTGGGTTGCAGTTTGGGCACTCGGTCTCTAAAAGGTTCGCCATCACTGTTCTAGGTGCTTCTTTTCTGAAGACCCTTTAGAATTTTCTGGCAAGCTGGCATAGTTATAATTCTGTCTTGGACTAGTTAGGAGGCTCTGCTTTCCTCAGAGGGTATTTCTCTCTAGACTGAGGAACTGCTGCACAGGGAAGAATTTTACATTGTGATAAGATTTTATTTTTTTTTTCAAAGCAGGAAAATATATCCCACAATGGCTGGAAATAGCAGCAAGGCATCCCATAATGGAAGAGCACTTCCCTCCCATGAGGAGAGGTGGGGGAGGGAGGCAGTTCTCTCTGGAGCCCTTTTGACAGAAATTTAGCGTTGCTCTTTCAGCCTTCTTAACGTTCCTGCTCTTTTGAGGACAGTGTGTCTTCTCAGTGTGAAACGAGAGCTCATTTCTCCTTGTTTTTTTTCCTTTTCTCCCCCCTATACTCTTCCTTCCTTTCTGCGGACTGTCCTCCAGATTGCAAAGGACATGGAACGCTGGGCCCGCAGCCTCAATAAACAGAAGGAGAACTTCAAAAACAGCTTTCAGCCAATCTCCTCCATACGAGAGGATGAAAGGCGGGAATCAGCCACAGCTGACGCTGGCTATGCTATCCTTGAGAAAAAGGTACAATTTGTGGGGAGCGCACCATGAAATCAGGAATATACCTGTAGCTCATTTTTGACAATTTAAACAAAACAATCCGATACAGGTAGTCCTCGACTTACAACCACAATTGAACCCCAGATTCTTGTTGCTAAGCGAAACCAATGAGCTTGGCCACATTTGCCACAAAGTTAAATGAGCTTTGCCACATTTTTACGACTTTTCTTGCACGATTGTTAAGTGAATCACTGCAGTTATTAAGTTAGTAATATGGTTGTTAAGTGAACCCGGCTTCCCCGTTGATCTCGCTTGTCAGAAGGCCGCTAAAGGTGGTTGCGTGACCCAGGGACACGGCAAACGTCATCAATCTGAGTCTGTTGCCAAGCATCTGAATTTGGATCGCGTGATCATGGGGATGCTGCAGTGGTTGTGAAAAACAATCATGTCACTCTTTTCAATGCCATTGTAATTTCGAATGGTCACTAAATGAACTGTTGGTAAGTCGAGGACTACCTGTAGTTAATAAAGGTACGAACACAGATTCATCAGCCCTCGTTAACTAATAAAGAACTATATTGGATATTATTTCGGCATTAAAGTATATATATATATTGTACAATTGCTGTTGCAATGTGATATTTTGTATGCTTTTAAAAAAATACAATCGTGCAGAGATGGAGGAGTGGTTATACTTGAGTTAACGTTCATCATTCGGCAACGTCCTGAATGACTTCCTCGTGTAGTTTGAGAGACCGTTTTGACTTCCGAATAGAAAAAAAACGTATTTTCATTAAGAAAAATGATTAAATACTTCCCTGCTTTCCTTTGTGTGTTCTTAGGGAGCGCTGGCTGAGAGGCAACACAGTACCATGGATTTGTCCAAGCTTACGGGCGATGACAGGCTGGTAAGCCTCTCCTCTCAACTTTCTCTGAAATTTAAACTTTCTGGCTTTCGCTCTGAGCGACCAGAAGAACGGGTGAAAGTGTAGCGATTCTATAAATCTTGCTGACGTCTAATACGTCAAGGTATAAGAAATACTAATATTTATGTATCAAGGGAAGTCTTGAACACAAGATCTCTCGGTCTCAAAAGCTATTTCTGAGATTATCCAGAACAGTGGGGATTATGGAAATTAACTCACCCAGGGAACACTACATTGAAAAAGGTTGCAACAGATTATGGTAATAGTTCTGATTATGGCATGTAACCCTCCCCCTCTCCACCTTGCAGAGTCCACCACGAGGCTTAGTGGCTGCATACAGTGGTGAAAGCGACAGTGAAGAGGAGCAAGAGAAGGCAGCTGATCGGGAGGAGAAATTAACTGATTGGCACAAACTGGCTTGTCTGCTTTGTCGCAGACAGTTTCCCAGCAAGGAGGCACTTATTCGTCACCAGCAGCTCTCGGGCTTACATAAGGTATGCAGCTGACAGCAGCCTGTCAATTTCAGTACAGTCGACAATAGCAGCTAATTGGACTACTTGGATTAGAGGCCATGGGAGAATTTTGTGATGATTCTAGTTCTTTGTAGGCAGAGCTTTAATACTTGGACCATGCCAGTTCCAGCAAGACCTCACTGTTCCTGGCCTATCAATTGTTAGAAAATAACTTTGTTCTTGTCAACATGTTGAACAGACTGTTCTTGTTTTGAATTATTTAATTGTATTATTTGTGATCGAAGACCAATTATAAAAAGCAAATTACAACAAATGCAAAAATAATAATTACATTAAAAACCTGAACAATTAATATTGTGAAAGAGATCATGAGGAGACACCAAGTGGTTTACAAGAGTCATGGCTATCAATAAGAACGTTGCAACTTTCATAAATGTTTCTGAGAATTGATCACATAGGAGAGGTATAATCAGTGCTTTTTTTGTGTCATAGAACTCACCGGAACAGAGTTCCGGCACTTTTTTTTTTTTTTTACAGATTTTCCAAATTTTAAAAGTAACTTTTGAAAATTTGATGTTTGGTCCACATGGACTTGAATCGCCCTGTCGAACGTAGCAGGTCGGCGGCAAAATCATTAAAACGGTGCACGTGGGCTGCTTGTGTGTCAAGTCCAATGCATGTGTACTTTGTCCGGCTCCTTGGCTTGGGGCACTGCTCGGCTTGTGATTGGTCATGTGGTCACGCGCTGAGTGCCTACTGCGGGCGGCGACCGTTATGTTTTGTTACACAACTGACGTGTGTGGGTGTGTGTACAGCGATTGACTACATGAGAAAGGTAAATAAAAGATTAACAAGATGTGAGTTCTGGCACCTTTTTTCTTACAAAAAAAGCACTGGGTATAATCTTGTAATTGTTAAGAGCAAGCGAAATTACTGACAATGGGAAATAGGAGTTCTGATTCCCGTTAGCTATATAACAGGGAATTGAAATAACATATGATATAGATTCAACCTTTATATCTGAATAAAGGCAACTATTGCTTTCAACTAGTTACTTAGCCAGTTGTTGGCCCAGTAGGTATTATTTCAGTTTGTGCCAAAGTCTCTAATGAAGAATGTGTAAGATATTAAAATGTAGATCTGAGGTAGGAAAGATGGGAAGCACTGGTTTGAAGTTGCCTATCTAAACCCCAAACCCTCTGCTTCAGTTTTATCCTGGCCAAAAGCAGAAAATGTCAGCAAGGAAAGTCAAATCATTGTTGCTCTGTCTTGTTAAGAGTACAGACAAATCTAGCAAGGTGAGATTAGCCAACAAAGTTTCCAAAAGGTTTGCTTCAGAATTTTGCGGCAGAATCTTAATTAAGCTCCAAAGATTCAGCCTAATTCTAACCGTATTCTGAGACAGTTTCAGAGATGCCCAGAAAGCATTCTTTGTTGAGTTTTTGGTTCCTTTAGTAAGGTTTAGATGCAATCTGAAAATGTTTGTTCCAGTTTCACCTATATAGTTTTTTATATCTATATATTTTTAATTTGCTGTCATTTATTTTCAAGATGCTTATTGCCTTGCTTCAGTTATAAAGTATTAAGCTGAAATACAAACATAATACTGCTGACACAGAAATGATTACATGTCTTAGGAGCAACATGGCTCTCCAGAGCATGTTTTGATTCTACTTTCAACCCTTCATCCTTCTGTTCTTTTTCTCCCGTGCAGCAAAATTTGGAGATTCACCGAAGGGCACATTTGTCAGAACAAGAGCTTGAGGCTCTTGAAAAGAATGATATGGAGGTACAACAGATGGAACAGATAATGGGGGGGGAGGCAATACAAGGGAACGTGTTATATAGGAAGCATCTCATCAGCTAACACTGTCCCTTCATCACTGTTATCAGATGAAGTATCGAGATCGTGCAGCTGAGCGAAGGGAAAAATATGGGGTTCCTGAGCCACCAGAACCCAAGAAAAGAAAGTATTCAGCTGTGACCCCAGCCACGGTGTAAGTTTTACACTACGTGTTACATTTTTAGAAGAAGCCGCTTTTCTTAACAAAGTGTCCTCTGGGCTGTTTTCTTTGGCCTCGATTGGCAGAAGAGAGCAGGATTGTCTTAGTTCTTTACTTCATCCCCTCCCCCATTTGCAACAGGGATTTTGAACAACCAACACGAGACGGACTCGGAAGCGACAACATTGGCAGCCGCATGCTACAGGCCATGGGTTGGAAAGAGGGCAGCGGTTTGGGTCGCAAGAAGCAGGGTATTGTAACCCCGATTGAGGTAATTTTTCAGATTGATCTATATGTAAAAAAATAAATTTTGTATTCTGGAAGAGCGTTCAGCCTCTCCAGATGCTTTCTCTTATTATATACTGGCTTTGCATAAAGGGAAACTCTCTTGAGTTTTATTGCATAGCCTTAGAGTTTTGTTAGATCAATTTATATGCATAATTGCCTTGGGATTCTTCTGTCCCATATATTACACTGTCTGTAAAAAAGAAAATTGCTGTTTATAGCTAGGTAATATAATAGTTAAAAAATAGAAATTGGGAGCAAGAACTGAATTGTTTCCACAAGGAGTTGATGGTGTGGTTGTGATGATGGTCTAGAGAAAATAGGGCATCTTACAAAATACGGCAAAGAGTAGATTTGTGAGGTAGTTTTTCTCCCCCCTTCTGTTACCATGCATTATCTTGTTTAGGTGTCTCAATGTGATTTTATTTTTCCTTCTCTCTTAGGCCCCAACTCGGGTACGAGGGTCTGGCCTTGGTGCACGTGGCAGTTCTTACGGCGCTGTAGCATCAGAGTCGTACCGGGAAACATTGCACAAGACAATGCTCACTCGTTTCAATGAGTCAGACTGAACTTTGTAAGAAGCACCTATTGTACAGTATTTTGCTGCTGTCTCCCCTTACTCCCCGCCATCCAACTTTCAGAATGTTCTTTTGGTTGACTTTTTATTAAACGTTCAAATGGACAAAAGAGGATTTTACACAGCTGAAGCATGTGGAAAATGAATAATATACTCGGTGCTCTTGTGACCATTAAGCATTTCCAATGTTCATTATGTATAAGTGTGGTTACAGTAAACCCTTGAGTTTACAAGCTTTCCACAAATAGGTACAAAGAGGCAATAATTGTAGCGCTGACCAGGATCTTGTAGTCTCTGTCCTTGGGCTTTCCATTTGAGGTGCCGGTCTTGGCTTAGCAAAAAGAAAACACAGGGAAAACCCTGCATCATCTCAACAGGCAGTCCTTGGCTTTTCAAAGGCTCTGGTGTAGCCCTTCCACCAATTCTACATAATGGGGTTCTGAAAAGAGAGAAGCAGAGGAAAACTCTGTATGCATGGTACTCACTATCCTTCAGATGTGTTTCTACAAAGAAGCCTCTCTTTGTCATTTTCACCCCCTTCTCTCTTCCCCTAGTTCATTTGTTTACTTTGACCCTACATTGCTGACGCCTACCTTGATCAGGTTGAATGTAACTATGTCTTATCAGAAAATCCAGTGCTACCATTGCACAGTTGGGCTTGAAATCTGAAGATCCGATGGCCTCTCTCACCTGCGTAAGAAGATTTAAAATGAACATATAAAGTAGAAATGGCAGTTAGTATTCCTAATGTCGTGCCTAGACTGGCTACCATAGCACAGAATTAATGAGAATGTGTGCTAATACGTTTCCTCTATCATTCCAAATAAAGTTAAACACTATAATAACAAGCTAGGAAACCACAGGAGAGCTGCAGCCCTACCATCTCTTGTTTGAAATATGCCACCGAATGGTATAGGATCTGTAATGTGTAATCAGTTCTCACTGGGCTTTCCAAAGAGAGAGAGACTCATCATCACAAATGGGAACAGCAAAGAAAATTGCTTGCGGGAGGCCTCATCAGTGCTATCTTTTATTGTTCAAAAAGGGCAACCTTTATTGGTAAGCAACATAGCACCTACGAACCTTATCAAGTGACCAAAGATAGAATTCTTGCACTTCTCCATCTCCCACTCGGGGCACAAATTCTTCAGGCAGCTCCAGGTCAAATACAAACTGGCATTCAGGATAGATGCCTCCATCTGACTCTTCATATGTGTAGCTGGGACAGGAAAAGAGGGAGAATAATTCAATAGCACCGTTGACTTGCGTAGAGAATGTTCAGGTATGTTCTCATGTGGAGTAACACTGACTGGAGTTACAGAGGAAGTGACCTCTTCCGAAAGAGCTCATCTTTATATACTGCTACCTGGATTCCTATGAAATTAGGAGTCACATTTAAAGGACCATATATGCGTAATAGATAAATGCTGTGTGCTACATTAAGGCAATCTGGTTTGGAAATTCTACATATTAATTATTGCTTCCATATTTGACATATTTGTTTTCACAATTTAGCTGGAATATGTAGCAAGCAAGAAAATTGCCATATAGTAGTTGAGCGAGAAATTACTGGCTATAAATACAGTTGTGTTCCCTCGATGTCAACTTCAAGGGACACAGATATGTAAATATACGCATAACATAAATATAAATACTGCTACACTACAATGTACCTTGGATTTTAGAACTTTCTGCATTACCTGACAGTTCCAACAGATTTGGATAATGTAGCAAGTGAAGCAGGAATGCAAGCTTCTTCTTGGCACTCTTTTATTAGTGTCTCTCTGACACCCAGCTCTGATGAAATGCCACCTGCAGCCTAAGCCAAAAAACAAATCAAAAACCTAAATTGTGGTTTACCATAAAGGAAGCAGCCAACATTAGCTATTTTTGGTCTTTAAGAAGGATCTTTTCTGTCCATGAAACATGAATAATTTCTGAGTTGGCAAACTAGATGGCTTCAAGGCTTCTTTGGAGTTTTTACACACAGTCCCCGACTTACAGCCATTTATTTAGTAACCATTCAAAGTTACAATAGCACTGAAAAAAGTGATTTATGATTGGACCTTTCACTTATAACTATTGCAGCATGCCCATAGTCACATGATCTAAAATTGGTTGCTTAATAATCGGCATGAATTTATAACAGTTGCAGTGTCCTGGGGTCATGTGATCACCATTTGCGACCTTCCCAACTGGCTTCTGACAAGCAAAGTCAATGGGGGAATCCAGATTTGCTTAATTACTGTGTATTTAACTGCAGTAGTTTGCTTATCATGGCAAAAAATGTCATAAAATTGGGTGCAACTCTCTTAATTGCCTTGCTTAGCAAAGGAAATTCTGGTCCTTATTGTAGATTGAGGACTAGCACATACAATGTTGGCAAGAACTTCCCTATTCACATTGCTAAGAAAAATGGTTCACGCTGAAATTATAATTTTGTATAAATAATAAAGACTTGTTTGTATTTTGGGCATTCAGCCCAATACTGTGGCCTGCCCAAGCTCATTAAGTTATTTCTCTGATTGTATTGGACCGATAAGAGTATTAGATAGCTGTTAACTAATCCCACTTTCAGATGAGATATTCTATTTGTCATCCTATTTTGTCTCTTACCAAATTATCCAATAAGCCAGGATATGTGGGTTTGTTCAAGGCCCTACGGGCCAGCCACATGTGCATTTCACCTTTTCGCCAAGTATAGCCGTTCAGGTGGGCACCATAGCGCTTCACTCCCAATAATGCTGGATCAAGAGAAATAAATCAGAAATGAATTTAGGCAACACTTCTTGATGCCTTCAACCAAACACCTACCTTTGCATCACATGTTCTGATTTTGGGTAATTTCATCTGCCTTAAGCCTTCATAACACTTGTTTTAAAATACCACATACGTTGGGGAATATTGACAAGAAAATAGGATATTAAATGAACAGCAAGGATGGTTCATAAGCACAATTCCGTAAAGATTCATAGTCAATATTTGAAGAATTCTTATGCAAGTTCAAACTGTTATTTATTTCTCTAGAGCTGCTAAAGTTGATCCAGGATTGGTGGTCCATTAAAAATACCTAAAAACCAGTCCCAAACTTTCAATAATCAGAATTTTACACTGAAGAGACTATATTGTGGTTAACTCAAATGCAGAAAATGAATTACTATCATCTCTTCTGAAGTGATTTACCTGTGCTTAGCTTCCTATACACTGATGGAAGTCTGACACTTTTAATTGTTGCATTTTATGGAAGAGGAATGCTTGGCACAAGCAGTTTTTTTCATAGCATACTATTGGTGAAGAAGAAATCTGATTTTTCATAGGAAAGGAAAATTAGTGTCAGCTTAGGTCTTTTTTTTTTTTTTGGTGTGCAGTGATTTTGACATGCTTTATTGTATTCATCCCAACAATTTAAAGGGATACTGATCTACCCTTTATGTCCAAACTATGCCATCTGTTTTAAAATAAAATTATAAAATTTGGCTTCAAAGGCCTATAAAATTATATACTGGTTATTCAGAAAGCAATATTGGAGCAAAATGTAATTGCAGGATTCGTAGAATGTTCATTCCTATTTTGGAGTTGGGAAACAGGAAGAAAATATCATTTCCTTTAGAATTGGTGATAAATAAACTCAAGAGATTTATTTTATATACCTGATCATGGGACACCTTAATAATGAAATGGTTTCTGAAACAAACGGAGTATTTACAGTATTTAAACAACTGTCAATGCGCACATTTAAAAGAATATCAGCAAGGAAGCCACATTTCCCCACTGTTTCTATTATCTAAATTACTTTACTGAAATACTTTTGACAGGAATGCCATAAGTTCTTTGGTTGAGGCTTTATCCCATGTCTCTGCAGCTTAAAACAGTTTTGCTAGATTTAAATCCCATATTTTGTACAGGAGTTCAAAGCGGCATACGTAGTGCACTATTCTAGCAGCCCAGTAAGGTAGGACAAACAAAAAATGATTAGCCCAAAGTTACCTAATGAATTTCCATGACGGGGGGTGGACTAGAATCTTGGCCTCTCAGCCCCTAGTTACAACACATTAACTAACATAACACTCTGGCTCTCTTTTCTAAGATAATTTTAAAAATCACACTCATTGGCATTGTTATTTACTTTTGCACAAGTCAGGTCTTGCCTATATAGCAAAGTAGTGCCAAGATTTTTAAATTTCAAACTCACGTGTTGCAGCACGTTCCATGCTGAAGAAAGGTGTGTCACAAAAATAGGGCATTACATTGTACATCTGAAACAGAAGGCATGTTTTTATTAGTGAATAGCTCTGGTTTTGCACCCCACTGCACCGTTGTCCTTCTAAGCTGTTATTCAGAAGGGAAAAACTGGATTTTTCTTGCCCACATCTCTTCTATAGTCAGAAATAGAAGAGAGTCCCCTTCCTTTTGCTTGGTTGTGCCAAATCCTCTTACCTCATCTCTCCATCCTTTTAAACAAGGGAAAATTTGCTGTGCTTTCAGCTCCTTGAGCACCCTTTGTACAGCAGCTGTCCTCTGGTCACAAGAAGTCAGTTGTTTGTTAAGTTCCACTCGTGGAGGGGCTTTATCTCCTTGAGACACTGAGAAAACAGTTGGGTGCTGATGGAGACATTTGGCTACAGCCGGTGGGACATACCCTACTTGTTGTCCAGCAACCATAAATGGCAAACACAGTGCCTTGGAAGAACCTGCAAAGAAATCAACCCAAATCAATCCTCTATTGCAGTTAAGATCTAGTTTCTACAAATAAGTCAAATCTGCCAAAGTGCTTCCTTGGAAAACGATCTATGGGTTACTAACCTAACAACTGGCAAGAAAGATAAAATGGGGGGGGGGGAGAGAGATTACTTTAACAAATGTCTTGCTTAGCAACAGAAATTTTGGACTCAATTGTGCTTGTAAGCCAAGGACTACTTGTACAAACCCAAAGATGTTGTAGAGAAAGTAGCTTTTGTGGTAACAAAACTTACAGCAAAATCATTATGAGGAAACGATTAATAAGAGTCATACAGCCTGAGGGGGGAAAAAACCCAGACCAACATTTTCTTCTTTTAGAGGTAAATAGGTGACCATGTGAAGGTCACAAGCAGCATGCAAACAACCAGTACTGAAAAGCCCTTTATTATTAATATTTACCTACACCATTAGTTGTCACAGATAACTTTACTGATGGATTTATCCAATTTCTTTTTCAAGCAATTCAAGTTGATGGCGATCATATAGTAAGCTAAAAAGCTCCAAACTGCTTTCTTGACAGATGACTTGAGCTTTTGCATTTTCTTTTCTATACTTTTCCAAAACCTACAACTTGTTAAGGTGATCAAAACCTGAATAAGGATATTATGCGACATCACTGTACAAATTTGTGAAAAGTCATTACAGTATCTGATTTTTTTAAATTCATTTCCTACTTATCCAAGTTATATACGTAGAACTTGCCTTTTCAGAGCAACTGCCACAATTCAGTTGGTGTCTTCATCCACCCAATTCACTACAGTCCCATTTTCTTTCCTGAACATCATCTCAGTTTCAATCAGAACACATAAAATTAAGCCTTTTGCCCCATTGCTTTTACATGACTTATCTTAAACCATGTTTGCCATTTGATGTCCGTTTCCCTGTTTGCAAAGAGCTTTTCATTGTCATTTTCTTAAAAAACAACAATCTTAAGATATCAGCAAACGGATCCATTTCGGAGTTTGCCTTCATTCCAGATCTTTTAGGAAGGCGCTGAAAAGCATCAATCCCAATGTTTGCAAAAACTGTCCATTTATTCCTACTCTCGGCTTTCTGTACTGGAAATAATTAAATCATAAGAGAATGCTAATTTTTCTTGCTGTTTGCATAGAGGTCTTTGAAGAACTGACAGCCGCAAGCCATACAATACAAACAGAATAGAGCTGGAAGGGTCCTTCGAGGTCTTCTAGTCCAACCCCCTCCTGCCCAAGCAGGAGACCCTACCATTTCACACAAATGACTTGTCCAGTCTCTTCTTAAAAACCTCCAATCATGAAGCACCTTCGAACAGCTTGTGGTGCGATTTGTGGTGCGATTTGCACAACGAGGTGAAGCTAAGCAAAAAAAAAAAAGGGGGGGGGAATAAACTCCGTTTCTCATTGATTTCTTCCGCGCTTTTAAAGGAAGTGGCAGTTACCTTTTTATACGTTCCCGTTATTTGGGTCTCTCCCCATAGTAGAGCTGCAGGTAATGAAACATGCCTCTTACGAGGGCAAGCTCGCCTTGGCTTACCTTTTGGGCTGAAGCTTTCTGCATTTCTAGCGGTTGAATTTCAATCCTGTTCCAGGACGTTTAAGACTGAAAGGAGTCTAAACGCTGGCTTTAAATCTGCTTGGGCGTGCCTGTATGCGCTCCGGTGGCTAAATCCTGTAGAAAACTGCTCACAGGGAAAGCCCGCGGTCGTACCTGCTCCGTGAAAGGAATTCATCTTCTTCAGCAGCTTCCGCGCCCGCTCCGACCATCCTTCGGCCGCCATAGTACCTTTTGTGTAAAGCCCGCCCCCACCCCTGCTCATCACGCCGGACCCATGTAAAGCGTACATCTCATTGGCTCGGCCAGTCGTTCTGATTCCTGATTCGCCTTCATCCTTCTAATTCCATCGGAAAGCGGCGGAGAGCTCAGAGGGAAAAAAAAACTTAATAGCGCTTCGCTTTGCCTCTCTTACCATCGAGGATTTCATATGTTGGTGTCTGGAGGTGAGAAATACATTTAAAAAAACAACAATCCTTGCAGGGAGAGAATTATGGCTTAGAGCAGGGGTAGTCAACCTTGGCTCTTTTATGACTCGTGGACTTCAATTCCCAGAATTCCTGAGCCAGCTTAGCTGGCTCAGGAATTCTGGGAGTTGCAGTCCACGAGTCATAAAAGAGCCAAGGTTGACTATCCCTGGCTTAGAGGGAAGAGTATGTCCCAGTTCCAAAAAAGAATCAAAGGATATTTTTTGAAAAGTTTCCAGTAGAGAACTTGGAAAGCAACCAACTATTGCAATACATCGGGAGTGATAAGGATGTGGGTCTGCATTTACTGGAAGATCTCTGAGTTTGTAATACAGTACACTAGATAGCAAGGGTATCCAACTCTTCGTGGTTTAATAATGCAGACATAGGTACCCATCATACTGTTCTCAGAGAATGCCACTTTATCCAAAGTAGACAAAAGAGAAGTAGAAGACTGGAGGCTAAAACATATAAGGAATGGTTGCTGGAATTGGATATGTCTGGTTTAATGAAGAGAAGGACTAGGGATGACATGATAACAGTGTTCCAATATCTCAGGGGCTGCCACAAAGAAGAGGGAGTCACGCTATTCTCCAAAGCACCCGAGGGCAGGACAAGAAGCAATGGATGGAAACTAATCAAAGAGAGAAGCAATCTAGAGCTAAGGAGAAATTTCCTGACAGAGCAATTAATCAGTGTAACAACCTGCCTCCAGAAGTTGTGAATGCTCCAACACTGGAAGAGACTGGACAATCATTTGTCTGAAACGGTATAGGGTTTCTTGCAAACCACCTTTGTATTTAAAAGAGAGGCATTTGATTTTGTAGAAAATAAAAATGATGGATGGACACTACCTCACACTGTCTGGAAAAAAGAGCAAAGATTTTGTAAGTGAGTATAACGTGCTTTCCAAAATTCTAATGAGCCTTCTGCACCTAAAGGAATGACTATAAGAACGGTTCGGTTTCTGTTCTTTCTGGTCAGAGGATCGAATTTTCGGGAAACACTGAACCTTACAACCGAACTGTACAGTGTGTAAATGACACAGTCAGGAAAAACTTCACCATTTGATTCAGGTAGATTTATTGTCCTGACTTCCAAATTGAGGCCAGATAGATCCAACTCTTTCTGCCAGTCTAGGGATATGATTTACATGTTTATATAAAAGATGTAGAAATGTATTTCTTTAGAAAAGAAAATAATGCCAAATAACAACAGATTAATATCTAATAGAATTAATTAAAATATCAAAAATAACCTTTGGTGGGAAGCTAATAGTGTTCCATGTGCCTGGGTGTATAGTCATGCTGGCCACCTGACGATGGAAATGTCTTCGGAAATGCTGGCTCCCTCGGCTAAGAAACGGTGATAAGCACCATCCTCTAGTCTAGAGTTGGACATGACTGGACAGGGGAAACTTTTACCTTTATCAAAAATAATGTGCAAGGGTGTGAAAGCTCATTTGCTGTGTCCTTGATTTAATTCTAATGTAGCTGTTAGCCTGCAGTGATGTAATTCATACAGTGCTTACTTTAGCTACTTAGAGCATTATGGAGAAAGCAGGGCAGATAATAACAATTCTGTTCTAATTACACTGGCTACCTCTGTTTGGCTTCAGTGTAGTGCTAGCTTTGAACTTTAAAGCACTCAACTTTGCAAGGCCAGGTTACCCAAAGGACCTCTTGCCTCCTGAGAACCTGCTCAAGATTTGATCTCGGGACCTTCTGTTGCACTGATAAATTATTTAATTTAACAGAAATATTACCTAGTTTATATTGGGACTTTCTTTCCATCGCTGGCCAACCACATACTTCCTAAAAGCACCCCATAACTATGTATGTAGGATACACTTAACCTATATAGTGGTACCTTGGTACTCACTTGCTTTGAAACTTACCAATTTTGATACTCAGTACATTTTGACACAAAAATTCTCATTGTTTGATACTCGACACACAAGCTAGAACTTGTTGGTGTCGGCTGCCATGTGGCTCACTACATTATTCCTTGTGGGAAAAATCTGTTTGGTACTCAGTGTTTTTAGTACTCATTGCACCTCCCGGAACCAATTAATGATGAGTGCCAAGGTACCACTGTATATTGAATGAAGTCATTTCTTCGGTTTTTACAGTACCTCAAACCAGAACCCAACTAATTAGGCTAAGGAAAATTTTGAAAAAAAGCCCTTCTCCAAGATTAAAAAAAAGCTTGCAGCTACATGATGTCCTACTAAACTTGGTGAAGTATATTGTATGAAAACAGCCAATGTATGAAAATAGGTTTTCATTATTGTTTAGTTCAGAATCCAGTAACAGAAATGTGCTGCTCCAATAAAGGCGGGCTCCATTCAGCCATCAATTTTAATTCCAGATCAAAAGAATCAAACATAAGTCATATTGAGTTAGGGAAACAATCTTCTTTATTTTTATAATTATTAATATTATACTTTGAATATTTTTACATTTTTCTTTCTATTTTTTTCCCTAAAGTGTCTGATCTCTTAAGAATTTTTTATCACAATGGCCAGTAGAAAAATAACCAAACTCTTAAAAACAAAGGCGCTCTTTAGCGCTTCCCATAAAGATCAGAAGAGAACCGTGGAACAGTGCAGAGTGGAGACACTTTACAGTATGGGGGTGAGGAAACAATGGGTTCAGAGCATATCACAAAGGGACTCACAGTTTATTATGTACAGAGCAATGAGTATCAATGGCTGTGCAAGTGCCCTGCTTTGAATTAAACAATTGGGAATGCGAGGCTGAGTCATAAACCCTGTATAGAGGTTTGTAGTAAATACGTTTTCTCCAGTGGTGCTTAATTTTAATTTATACTTGATTGGCTTCTGTTATGACCCACCAAGCAGCAAAACCTCTTTGGGAGTATAATGGAACTGGGAAGTTGGAACTGTTGCTTCATCTTTCCAGTTGGGAATAAAACTTAGGAATTTGAGGGAAATTATTGTTTTTCTGTGAAATTTATACTCTAGCAAGTGATTTAGAAAATCATTTCCCCAAAAAAGCGATGCGGGAAAAAATATTTTAAAAGACACTCATCTTGGCTGTTTCATCTCAGGGGAACATATCAGTAGTATATCCTGTTAAATCTAGTTTGTTCTACTTGTTATCCCAGTCTCCAATATAAACCCAATTGACTGGCGTTGCTTAGCAATTCACTGAAGATACCAAGATTCTTCTGCCTGTTTGGATTGTACAAACGTATGGATTGGTATTTTGATAAAACTTTTTGGAAACTGCCAGACCCTGCTAATATAATGGGTTTGGGTTGGTAGGTCAAAAGTCATGCACCCTTTTCTTGTGTGATCTCCTTGCTCCCTTAGCTCTCCATTTGGAAGCATAGTCTCCAGGCTCACTTTCCAACATGTCTCATCACTTCTAGAGAAGTGACACATCTTCTCAATATTGTACCATGATAAAAGTGCTTCCACCCCCACAAAAGGGTCTGGCCTAGGCAAAAGTATCTATGCCTGGTTGCCCCTTTTCTTCAAAACTTGCCAGTTTCTGGATTGAATATTGCAGCTGTATACTCAGAACACAATGAATGTTTTAAATATCAGGTTTTTTTCTCTCACGTTTTCATATATCAATCAAACCAGATGATTCACAAAAGAATCCAGATGATTATCTTTATAACTGACCTCTTTTTTCTTCCTCCATTTCTTTTCCCTATAAATTCCATTGTATCATGAAAAAACTAGAACAGTGATGGCGAACCTTTTAGAGACCGAGTGCCCAAATGGCAACCCAAAACCCACCTATTTATTCGCTGGGTGCCAGGTGGGTGTGGCCCACTGGGTGGGCGTGGCTGTGGTGGTCATGGCAGACCGGGTGGATGTGGCCAAGGTGGGCGTGGTCACCTCAACGTTGCTCGTGGGGAGAAACGCCTGTGGGGGCCGGTCAGGGTTGGGGGAGATCCAGGTGGTCTCTGGCAGATGGGGTGGTGGGAAGGAGGCTCATCCTGAGGGGTGAGGCTCGGCAGGGTGGGGGTGCCATTGTCACAGGGAAAAGCGAGGCAGGGGCTGGGGCGGCTGCTGCCTGACACCATCGGCCCCTGCACACAGAGGCCAGCAAGCGCATGGGGGCCGACAATGTCCGTCAGCAGCCACAGCCTGCTGGCCCCTCGACTGGCGCACTCTGGGGCTCCGCAGCCTGCTGCCAGCAGTTCAGAGAAGCCACCTCTGAGCTGGATGGCCGGCCGACAGCTGAGGAGGCGATGCAGTGGGTCATGTCCGGGAAAAGTAGAGCATGCAAGGCCAGGAGGGTTGGGATGAGGGTGAGGGAAACCTGCAGTGCTGGGATGCATCCGGCCACATGGGACCTCAGCGAGTTAGCAGGCCGCTGGTTGAAGAGGGACGGTTGCCATCTCTGGGGCATGGCGTGCGTGCCCATAGAGAGGGCTCTGAGTGCCGCCTCTGGCACACGTGCCATAGGTTCGCCACTACTGAACTAGAACCATCTCCAATGTACTTAACACCACTTTGATTGATCTATAGCTGTTATCAATAAATTAATAAACTGACTTCCCCATCCTGCCTCAGCATCTTTATCCTTTATGCTTTACAGTTATTAAAATATTTTAAAGGAACTGTAATTTGCTTCAGGAGAGAGAGGGTGGGCATTTACTCTAGAGCGGACTTTAAGTACCTGGTGCCATCTCCAGATACATTGGTTATGCAGACTGAGGATCCAAAGGCAACCAGCTTAGGGAAGAATGTTCTAGAGCATTTTAGATATTGGCTTGGCTGATGTAGGAGTCCAGTGGTTACGGATTTGATTGCACGGACGTTTCAGTGTTCAGATCCAAATTCTAGGCTCTTTCCTACAAGACTGATATTGGTGCTCTACTGACAGCATCCAAAGAAGTTGCATCACTATGGCACCCAGGATGAAAGTTGGAGCCCCTTGGTCTTCCAGTAGCAGGGAACGATGTGTAAAGAAAGAAGACTCTTGCGTTACACTGGACTGACTTTTCCCTTCATACCTCATCTTCAATAGAAAAAGGGTGAGGGTTCTGTAGCAAAACACCGACTGACAGTCCTTCAGAAGAGGGAGGAGCAGTGAGAGTTCTGTTCAGATTATTTTCATTTGCTGTTATCTAGATTCTTGGGGAGAAGAAGAAATCTGACCTCTCACCACATGCACAGACATACACACAATCTATTATTTAAGAAATGTCCTATCCTTGAAACTATTTGTCAGGGATTAAAGAACAGAGAACTGAGCAACAGCTACTGTAATTTCCAAACTAGTAAACTGATGGTAAAAGAAATGCAGGCTTCTCCAGCCAAAGCCCTGATCTCTCTCTATGCAGTCGTGATTGGAAATGTTTTCCTTTCTGTACCCTAAAAACCCAGGAAGGCTGACACATTTAGACATCCACAAATCTCAGGGGAAGGGAGGCTTACTGGCCCATAACTGCATCCATTTTTATCCCGTGGGGGGGGGAATAGATATATGCCAATCATCCATGGCCTGATGTTGATCTGGACAGTAGGCTTAGCTCTTAAGACGTATAACCTACATTTCCATAGAGAAGCAAGCAATCTGTTGCTGTCCAGCAACAAAGCCACTCAGTCATCCTATCTTGTGGTCTACTCCTTCCCTTTTCACTTTTGATGGAACAAAAATAAGTTCGTTACGTATTTCAGTAGACAGCATGCTTTCTTGGCACCCATCTGAAAATAATCCGCCTCTTAAAAAAGCACCAGTTCATAAACAGAACTGAACAAATATGCACGGCTTGGACAGACCTGAGAATACTTCATTAAAAAAAACAAAGACATCTCCTTAGCTTATGGGAGATACTGTATGCATCCATCGTGCTCTATATGAATCCCCACATGTACCGGCATTTTAAGTTGTCTGAAGGGATTAACTGCCTACCATATTATCGCCCATATCTTTAGCCTTACACCCATTGCTGGCAATTCACACACACGTGTAATCCACATGCTCACACATATCACATAGGCTCACGCGTAGGTTGCCCTAATGGAGTAAAGGAGAGCCATCCCCCCGACTGCAAAGAAGACCTGGGACACAAAGATTGTTTTTCAAAAGGAAACTTGCTGCAGTGCCCTTTAAGAGAGGCCCCGCCCCTTGTGGTCCATATCCAGAAGTGTGCAGGGTGACAGGAGGGCTGCCCTCATTCAGCAGAGGTGTCCCTGGGGCCTCAAAAGGTATCAGAGCACAGTGTTCTCCGTGCAGCTGCCGCCCAGCGATGAGCGGAACGCCTGCAGCTGGGAGACCCCGTGAAGATGGACACAGGCAGCTGCAACCACCAAGACGTGGAAGATCTGGTGAGAATGGAACTAGAACGAAAGGAGAAGAGAGGCATTGGAGCCCAAGCTGCCTCATATTGACCATCACCACATTATGAGGTTTCTTTGTGTTCTTGACATTCACAAATGAAACAGAAAACAAAGTAGCTGTGGCTTCTGCAGCTTGTATGCCTCTAGTTAGCCCCACTCTTCCTCTGGATATGCAGAAAGAGGGGGGGAAAGAGGCGACGACAAAGAAATATGCTAATAAAGGAGAATATTTGTAGTTCAGGGTTGATATGAGGGGTCTTTGGTGCTCTCTGAGCTTGCTTGTTTTCTTGCAGATGTTTCATTACCCAAAGTAGGTAACATCATCAGGACTAGTGACTCAAAAAAATATGCAGTGAAACCACAGTTATTTTACTTCCCATTATAATAGAAGATATAACAGTAAAAAAAGTGCAGTGAAGCTACAGTTATTTTACTTCCCATTACAGTAGAAGATTTAACAGTAAAATCCGTCAACCCACAACCTGGCTATACTTCCTGCAAACCTCATGAAATTATTGCAACCATACAGTAAAAGGCATTCAGAGTACTGTAGAAGTTTTAGCCATCTGGACTGGATGACATCTAAAAGCTTTAAATTATTATATGTCTGTGAGCCAAATAACATCTGGCAGGTTGATGTAGCTTTGAAGATTTTTATGGCAGTAGGAATGTTCTTGCCTCCTTTGGTGAACAAAGCCCACAGCATTGATGCTTCATCAGAGATACGTTTCATGTTTTTGTGCCAGATTGTAGAAGCTTCAAATGTTAGGCCAGGTTATTTCAAGGATGAAATCTTGTCTATATTATTATTATTATCATCATCTACCATTGAGGTTTGTAGTGCCTAAATGGCTCCAAAAACAAAAAAAAACTTTTTGGTTTTGGAATAGTTTATTGTGAATTTTTCTTCACAAATTTTTCCCCGCTAGAGCGTGTAGACTTCTTCTAAGGCCAACAGGGAAGAATGGCTGCATTATCATCCTAGAGAAGCATAGTGAGTGGTTTATTTATTGTTAAGTTTAGTAGGTGGAATTCTGCTTTGATTAGGTTTGTAACTCTTGACTTCACAAATATGAAAAAGAAGAAGGGCCAGAAACAGTCTTGGTTCTCTCCTTTCTGAATTGAGATATCAGCAGAAAGTGACCATTACTACCACATCTAGGTCATGGGTCTGAGAACTGGATTGGTCTCTGCTGCAAGGGGGATATTCTCTGCCAAAGGAACAAGTACACTGCCCTGAAATGCATCTGATCAGCTGTGATTGGCCCAGCAGCTGAAACCCTTTTTGGACAGAGTTGCCCTGACCTCAGTACACTATGTCCTAGTGATCCCACTTAGATCACTGCATTACTCCAGATTACTACTGGGTACTGTTTGGTTCTGCTCTTGGAAGTGACTAGTAGTTGAAAATGGAGAGATAAGGCTGTAGAGAAGAATATACTTCACATAATGCTAATCCCCAAATAATCACACTAGGTACCTATATGTACCAGCTAGATGTTAAAGTTTTAGTATGGATGTTTAAGACCATTAATAATTTGGATCCTGATACTTCAAGAAGCGCTTATCCTTGCATGTATTTGCCTTGAACATTAAAATCTGCTCTCAGGAACCCACAGCTGAGAGAGATGGACTAAGTTAAAAAATCAGAGAGGATTCTGCCTTCAGGATTTGTGATTTAAGGTCCCTAGCCGAGCCAAGCATTAAGTGTACTCATACTCTGGTTTCTCTTCAGATCATATAAACCTGTCATCTAAGTGTTTTGCAGCACTTACTGTGTTTTTCAGCAATTTTATACACTGTGTTTCCCCCAAAATAAGACCCAATCGGAAAATAAGCCCTAGCATGATTTTTCAGGACGCTGGTAATATAAGCCCCTACCCAAAAATATGCACCAGTTAAGACTGTCAGCCAAACAGACACATTTAGTACCATATTTCCCTAAATATAAGCCCTAACTGGAAAATAAGCCTTAATGCATCTTTTGGAGCAAAAATTAATATAAGACCCGGTCTTATTTTGGGGGAAACATGGTACTTACATGCAAACATAATTACCGGTAAATACATTAATTTTGCATATATTTGACTTGGTGGGGTTTTTTTTTTTTAAAAAAATCTTGCTTTTATGAATTGCACTCTGTCGCATCCCCTGGGCAGGCTATCATTCTCCTGCTAAAAAAGGGGGAGGGGGCAAAATGTCACTCTACCTATTCTGGGAATGTTGCCACGTCACCATTTCTCTTGTTTGCAAAAACATTGCCTACCTTGTCTGATTTGGTTTGTGCCCTCACAGCTTGCCAAAGCAAAGTATTTATTTTAATCTGCCTCCTGATATTTTGGACATGGCAAAATCAGATGTCAAATCTTGGTATTTTACCTCAGAACAAAGCTATGGATTTTACCAAGAGGAAAGTTAATGTGGAACTCATATGAAGACTCACTCTCAGTTTCAGCTTAAATACCTCCATCCCTCTTCCATAGTTTCTTGCCAAAGACATACCCAGATGTCACACTTGCCCGGGAAGAAACGTTCAGGAATGCGGGCAGCATACAAGCCCACTCCCAAGATGTAGAGGACTGCCATGAGGAAGAGCCAACCAATCTGTCCCGCTGTCGTGGCCTTGATAAAACCTTCCGTGATCATGAAATGGAGGGTGGGCACCAGTCCACTCAGCCCTAGGCCCAGAAATACACCTACCCCAAAAAGAAAGAAACAATGTAACTTGGAAGGACAGTTCCATGGCTTTAACATCAATCCAGCTAATAAAATCTTAACCGCCAAACTGGAGTTTTAATGTTGATAATGAAAGAGCAGCTGTCACAAAGTTAAACAAGAAGCAGACACATTTTTTCATATTGAACTGATGATGTTGGCATTAGCTATCATATTATGATAGTCATTGTTTCGTTCCTGCATTTTTTATATTAACTCAATATGCCAACCATTCCAACCCTGGTTCCCTCCAGATGTGCTGGAATTACAACAACTTTTTCATGTCGGTCTTTCCTCACATTTGGACAATGTTAGGTCTGGGAAGGTTGCATTATGCTAGGTAAATTCCTCTATAATCTATATTATATAATAATTAGTTTGGTTTCCAATGATCAGCTTATGAGTGTTGTTTGTATACCAAAAAGGGCACAATTGAAAACTACAAGAAAGGTTTTGGAATCTTGACACCCCTAAGATTTGCAGAAGCATAGAAATAGGGGATTCCAAAAGCCACACAAACTGTTGTGGGAAGGGAGGGGTGGAAAGACCAGGCAAAGGAAATGTAACCAAAAGACTAGAAAACAACCAACAGTATTCCCCATCTTTTATAGGTTTCTCGACATAATGTAGCAGTGTGAGGACTACTTATGCACTCAAATCAAGAATAGTTACCTGCCCGCACGGCCCGATACTGTGGTGTGGCAAAATGATCCCACTGCGACACCGTGATAGCAGTTATACCCAGCACACAGATGATGATGAGGTAAATGAGCTGGGGTTGTGGTGAGCAGTAGAACGAGTAATACAACCAAGGAACAAAACTGCCCATGGTGAGCAGGGCAATTCCAGAGTAATCCAATCTGCACGGAAGGTACCACAGAAAGCAGGGTGATCAGTAGACATCAGGCAGAGTGCAGGGCTTGGTGTGTAAAGTTTAAAATACAGGAGCCTTTAAACTATTTTACTAAAGTACAGGTCTCTATAGTCACAGTGTGGACAAGATATTGTGAAGGACCTTTGGCCTTGATTCTACTGCCAAGATGATCCATGTTATGGGAAGCATGTATGCAGACATCATAGATAGCAAGGATTGTACCTACATGCTGGTTTCTACAAGGAAGAATCACATATTTTGCCACATTATGAACTAGTCACTGATGTTGTCATCTTCTCCTAAAATGGAGACATTCTTCATAGGTATCCCACTACAATCCCTGCCGCTTAGTTTTTACAGGTTTCAATTGCACTAATCAGAAACAAGAAAGGAATCGTTACGGGTATTACAAATGGCCAGGGCTCTTTCTCAGGCCTGCACCCCTTGTGGCCCACTGTGTCAGCCTTCAGATTCCCACCTAGGACAGCCTTTGACTTGGCTGCCTGGGAATTGTCCTCTCAACAGAATCAGGAAGTGCTCAGGAGGTGAAAAGCTGCATTAGACCAAATGAAGCTCATCTGTTATTGGCTCAAGAAGTCTTGAGGAAAAGTGCTGTCTATTGGCTTCCTTCAGATAAGCAACAGCACAGTGACAGCCCCTTCTGAAATCCACCCAATATCTCTTGTGTAACACTTGTGTATGGTATATTTACCATAAATATACTTTGTGACTTACTGTCCTTGGGCAATGTTTCTCAACCTCAGTCACATTAAGGGATATGGACTTCCACTCCCATAATTTTGGGAGTGGAAGTCCATACATCTTAACATTGATGAGGTTGAAAAACACTGATTTATAGTGCTGCAACGAACATCACTTTAGGGGCATAGTTTAAAAAATGAATCAGATGACTCCCAAGATACGACTTCAATTGGAGCATAGCATTTTTATTAAGTTCCAAATGTTGAAACATCAAGTGCGAAGTCCTATCAGGACCCTGAATTGTTTCCAGATGCTGCATGGTGCAGCCCAGACAATGGCATACCAGAGTCTTGATGCATCTCCATTACTTGCTGCTTGCGTACCACAGAACAGAAGAAAAAAGTTGGGGATAGGGAGACTGGCAAACTCCTGACAAATTCCAATATCTGATTGGTCATATGCTTTGGCTTGATAGGGATTTTCTTTTACAATAAGAAAGGCAGTCCAGTTATCAGCCAAAGAAGAAATTTGCCTTGTATACTCTAAACATAAGTCCTCACACTTCGTTATGAGAGAAAATATATTGATTCTTAATTCTTGCCTGCTGGTCACATGCCCCAGATGTTTGCAGGAGGATGGAGAGAGGAGGGGAAATCAACTTACTTGGAGAAGGTACGAGAAACTTTCTCAGAGTGGCAATAGACTGTGTGGAATAGCCAGGAGAAACAGAGACAGAGAATGGCTCCGAGGAAAAACATGCCAATGACCACACGCTCCTGGATGGGGGCCACATATTTCATGTTAGGACTGAACATGTATCCAATGCCCAAAACCAGGAAGAAGAGGAACCCTGAGGAAAGGGAAGAAAGTTACCAATATATAAATGTTTCTGCATGTATTCAAATACTGGGACACGCTTGGAAATGGGAGACATACATCTGGTTTGGCAGGGACTGCAAGGATCATTTCTGAATCTACCCCTGAAGAGACTCCATTTCAGGAACTTCACAGACCTTTTTCAAGTTGGGAGAATCAATATGTGAAATGGGAGACTGAAGAAGTACCAGTGGTTTCTGGTGTGAGTCATGCTTGACTGAAGATGTCTCTGAAAACAAGTGAAGATGACCGCTATGAAGACAAAAGACCAGTGAACAGATTGATTGTTCGAGTCTCTCCAGAGAAGGGGAGAATTGGAGATTGCCTATGAGTGCTCTGGATGGCAACACCTCATGAGAAACACAAAACAGCAGTCTCCAACTGGTTTGACCGCTAGGAGCCAAGCAAGACAACATCTTTGTTCTGAGCAGCAGTGTAACCTTTCATAAGGTCACTAAGTCAGCTGGATTCACTTTCTAATCACCATTGGAAAGGTTCAATTTAATTATTTATGGATGTTAGAGACCTTCAAAATGGCAAGCTTAATTTGACACCTGGTGAGTTATTTTTTCTTAGATTTAAGAAACTTTAAGCAAGAGACTTAAGAATTTAAAATAAATTTGAAAAATATAGCAGTAGTGTATGGCATTTACAAAGCAAACTGGTGAAAGCTTTGAAGGCTTCTAAATGCCAAAGAGTGATGAAAGATTGAACCCTGTGATTTGTACAGGAATGATTTAAAGATCAAGATTGTACACAATGAAAATAAAGAATGTAAAGTTGGATTATTTGACCAGGGATAAACTATTTGTTTGATATTTCAAGAAACTCACAATGGACTTTTTGCTGAACTAGGATCCAAAAGATGATGATTTCTGGATTGTGTATAGATTAAAGGCTGTGGGGAGAAGAGGTGGGTTGTTGGTTTTTTTGTAACTTTAAAAGAGGATGAAAAGTTATTATATTTGCTTATGCTTGGTATAATGAAGGTTGGATGTCACTAATTTATTACTGTCTTAACTGTTTGTTTGGGTTTTTTGCACCTTCTGAACTTTTATTTTTTTCTTCCAGATTAGTTTGTATTAGCTTTACTATAATAATGTTATTGAAGTTTTATTAAAAACTTCAATAACGTTATTAGAGATAGAAAGTAAGCAGAAGAGGGAAAGGCCAAATACTTGACCAAAGCTGGCCACTGAAGTAGCCACTGAGTTAGTCCTGCATTTATCATGTCACCAATAAACCTGATTTGGGACAACAATGGTCTTTCAGACTGTAGGACCTGCTTTTACATATAAGTCCTCAAATGTATGTATTACAAGAGATGGAGCATGCCTGATTGAACTGCCTTACTCCTGGTAGTTAGAGAAACTTTCTAGTATCAGCCAGTGTCAGATCAGATTTGGTGCTGGACATCTCATGTTGAAAGAGGATTTTAAGATCTAAGAGTTCATTGTTCCCAAGAAACTGGGCAGATGTGATTATGTGACAAGGCATCCAAGAGTAAATGTTGAAGACACTATCGTCACTGGGGTAGTTGCAAAAATGTATGTCTCCTCAATGTAGAATTCAAATAGCTTTTTTAAAATGCTTTTTTTATTTAGTAGGCATGTTTTCTTAATGCAAAATTGTCCCAACTAGATACTGGTAGCTCTAGCAAGTTGTACAATAAGGATACAATCCATGGACCAAAAAGCTTTGTATGGCAGTAGAATCAATTTATCACATACAAACTGGAACTCGTGAGACTTCCTCTGTGTGAAAACAAACTTCTTTCTCTACCCTTGTAGTTACTTTTATAGCAGTGGAAGGGCAATTTGCTTTGGCTTCTGGTGAGTGAAAGAACAAGGCTGGATAGAAGAGGACACTTATATCCTGATGTCCTTTCACTCCCTAGTGATCACTGTGGAGGGAAGACAGAGGAGGACACTTGGCTTAGAACAGGGCCAAATTTTCTTTCATAATGCCAAGGATTTATTTTTTTACAGATGACATCATTTTCAGTCATTTTTAGCAAAAATTGGGGTGGGTGGGGGAACTGAGGGACGAGACATCTCACTTGGAAGTCCACAAATTAGGGCAACCCTACAGGCCAAAAATATTGTCACTCCCACAGTAAACCATGGGATTTCCCCCCCCCCCAGAACCATAAATGACTTTTGCTAGGATATATAGGTAGTCCTCAACTTACAAACACCATTGGGACCAAAATTTCCATTGCTAAGCAAAGCTTAGTCATTGCTAAGTCATGAAGTGAGTTTTGTCCAATTTTATGGATTTATTTTTTTTTTGCCCTGGCTGTTAAGTGAATCAGTGCAATCGTTAAGTGAATCTGGCTTCTCCCACTGATTTTACTTGTCAGAGGTCATTTGGGAAGGTTGCAAACGGCGATCCCAGGATCCCAGGATGCTGAACTGTGGTAAATACATGCCCATTGCCAAGCACCCAAATTTTAATTACGTGACTGTGGGAATGCTGTAACAGTCATAAGACTAAGCAATCTTTTTCTGTGCCATTATTACTTTGAACTGGTAGCTAAATGAATGGTTGTAATTGAGGACCACCTATATAATCTACTTGGTTCATATAAGATGGTAATACAAACCCAGGCAAATAACGATCCAGTCAGTCACTAAATCTCATTGGTGTCAGGTGGACACCACTGGAGAGTCATAACTTTTAGCCAAATTTTATGCTGGATGTGTTTTGTTTAAAAAAAACACAGTGAAAAAGTGGAAACCAGAGTTTTATGCAATGGAATGCAGTTTGTTTCCCACCCTCTTTGTTCCCCCTCAGTCTATAGAGCTATACAGTCCTCTGCCCCATGACTGACCAAGCAGATGAGTCCAGATGTTGCCAGTCTCGGTGTGGAGCCGGAAGATGCTGCGGAAACAGGCGCGGAAGGAAGGCATGGGTGGCCGATGTCCATGCAGGAGGAAATCATTGTCTTTCAGCCAGTCAGGTAGCACATCATAGGGCATGACACGCCAGCGGCCTTCCCAAACCTGCAACAGCAGAAGAGAGGCTAGAAGAGACATAGAAGAAGCTTGCTTACCCCTCCTTCCGTGAGCTGAGAACATCAAAACAGTGAGTGCATTTTTATACTTGGGGATACGGTATTCCTCTTGGGGAAAAAAAACCCAACAACCTGGGAGACAAGAATTTCTAGCGTTTTCCCAAAGAATTTTTCTAGTGTTCACCTCATTGAGTCTTTTTTGCCTTCATTCCCTATAAGCCTGGGGGGGGGGGGAATTTTGAGGAAACGTTCAAGATTCCAAAGTGCTTTGAAGTTAGGGCAAAGTTGCACAGACCAACTCCCCCTCTCCCCCCCCCCCAAGATTTAGATGGGGCCCTCCAAATGTTCCAAGCAAATTGCTATTTTTCATGCCAAAGTGGAGGAGAGTAATAATGTCTACCAAGAATGAATTACGTTAAAAGGATGTATTGAATTTAATGTGATTTAAAATAAATCTGTTCTAGTTTAAATGCACTGTCTGGACCTGTCTCTTTTTTTCTGATGCACAGCCACCATATGCCACCCAGAGCTAAAGTGTGGACTTCATCCTGAAAAAAACCTTGAACACCCCTAAGGTAAATCAAACCAAATGAACTACACGGCCATATAGATATTTAGTATGGAGACGCACTCACTTGCCTTGATCCTGTATTTTGAAAATGGGTAGTGGGTATCTTCCAGCTGATATTTAATTTTAAAGAAACTATTATTATTTTTTGCATTGGGAAGTTTCCAATAATCTCCAGTTAGAACCTCTTGCTATAAAAAAAAGCCTATCTCCCCCCCCCCACCTCACAGAACTGTTATGAGGATAAAATGGGCAGGATAAAAAGGAATGCTACATCTATTGACTTGAGCTCCTTGAAGAAAGACAAGATATAATTATTATTATTTTTATTTTTAAAGATCATGATTAAACCACAGCAGGCATCATCAATCGCTTTCACGCTCTTCTTTAACAATGTTCTGGGTTCACGATCCCTTCTGCTTTGCTTGTTCCTTTGTTAGATGCAGAAGCAAGTGAGCAGAGCTAGCCCTGCTTCCCAACAGCATTTTACTTTCCATCTTGATTGAATGTCTGGTTGAAAACAAGCATTTCCTCCAATGAGGGGAAAACTACTGTAATTTCTTACTGTTAAAATCAAACAGTTTCTATCATAAAAATGTGGCAAGTCTGATCATGTAAACTTTTTTAAAAAGGCAAAGCGAGAATATCCTGGAGAGACAGCAGCAGAAGCAGCTGCCGCAGTCTGGGCAACTTAGAGATAGTCCAGACAAGAAACCCCAATTCCTTCTGTAGATTCAGCTGCCTCTTATTTAACTGTCACCTCATCTGCAGCTCCTCCTCCTCCTGTTTCTCAAAAACAGCCTCACAGACCATCACAGAGAGGGATGCAGAGGTAGAAAGAGCTGTTTGCAAAATAATGGCAATAAAATCAAATAACCATCTGAGTCGGGATGGTGTACTGACCCAAAAGCCTTTTTTCAGGAACAAGCCATCTTTCCAGGATGTGGGCACCACTGCATCATTTAGAGGCATGGAAACAATGGGAATTATATTACTACATACACAACGTGAAATTACAGCTGCCAATTTTTTAGCTTTCATATGCAACAAGTTCTTTCCAAGAACCTAGGATTCATAATGTATCAGTGCATTGTTGTTGTTGTTAATCTTCAGTTTGATTTACAGTCTGGGACTGGTAAAAACATAAACAATTCAAGTCCTAACCAAGAACCTAAGAGCTGTTAAGGTAGTGTCTGAGTATATAGGTAGTTCCAAGTAGGGTGGTTTTTTACATGATATTCAAGTCTAATAAGTTCACAATTTCCATGTATCTAGGCAGCCGTGTGGGTATTGCTTCAAGGGCTCCTATTACTATTGGTACATTATTATTGTTATTGTTGCTATTAATAATAATAGTATTTCATACCAACTATGGAGATATTTTGAGATGTAATTTTCCTCAGAAATTGCAGCTGTTTAAACAACAGCAACAACTATTGCTCAATTTTGGGAATCAGTGGGTGCAATTTAATAGTGCTATGGGTCTCTGCAAGGACCATATTGCCAACTCTGGCCTTACAGAGGTTCTGGGAATGTCATGGTGCTATTTGATGCATTTCTACTCAGAAGTCTAAGGAATTCAATAAAGCTTATATTCAGGTAAATGGATATAATATTATGACATTATCTCAAGTTCTAATTCCATTGTACCAAATTCAATAGAGGTAATAGGAAACTGTCTATTAATCACACGTCTTCCCTTTGAGAAGTAAAGCAGGTAGAAGAAAGGAATAACAGGGTAAGGTGAGATTCATTTCCTAGCCTTCTTAAAAGTTGTTCATTGCTGATCCACAATATCTAAATGATGCAGTGAGGAACTCTAGACCCTAGATATAATGATCTTATTTGAGAAGGGGGCTCTTACATAGTAATATATATGTCATTTTAAAATGTAATAAGCCAGTCCTTCTGCATTTTGGTGACCTCTTACTTTGTTGAGTGGCAGCCTGGATTTCTGCTCTAAAGCCCTGGCTTAGGGATCCCATTGATGGCTACTAAAGTAGGAAAGTAATAAGGCTGCTTTGACTTTGGAACAAATTGCTGGGAGTCCCAGATAAGATATTTTACATGCTAGAGTTCAGTCAATTTTGAAAGTAGACTGAACATAGCTTACAAATACGGACAATACTGATCCAGGAGGAGACTGTTTCTGACTTTTCTTAGTTCTCACTTGCCTTCATCCGACAATGGTCTTTGGGAAAGTAGTCCACCTCCAGGTCTTTGGAAAAGTAGTCTTTGGCGCTTTGTGCTGCCTTATGTCTCCTTCCCATGGCCTCCCTCAGACGCGGACCTGAAGGGAACTCAGCTGGGTGACTGACTTGCAAGTCAGAAGAGTGAGTCCACAGCATCTCCAATTTTGCTTCTCCTGGTCTCCCTGGTTCTGGGTAATGTGGCCAGATGGCCTTGCCCCTCTATGAACCCGTCCAGAAGCTGGCTCAGAACGGGTTGTCATGGCAGAGAGGAGACTCTCTTCCCCGGGGTAAAGGATGAAAATCTTATGATTCTTCCACTCCCAATCACTTGGCAAAAGGGGCTATTTTTCCCAGCCTGGTAAAGCTGAGAAGGAAAAGGATGTTGATCAGCAGCTGAAGTCATAATGATGCTTCTTGGAGTACTGCTGTGACATATTGGCTTGCCTCAGAATCAATAGGGCTCATTCAAGAGTTGACTGCTGAACAACAGTTGTAGAAGAATGAAGTTACAAAGGGGGTGGCACCCAAGAAGGCTTTATGTAATGTATATAACTTGCCTTCAAAACAAATTCTTCCATCTTCTCCATGGCATGCTGGGCCTGAAGTGGCAACATCAAAACCCGCACAGGATCTGGACCAGTGTCTTCTTCCTCTAACTCTGGATCATCTGATCCCCAACCTGTGGGCTCCACCTTCATTTCAACGCCATCCTGAAAAAGAAGATGCATACACTGGCCAATGGAATTCTATAGAAAGAGAGATAACGTGAGAAGAGATAGGACAAATGAAGGAAAACCAGGAATAACATTTCCCTTTTCTGCTATATAGTGCAGTAATCTACTGATAGATTAACAGAGAGGTTCAGGATCCCTTCCCTCTTAATGCAAGGGTAAAGGATAGGCCCAGAAATAAGATAAAGGACTTCCTCCTTCAAAGACTCACAACCCAGAACAATTGGTTTAGATTTGGCTTGCAGGGCTACCCTATCAACCAGCTACTAGATTCAGAGCACCGAGAATCACCTACAGGCTCTATTTATGAGTTTGCAGTCCACTGCTGTAGACATGCTAGCTTTTCATCTGCTCTGTTGGATATGGTGTTTGCAATGCTACGGTTCGAAGACCAGGAGGAGACAGAATAATGGAACTGATGTTGAGTTGGTTCATAAGCCAGACAGAAAAATTACTAGTAAGTGCTGCTCTGGCCAGAAGTCATAGTTTCAGCTTTGAGTTCTGACCTTTCTTGAATCCTCAGCCCAGCAAAGCCATTTTCACATTCTTAGACAAATGTAATTGGCTTTAGAGAACAGAGTTTGGGTCATGATGACTGCACACAAAAGAAAGATGCAGAAGACAGTATGTAATAAGAAGAGAGACCCAGTGGGTGGCCTCCCTGATACTCACCTGGCCAGCATTCTCTTGTAGCAAAGGTCTCATTTCAGCCACAGCCTCCTCCCCCAGGTACCCTGCGCACCACCCAGCCCGCTCCTTCAAGGGCTCCATGATGGGGGAGGAGGGGGGCATACAGTTGAAGCCTCTTCACAGGCAGAGGCTCAGTCCCATCTGCAAGCCACCAGCCCCATCGTCCCCACTGTCTCTGTGAGAAAGCAGAAGGGGTAAGGGATGCAGAGGGATGAATCTCTGGATCCTTCTGTTCTCCTTCTCACCTGGTGATCTGCCATTTCTCCCCCATCAGCTCCTATTTCCCAAATCATCCTGCATGCTTGTCCATAAGAGCTGTGCTCCACATCCTACCCTTTCCCCTTTGTCCCCCTGAAATCTTTACCTCTCTTCAGTTCAGTTACTTCCCCAGTCTCTTTTGTTTTTATTCCTCTAAAATCCCTACCATCCTGTCATTCCTTGTCCCTCTAAAATTTGATAACTTGCTCCCTAGTTGTATTGATCTGAACTCTAAATATTGGTACTCTTCACCCTAACCATTTAAAGTTCTGCTTGCAACCTGACCTTGCTCTCAGCAAGGGGCCAGGGAGAGGTTTATCTGCTTCCCCTAGATTCCTAATATGGTACAGAGAAGCAGTAAGATCTGTGCCATCCCATGGTTCACTTCCCAATAGTGGGTGATACACAATCTTTTGAAGATTTGTAAGTGGAATCCAAGGAATACGTGGTTATCTATAGCCATTCCTTGGTCTCCCTTCCTTGCTACCCAAGCATGGTTCACATTTATCATCTCATCAACCCCCACAAAACCACTCTTTGGATGTTTCCTTTTGCCCCATAGCATCCCTGGCCATACCTCGTCCCCATTCCCTTGAGGCCCTCCCAAATATTTCTGCCCTCCCTTCCCCTCTCCGTTGCTCCATCACCTTTCTTTCCATTCTA
The DNA here is from genome assembly GCF_001527695.2 of Protobothrops mucrosquamatus. Lineage (NCBI taxonomy): Eukaryota > Metazoa > Chordata > Lepidosauria > Squamata > Viperidae > Protobothrops > Protobothrops mucrosquamatus. The sequence goes on along the minus strand of NW_015386089.1, from coordinate 392,082 downwards.
TTCTCCCAGCCCCTTCATTATACCCTCACCCAAAAGCCCTAGCAGCAGCATCGGGACCCAGCTGCCCCTTAAAACCCCTCCTCCCGCTCCGATAAGCCTTGGCACCTGCCCATCAAATTCGGATCACTTCCTGCCAGAAGCCGAGCATCCTCGCCTGCTTGGATTGGGCAACGCGTTGGGAAAAAAATCCGGTGCAGATAACTTCCGGCTGATGCTGGAAGCCTTCCTTTGATTGTTGCCATGGTGACCCTTAAGGAGCGGTGCCCTTTGTTTTTGTAGCGTTCGGCAAGAAAATGGAAGAACAAATCGTTTTGCAGCTGGCGGGGTGCAAAAGGGGAGGGTAATCTTTTGCATCTCGTGCAGAAGTTAATACGTTTGCAAAAGATCCGGACATTTAATCTCAGGCACAGGTCTGACTGAGGTCTGCCCGCAGAAATCGTGTGGAGGAATTCTGTGCGTGGATAACCCCGTTTTTACGAGGAAAAAAGCGGTGTGTGTGTCGGTTCAGCTGTGTACGTACCGTGTACGGGGGAGGAATTATATATCTCGATGCAGTTGCACAATTGAATGAAGGCAGGTTTAAACGCACCCGCCTCGGTTGGGAAAAGTTTGATGTGCTTGTGTCTGGGAAAGTTAGACACAGTTCCTAAATCTTCTCCATAATCCCGTTTGAAGGCATCTGTATGAATCAACCGAAGGACTGCCATTGCCCTCCACTGATTACATTCCAGGAGTGGCAATTAAGGCAGCCGGATGGGATCCTTTGGAAGAGCCGTTCAATTTCCACTAGAGCTGTAATTCTCAAGCCCAGAAACTTTAAGATGCGTGGAAATCAACAATTCCGAGAGTGGAAGTCCACGCATTTTAAAGTTGCTGATAAAGTTGTCGAGAAACGCGGCATGACAATGGAACCAATAGTAATTTTATTCGACAGGAATTGGTGAAGCGGGAGTGAAACTGACAAGGAAAAGACATGTGACACAGGTTCCCTGATTATTATTTTTTTTAAAAAAAATCCCTACTTGATTTTGCATATTTTAATTAGGCTTGGAGTTTCAATTTCCAAACAGGTGTATATTAATGTTTACAACGTCAATCTGCCACTTTTCAATTGAAAACCATCAGAATTTACAAAAGGTTTATGCGAAGGCAGTTGGATTTTGAAGGACGACAGCTGCAATTTCCTAAATATACCTATAGGGGGCAGAAACGATTGTTATGGCTTAGATTGGACCACCATTTCCTGGAACCGTTTTGCAAGTCCTTCCCATATGGTCTAGCGGTTAGGATTCCTGGTTTTCACCCAGGCGGCCCGGGTTCGACTCCCGGTATGGGAAGAAAGATTGTTTTTGTGCTTGTCATTCTGATTTTTAAGAATACTGTTGCAATTTTTTTTTCTAATTTCAAAATACCGTATACTTTTCTCTGTCCTTTAAAACCGAAACTACACATATTGAAAATGAAAACGACAACGAGCGCTACAATATCAATTTAGATTGCAAGACACAAAATTACGTCTTCTCCCATATGGTCTAGCGGTTAGGATTCCTGGTTTTCACCCAGGCGGCCCGGGTTCGACTCCCGGTATGGGAAGAGCATGTTTTCTTTTTAAATTTTAAAATAGCTTTCTTCCCTTACAAATACTGTAGTCTTCCTTATTAAAACCATTAAAACCCACTGAAATGTCAAACTTGCTTGATTACAAAAAGAGCAGGGTGTCAGGTTCAAAAGTGTTACCTTTCAATATAAGCAAGATTCTTAAAAGAGGACAAACAGAGTTGATACATCAACTGGGTAAAAGGAATTTGGAGGTGATTTGTATTCGTTTCCGAGAAATATCCAGATCGTTGATTTGTCAGAGGCTTCATAAAACGCGTCTGCTGTAACTTATAGATATAAAATGGGAAGCTCCTTTTCTTCATTTGGAAAAAAATAGACAGCAACTGCGTGAAAGTTCGTGTTTTCGTGAATTAGCAAATGGCACAGAACACAGGATACAATTTTACTATAAAATTCCAACTTTCCCATACCGGGAGTCGAACCCGGGCCGCCTGGGTGAAAACCAGGAATCCTAACCGCTAGACCATATGGGAGAGCGTGTAAAACTCTTTCAGCCACCCAAAAGTTCAATCTGATGATCCGGGTTAAATTCTGCCACTACCAGATTCGCAAGGATTAATTCCTCAGGCTGCCCATCGCGGAGAAAAGAAAAACCCGGGGCTGCGATTATATATTGTAAGCACACTGCCTATGATTATGTGGTAATATGATATTAATGGATAGACTTTAGGCAACTCCTCTAGGAAAGAGAGAGAGAGAGAGAAGACAGACTCCAATTCACTTCGGAGCATGTCAAATCCACATATCGGCCCTTAAGTTTGACGACGTTCGCCTTGAACAAAGGCCTCTTTGGACGACCCTGCGTGTAAACCAGGGGTAGTCAACCTTGGCTCTTTTATGACTCGTGGACTTCAACTCCCAGAATTCCTGAGCCAGCCATGCTGGCTCAGGAATTCTGGGAGTTGAAGTCCACGAGTCATAAAAGAGCCAAGGTTGACTACCCCTGGTGTAAACTGTGCTTCCCTTGCCGATGCTCGCGATCACTTCTCCAGCAAGGGAATTTCGGACTCAGGAAGGGCGGCAGGCTGGCCTTCTCATGGGCCGCACTAACCGGACAGAGGAAACCCTTCCCGGGTTTAGTCGCTTTGCTGAAAGCCGGGGAAAAGTGACTCGGAGGTGGGAGAAGAGATACCAGTCCCAGCCTCATCGCTTCTAATGACTCAGCTGGTGCTTAAGGAAGCGAACCCAGATGTGGATCCAAATGCAACTTCCCGTCCACCTCCCCCCCACCCCGGTTGCATTCGCCTCTGCTCGAGTCTCCGAAAACTAAAGATCCTCATCACCACCCGTGTTTGCACTGTTGATTTATTTGCACGACAGATTGGAGCTCGTATTGCAACTTTAGAGGCAATTTCAGTGTTACATAAGAAGAGGCGCGCGAACTGTAAAAATGTGGTCACTGCGACCTTCTTGTGCCACGCCAGGCTAGTTTGCCTTTTTAGGATCCCGAACTCAACCTCACCAAGAACAAGGCGCAGGTAAAAACCTTTGCCTTGTTCCTCCTTGTCCGCCGCCTCCCCCCTCTCCCACTTCCGTATCGCAGTACTTTTTGAAGGCAGCTATAAAGGCGTAGCGACCCCTATTGAAAGGCTAGGGAAGTACGCCTTTAAAGGTCCCATCTCGTGCAAATCTGGTCCCAGAGCAGCCTTTGGACGCCCGGGCGTTTTTTTCCTCCTCCCCCCCCCCAAATGCGTTCCTTCTCTCGTTCATGTCCTATCTACACACACATGAGAACGAGTTAACTATAAAGAGGCCAAACTGAATAATGTGGCTTCTCTCTTTAAAAAAAAACGCGAGGTGTCAGCAACAAGTTTTTTCTAAGATTCACTTCTTTTTGGGTCCCGAGGGACGAAACTGTCCTTCCATTAGTTTTTGATCCATTAACAAAAAGCAGAGGGGTTGCTTTCGTTGTTTTGCTAATGCTCGTGTCTCCACGGTAAATAACTTAGATTTTAGAAAAATGTAAAAAAAAAGTTACTTTTCCCATACCGGGAGTCGAACCCGGGCCGCCTGGGTGAAAACCAGGAATCCTAACCGCTAGACCATATGGGAGAAAACTGTTTCAAGCGTAACACAACTGGCTGATAGAGATAACAGCTCAATAAAAGCAGCCACATGTATCTCCTTGCCAAAAGTCTTTGAATTTCTTATACCAGTTACTATCCAATTTTTTAAAAATATTGGTAGCTTTGGTTAGCATCCCTAATGCACCAGGCTATACTTTTATTCTCTCACCCACTCCTCAGGAATAAAATCACTGAACTTGAAAGCCTTTTTAAGCATTTTCTGATCTTGCTTCTTTCTTGCACTTGGATAGTAGGCTTGACGGTTGTAGACTTTTTTTTGACTTTTTGTACTAAGACTCAAATATACAAAAGCTTTGTGTTCTGTGAAGGATTGGTATGAATCAGCCAGGTCTTTTTAAAGCTCAGCATGACTAGATGTGTCTGTCTTCTTTTTCTCCCCTCAGGGGGATTTGCAGTATGTTTGGGTTCATCGTGACAAACCCTTGCAAGGGAGGTACACCTCTTCAGCATTTGAGCTTACCTTTGTGGGGACCCTTTTGCTTCAATTTGCTGGACCAACTCCAGTAGATATAAGAAGGAACATCCCCACCTGAAACCCACAAATCCAGTTGCCTACTAAAATAGAATAGGCAACCAGTGATTTTTGAATAAGCTATGATAACTAGGTTTACCCAACAACACACTGATTTAGTGTGATGTCAACTCATTGGTAGCTTTATTAGATTTGAGGCAATTTCCAGTATTCTTCTAATGCCCTGTCCCTCAGTCTCAGTAACTTTAAAAGACTGGTTTAGGGGTTCATTTTCAAAATCATCACAACTTTGTCATAAGAAGAAATTAAAATATCAGCAACCACAATAGACAGAGGACAAATTTATATTAAAATTAAAACCATTCCCCTGCATTAGTTTCATTGTTGAATTTTTTCTTAAAGAGATACACATCCAAATAAGGCAATATAGGGGCCTATTTCTTTGGAGTTTCCATTTTTTTTCTTCAAGATATCAAATTTTAAAAACCGATCACAAATTAATCATAATCATGCAACTCTGTTTTTGGTTTGATAGATAGAAAAGTTTTGTTTATGATGAAAGCATATAAGATATATGAAAATAAGCTACAAATCAAAGACATTTGTTTCAATGCTTTATTTTATTATTATTTTTATTATTTTTATTTTTCCTTTTTTCTCTTTACAAACAAACAAAATACACATTACATTTTTTCTTTTTTCTTAACAATACTATGTCCTATATCTCTTACTTTTATTTACATTTATTTACATTACTTCTCATATTTTTTTTATTCCTCAATTCTAACCAGTTATAATACATATCCCATATCTCGTAAAATTCCGTAGCTTCTTGTCTTTTATTTCTAAGGTAAGTTTATTCATCTCAGCACAGTCTAATATCTTACCTATAATCATTACATTTGTTGGTATGTTCTCCCTTTTCCAACACTGTGCATATGCAATGCGTGCTGCAGTTATAATATGTATAATGATGTATTGGAGTCGTTTCTCAATTTTTGGGTCAATTATGCCTAATAGAAATATTTCAGGTTTAAGTTCAATTTGTTGTTTTGTTATTTCCTGTAACCATCTCCTCATCTGCTCCCAATAGATCTTTGCTTTGGGGCATTGCCACATGTGATAAAATGTTCCTTCTTTGTTTTTACATTTCCAACAATCCGGATTCATATTTTTATATATTTTAGCCAATCTTGCCGGTGCTAAATGCCATCTATAGAACATTTTGTATTGGTTTTCTTTGTATGCAGTTGACAATGTTAATTTATAATTTCTGTTCCATGTTCTTTCCCATTCATCTAATCTTATATTTCTGCCTATATTTCGGGCCCATGCTATCATTGGGCCCTTTACTATTTCTTCCTCCAATTCAATTTCTAATAGGAGTTTATAGGTTTTTGTTAAAAAATTTCCTCCCTTATTTGTCAATATTTTATCCAATTGTTGTAATGTCCGACTTATCCCATACTCTTCCATATCTTTGTTATATTTTGATTTTATCTGTGTATATGGCCACCAGTCAATAGTTATTCCCTGTTCTTTTAATTCGTCTCTTGATCTTAGCTTCCCTTGGTTATCTAATAATTCTTTATATCTTATCATCTTTGTTTTGTCTAGTGTGTTTGGGTGAATCATTGCCTCCATTGGTGAAATCCAAATTGGAATTTTCGTGTAATATTTTTTTTAACTTTTTCCCATGTCCAAATTAATGCATCCCTTATCTGATGTCGGAAGAAGTATGTGTGAGTTTTCTTGTCTTTTCCCCATAAAAAAGCATGCCATCCAGCTTGTAAATCATGACCTTCAATTGTTAAGATCCTTTTGTTTTCTAAGTTTATCCAGTCACTCATCCAAAGCAATCCCGCTGCTTGGTAGTAAATTTCCCATTTTGGGAGCTCAAGGCCACCTCTATTTCTACTATCCTGTAATGCTTTAACCTTTATTCGTGCTTTTTTGCCTAACCATATAAATTTATTAATCATTTTATTTAATTCATCAAAAAAATTTCCCCAATTTTATTGGAACTGTTTGAAAGAGGTATAATAATTTTGGTAATACATTCATTTTAATCGCCAAAATCCTTCCTAACAATGATAATTGTAGTTTCCCCCAAATCTCTAAGTCTTTTTGTATTTGTAGTATCAATTTTTTATAATTATCTTCTTTTATTGAGGAACATCTTATGGTGAGCCAAATTCCTAAAGTAAAAAAAAATGTTTCAATGCTTTAAGAGACATATTGCCTCAGACAAATAAGAAAAAAAGGTAAGATGAAGAATATACTGTATACACTAAGCTAGATTTTCCATCTATGCTTTATTTTAAAATACATACATCCATTTTTAGCTTTGTGCAAACTAATCTTTCTAAACTGCACCTATAACTTACAAAGCCATTAATAATTATAATTATCTTTTACATAGAGATTTAAAAACAGTTTAGAACAAACATGGAGATTTCCAAAACTACTCCAATAAATATAAGCTATACTTTATAGCTTATATTGTATCAGCAGAGATGATCATTATTGATCAAGGAGAATACTGCTCTTTTCCAGCTACCAGTTTTTGTTTTTTGCCCAGCAGCGACTGGTAATAACTTCGAGTGGCCTCAATTTCACTTTGTATTGAGGCAATTTCTGCAGCAAGGTGGATTGCTGAAACAGGACAAGATGAAAAAAGGGTTATCAATAGGCAAGTCTAAATAGTATTTATAAAAAGAGAAAATTTATTCTACTCTGTCCCTAAACTGGATTGCTTCCAGATATGATAGAATGCCCAACTTCCATGTTGCCAAGCTCTAACTGGGAATTCCAAGAGCCGGAATCTTCATTTATCCATGTGGCATTTTGGTTGGAAAAACTGTTTTATGAATGGTGAAGATCTCTAAAAAGCTCATCTGACTTTGGGCCAGTCACTCTCTCTCTTAGCCCTACCCACCACACAGGGTTGTTGTGAGGAAAACCAGAAGAAGGAGGAGCATTAGTTATGCTCACTACCTTGAGTTGTTTATAAAAATAATAGACAGGATATAAATTAAATAAATAATAAATATATAAATTACAGATCTGGAGCAATGCCCTTATTGCATGTAGGAAGTGCCACAATATACAATAGTAGGTTTGACCTGAATACCAGAAATTTAGACTGATTCCTCAGATGGTAACTACCATAATATGAAGAGAACTTGGCCACAGAACAACTCCCCCAATTGATGATCTGCTGCCCAAGTGGCAGCTTTCACATAAGAAAACAACGGCTGCATGATAGTATTTATTTCTTAGCTCTTTAGACAAGGAATCAGAAGGGGACAGAAGCGCAGATAGTGTTCATTGTGATTATCCCAGCTGCCATTTTCCTTACCTTCTCGGAAAGTCTTCTGAGCTTGTCGGAGGCTTTGAGGCACAAGGATGCCAAACCAGTTCAGAGGGTCTTGGTGGCCTAAGGTCTCTGCAGGCTGGGATGCTGTATTCTGGGGTTGGGCCGCATCCTCTGTTTTTCCTGGGCCTTTTCGTCGTCGTAGAACTAGAAGCAATCAAACAGTACCTTCAATCGAAGGAGACTGGCAAGCAGGGAAATGGATGTTGTTGAACTACAATTCCCAGGATGCCTATTGTAGGTTATTTTAGAAAGTGCAGTTGAACTGTTCTCATCTCTACCTTTGAAGAGTGATTGAGGCTGATTGCTGGTATTTTCAATAGCTACCTTGCATTTGAATGGTTGTATTGTAGTTCTCATATTATTGGGGACAAAGAATTTCTGATTTGTATTTCTATTATACAGAGCTTATTTTCCCAAATTGTTATATCTTTGGTTTTTATTATTAATATTGTAACCAATAGTAATTTTAAGAGGCATCTGGCAGGAAAAGATTCCAACACACCTTGGCAAAATGATTGCAGTTTCTTATCAATTTTGATCAAGGGGATTTGAAAATCTTGTGGGTTTTGTTCCTTTACCTTGTTCACTGGGGCCAATCTCTTCCACAAAAGCTGGGCTTTCATCCTTCCCTTTGAAAGAATCTTCTGCGATCACCTGAAACTGAGTCTGCCCATCTTCTGCCTTGCTAAATGGAACCAATAGAGAGTCATATGCAAGATTGAGCATTTAGCTTGAAACCAATTCACTTCCAAGGAATGGGCAATAGTGATAATCATTATTTGGGGCTCTGTGAGACAGAGATCATTTCAGTTTTCTCTCTCTCTTCCGCCATGGGTGTACATTACATTTGCCCCTATCAATGTTATTCCATAACAAAACTGTGATGTTGATCAGGTTATGAGGGAACTATTGGGTCAAGATTTTTCAAAGAATTTTCCACACCGAATGGAGATTTGAATCTAGCTTTCTCTAGTCCTCATCCCAAAAGCAAAGAAATAAAGCAATCTTCCAGTACTGATTTTATCAACAAAGCCATCCAAATGATCCATAGCAAAACTTCTCTTACTTGCCTAAAAGCTTAAGAGAACACAAAGCTCTCATAATTAAAGTATGATTGCATATAGCCAAGTAATACAGTCCCTACTTACAAAGGGAGTTGGATTAACCATTTGTGGAATTATTAGGGTGATCTGGAACAGCTATTATGGAATAGAGCAATCTTCCCCCATCTGATGCATCTAGCTATTTAATTCCTACCATTCCCCTGCTGAATAGCAATGGAAATATTTGAAATAATAGTTTAAATATTTGCAGGGAGGTTCCAATAAAAAGAACACAAAATAGATACCATCTGGTTTTAGAAAAATTAAAAAGGCAAGTGCAAAAGCACCTAGTTATTTTTTTTCTCCTTTCATTATACTGGTTAGCTACTTACTATTAGCCCCTGGATTAAGAACATTTGATTTACAGACACCTTGCACTTCTGAATGGGCTGGCTATTATTAAAAATGGTGGATGACATTCTCCTTCCTTGAGATGATGAACCATTGAAGCCATACAATGTTTTCATGAACTGTTGCAGCCTTGTGAATTTTTAATATTGGATAGTGAGATTGCCAGCATATAAATTTAATAATAAATAATATAGAGCCTGTTTTCAGCAGTTCATGAAAACATTGTGTGGTTTCAGTGGTTCATAGGCTTGAGGAAGGAAAACTCTGTTCAGCATTTGTACTAATAAGCAGTCTGTTCATAAGTCCAAGTTCTGACTTAGATAGAAATTTGAGATAAAGACAGACAGGTGACTGGAACTCATTCTTAACTTGAGGACTGCCTGTATACCTATTTTAACACAAATATCCATTTAATGGGTGGGTCAGTCAACAGGGAGAAGAAAGTAATGAAATTGGAAATCTTCAGAAATTAATACAAAAAGTTATAGATCATTCTAATACCATTGTTCTCTCAATGACAAGATCACACATCAGATTAAACATGGTTGACTGAGTTTATACAACACATTAAACCATAAACCATAATTCATTAAACACAATGATTGTGTCTGTACAACTAAACTAAAAGCAAGGCAACCAGATTTTGGTTTAGCACGATGTATCATTGCAGCTGCTGCCTTTATTCCCTACCATAGAATTTCCCTCCTTGCCAAAATCCAGCAATTTTCCCGCTCACCTAGTTTCTATCCGAACAAGTGGAGTCATCTGGTGTCCATATTGCAGAGTAGATACAGATTTGTTACCCATGGCATAGCGAGATTTGGAGAGTGAGAACCAACCCTGGAGAGGCAAAATCAAAAACACACCTTACAGCAATCTTTCTGATCAGATAACTCTCAATGTGAATAGTTACAACTGCCAGAATTCTTAGTCATCATGAAAAAAGAATGAATGATTCTGGATTTTCTGCCATTGAGAAGACAAAGGCAATCTTTATGACACAGTTCCCAAAAAGGAATCAACAGCTCTACCCAACTGGAGCAACAATTGGGGAAAGGGAAAATGACCCCATCATTTGGCAGCCTGCCTTTGGCCTTTACCCAGGTCTCATGTGCCATGTTCTCACCTGTTCAACCATGCTATTGAAAGCTTCTCTTTTGGTCTGGAGCATTTCCAGAGCATCAAAAAGGTGAAGGATAATACGGTCCAATTCCTCGCATATTTCAATTTGTCCAACGTCCCCTGCGGGAGCCATCTAAACAAAAAATTATGCAATTGATCCTACTCGACCTTGTGTCATACAAGTTTCAGGAGTTTCTGCTATAATAAACATCCATGTTGATGTAAATTATTACTTTATATATTTAATTTGCACATGGTCTTTCCATTAAATAGTGTTCAAAACCTCTTAAAAGCAAAAAATACAAATAAGATCACAAGTTAAGCAATTAAAGCCATTTCCAACTGCCATTTGCAATTGTATGAGATGCATGCAACTGGTGGAAGCAGATTCCCTGCCTGTGTCCCAACAACAATATTTTTTTCAAAATATTGTAAAGAAGATGGACAAACCCACTGAATGGGATATGCTCCTGTGGAGAAGGATCTCTGAAAACAAGGCAAAGTGAGGAATGCTGATGGAATGATTTTTTTAAAAGGATCCCACTATCTCTTCAGGCCCTCTACCCCATTTAGCAGGACCTTACAACTGTTTGTGCAATATTTAGAAAGCATTTAGGACCATAAAAGAAAGGAAAGGTGAGAAAAGCTTGTTTCTTTTCATCCAGATATACATATTTGGATCTGCGTCCATATTTGCAAATTACTCTATCAGCTAAAAACCTGTCTGAATCAATACAACTTGTGCTGATGGAAAGGCATAAAAGAAGACTCAAAATAAGCTTCCTTTGGCAAACAATCTTAGGAGCTATCACAGTCAATTATTGTGGTGACAATACCAGCCAAAAGCTCACTGGACTCAGGAAGATTTACTTCTGAACAGACATATCCAGGATTGCTCTGCTTCATCAGGCTCAATACCACCACCCTCACCTTTTTCTTCCCTCTTAAAATATGTAAACTGCATATCCAATACTTTATTTTTCCAACCTTCCTCCAGAGTTCAAAGTGGTTACAGTATATGAGGATTTTAAAGAGTTCTGACCGATCCACGAGTTTCTTCTGCTTCGCTTCACCCGTCATTTCAAGGGGCAGATACTACACGAGGGTTTTACTGTGAAGCTAACGAGGGATCTGTGTTGATTTATTAGAGAACTGCAATGTTACTTACGACACCACAATAAAAGAATCCTGAGATGTCACAAGCCTCTCATTCTTTCTACCTGCATCTGTGATCGGCTAATCGAAAGAAAGAAAGAAGATACCTTCTTAAGCAAATATATATCAGAGTAACTTCGTAGCTTTTCCTCTACCGAAGACAGCTTGGCCGCCCAACCTCCCCTAAACTCTCTCCGCTTTTCTCAATTGACTTCCTGTACTGCTGCCTATGAAACATGACTCCACCTTCTCTTCTTCCACAGCCAATAAGATCAGAAACGTTAATCTTTGGCCAATCGGCTGTAACCGAGGTAGAGAAGCGACAATACAGCTTCGATTTTTTCCGGTTGTGAAGCTTTTCGTCTGTCTCTAGAATGGCGATTGTCAATCTCAGTAATTATGTGTGGGCTTCAACTCCCAGAGTTCTCCAACCAGCTCGCTTAAGTCCACATAAGTTGAAGTTGCTGAGGTGGAGAAACATTGTTCTAGGGCAGGGGTAGGCAACCTTGGCTCTTTTATGACTCGTGGACTTCAACTCCCAGAATTCCATGCAGGAATTCTAGGAGTTGAAGTCCACGAGTCATAAAAGAGCCAAGGTTGCCTATCCCTGTTCTAGACTAAGGCTTAAACAGAAACCATGTCTATTAAGGGAGGTGTTGTTTTTTGTGCAGGCTTATATGTACGCTGTGCCCTCTGATATTTCGGGCAAGGGTGGTGATGGGCTCTCTTTTGAATCGATAAAACTGACCAAAAGAGATCCCCCCCCCCCTCCCCAGAGGCCGGGAAATATATGGGTATCGGATCTGGGCTGAACAAATCCAGTGGATCAAAATATTTGCTGTGTGCTGTCTCGCAGTGGTAAGAATGCTGGCAACTCAGTTCCGGTTTCTCTCCAAGAAGCCCCCAAGAGCATTTTCATTTCTCCTTCAGATTAGAATCTATGGGGGCAGAAGAGTGGAAAAATATACGAAATATGAAATAGGATCCGCTAGCTAGATCTTTCTCCCGTATTTATGCTTTTTTGCCTACTGTTGGAAGGGAATCAATCTGGAGAGGGAAAGAAAGAAAGAAAGAAAGAAAGAAAGAAAGAAAGAAAGAAAGAAAGAAAGAAAGAAAGAAAGAAAGAAAGAAAGAAAGAAAGGCGGGGGGGAAAAGCCTAGACCCCACTATTTCAATATTCCATTAGAAAAAAAAATCTCAACAACGTTACCCGGTATTCAACAGCCTATAAAGCTATAAAGGCACTATGAAAGCTATAAAGCACTATGAAGCCGTATATAAGTCTAAGCGTTAGTGCTATTGCTCTTCGGAAGCATCATTAGAATTTGCATCCCATCATCTGCGCGCGCATTTTAGTGACGTCATCGTGGATGCGTCGGGCACGCGTTCTCATTACGTCACCTTCCCTTGTTCTGCCATGTTTGGTGTGGGCCTAAGAAGGCTTCCCTTTGGGTTTTCATTCTCATCTGTTATAGGCCGTTTCTCCTGACCAATGAGAACCGACATCAAGGGCGGAAGTGATTGAAAGAAAGTGAATCGTAACGTGGTCGAGACTGGGATGTTCTAGGGGAGATCATGGTAAGAACTCATTTTTGTGCATCGAGCAATATTTTCTTTTTGGAAGAATGAGCAGTAATTGGTTTTGTTTTCTCGTTAAGAGAGGGGAGACAGAATTTCAGTTTAGACTTTGTCCAACGATTCGAATCAATGAAACCTCGGGATAGTAGACATTATAGAATCTGACTAATTCGGAGCAAAGAGTATAGATTTTGTATACGCTGTTTAGAAGTTACCTGTATTTTAATCAGGCTTCTCGGCCTATTTCTTTTTAAGTACATTGAATTACAGTAGTTGGCAATGTTGGTTAGATTTGTTTTTGAAATTGCCCCATAATTCTTCAAATGTCTATTTAGCAATCCAACTAAATTTGATGGGATTTATTTCCAAGGAAGCAGTTGTAGGATTACAATCCTAATCTGTTTTAATTGTAGCCTGTCTAAATGCATGTAACTCAAAAGTGAAAATTTCAGGATTTTTAACAAATGTTTCAGGACAGATCCATTTTCTCCCATCACTAAGTATTTTGAAGTCAGAAGGGAAATGAAAAAAAAATGGTATTAATGAATCTAATTGATGCTTTTGTACTTTTTTAGTTGCGTCGGGAGGCTCGTCAGAGGCGGGAGTATCTTTACCGCAAAGCTCAAGAAGAAAAACTCCGGACTCTCCAAGAAAAGAAAGAAAAAATTAAAAAAGCTCTGAATGGTACATGTTAATGACTTGGAATTGCAATATATAGCAGCAGGATTGTATTTTGTGGGAATGTGAAGTTTGAGGGCCAGTTGGCCTTTAAGTAAGCCCCACTAAACTTAATAGATCCTATATCTAAGACAGCATATATAGTTTGCCATATAATTGAACCAATGTGCTTTTTTATTCACTTATTACAATTGTTCCCCATGTTTCCTTCCATTTACTCGAGATTTCTTCTCAAAAGGTATCTTCACAAATAATCTTGAGAGATAGACTAGGTGCACAATTATCCATGAATTAATAGCTTTATGGAGATTTGAAACTAAGTATCTTTAGTGCTTGTCTGATATTCTAATCAAACAAGGGCTGGGTTTTAAGAGGAACTATGTTGATTTATTAAGCCATGTTATATTTCAGCCATCCAATCTCACAGAATTGTTGAAAAGTAATTTTTGATTACAATCATTAGTGTAATGATTGTACTAGGATAAGGAAGACCCAGATTCAAGACCCGCTTCAGCCCTGGAGTTGACATTTCACCAGGCAGTTTCCCTTTAACAACTTCAAAAGATGTCGATTCTGGGCATAAAATTGGAGGAGAAATAAGATGTACAATTTGTTTTCTGGAAAAAACAGTATAATTCTAATACATAAATAAAATAGGTGGGAACAGCTGTTCTTGTAAACTTTTCAAAAGTCTGTTGAAAGAGCTAGGCCTTGCAGTTCTTACAGTACTTAACATTACTTACCTAAACCAAATAATGATGGGCATGCTAGCTGGTGAGTGGAGGAATCCTCTCACCCCAGCTTTTCTTCCTCGTAAGGATGGAATTAATTTTATACTTGTCTTATTTTTTTCTTTTCCATATTTGTTTTTTTAATGTTTAGTCTGGTTGAATTATTGTATTTTATATATTCTTTTATACTATACAATCACGGCTGTATTTGTTTTGTGATTTTTACTTTAAATGGTAAACCCTCTAGAATTGTTGGGAGTTGGGTGAATCAATAACACAATAATATGGATTTTTACAATTTTTTAAAAGTCATCTGTACTTTTCCCTTCCAGAGAACTGCCTGATTCCCACAGAACTTCGTAAAGAAGCCCTGGTCCTCCAGAAAGCACTTGAGTTTGATGACGGAGGGGCAGAAGGTGAGTGGGTCATTGGAGCCAAACCTCTAAGTTACCGTCCCTAATCTGCAGCCCTCTAAATAATTTCTGGGGAATATGTCTATCTCTGGGAAGGTTTGTAATTATAACATTGGCCTGGCAGGAGCCACAAGTCATGTGGATGATGAATATCGCTGGGCTGGAGTGGAGGTTCCCCGTATTATGGTTACCACCTCCCGTGACCCCAGCTCCCGCCTCAAGATGTTTGCCAAAGTAAGTAAATAGCAAATGCTTTGTCCTGCTTTAGATGGAGGCACAGGTTTAGAAAGCAGGTTGATGGGGCAGGCTTGGCTGAGTGGTTTAGTAAAAGTCTTACTTTGCTCATCGGAGAACCTGCAGTCTTTCTGGGAATATTTCATACCAAATCTGGCTACTGGCCTGTAAGAAGGGAAACTCATTGAACAGTTCAGCTCAGTCCTGGGCAGTTAGGAGATCAAAGCAAATGGTTTAACAGAGACTCTGTGCCAAGGGATCACCTAAGACCTCAGCTCAAGCTTTCCAGATTAAAAAAAATTCCTTTCAGTAGAGTGAATCTAACCCGTGTTATCATTAGACAAGGTGATATTGGTTGCTTCTGCTCAGAAATCTGATTGTAAATGGCTCCTTATAATTTCATGTGTTGTTCCCGTGTTCTGTTTAGGAAGTGAAGCTAGTTTTCCCTGGGGCCCAGCGAATGAACCGGGGAAGGCATGAGGTGGGTGCTTTGGTCCGTGCCTGCAAAGCCAATGGGGTCACCGACCTGCTGGTGGTGCATGAGCACAGAGGGGTGCCAGGTAAGTGTTTTGCAAGGAGTACAGACTAGATAATTGTGGTTTGCATCCTGTAGCTATGAGAGCATATCTGGCAGAGATTCAATAGTCATTTTATTTCATTTGCCCTGGACTTGAGGAGGGCAGTTTGATGGAATCATATAGAACAGGGGTGTCAAACTGCTGGCCCATGGGCCGGACGCATCATGTGGAAGCTGCACCCACCCCATTGCCGGCAATGGCAAAATGCCTGATACGTTGCACGACGTCATGTGACATCACGAGTTTGACATGTCTGATATGGAAGGTGCAGCTTTGCTCATTTGGAAATGGGCTGAAGTTGCTTGTTTGATGTCAAATTTATCGGCAATGGCCCTACTCTTCAGAAGCAATTTAATGCCTTCCAGATACTTTGTTATAGTCCAACAATCCTTTGCTAGCTTTCCTCAGGTTGATGAGAGCTGAAATCCAGTATGCTGCTTACTTGACTCGGTAAAAGTTAACATGTAGTGGTAAAGTATATAGGCTGTGCACCCACCTACTCCCAGGTTCAGTGGCCAGCATCTCCAGGTAGAGTTGGGAAGACTTCCATCTGAAGCTTTTGATAATGCTGACCTAGGTGGAGTAGCTGGTTATAAGCAGAATTGGTGGATAATGCATCATTCCCACACATCAGGCCGTGTCATAATATCTTTTTTTCAATGGGTTCATTTTCTTCCATTGATAGCAACTGGGCCTAACTAGTTTTCTCTTCTCCTTGTTCCCACTTCTTCATTACTTAGATGGACTCATAGTCAGCCACCTGCCTTTTGGCCCCACTGCCTATTTCACCCTTTGCAACGTGGTCATGCGCCATGATATCCCAGACATTGGCACTATGTCAGAAGCCAACCCCCACCTCATCTTCCACAATTTCACATCTCGTCTTGGACAGAGGGTAAGATGAAGTGGTAGATCAGAATGTTGTTTCCTCAGTGTTAGAGAACTGTTTAGATAGAGATTGAAAATCAAAATGGAGAAGGTAGCTCTCCAGGTGTGCAAAACAAAAGGGCTGCATCTGAGGGATGGCAGGGCAGGAAATCTTTTTTGACTCTGCAGTAAGATCTACTGGCAAATGTACGTGCCAAAGTCACTAAATATGATTGCTGTTTTCTTGGTTTACAGAATGTATCATAAAGCAGCTAAATACACTAGGTCTATTCAATAGACTAAGCCACAATTAAAAAACAACAACAGGGTTAAAGCTGCTAGATCTTTTATTGTCCTAGGCTAGCATGTTGTGAACTCAGCCCCTGAGAGCAGTGGAATCCACTCCTACAGAAATGAGTATGGGATTATTGCTTTAGCCTGGATCCATCAGTGTTTTTTATATGGTATTTTGGGCAAAGTAAAGATGTGAGTATTAGAGAAGTGGCATAACCACAGGAAGTTTTCTCACTTTTTTTATATACCAGAAATCATACAAATAACATTTTAGTTGAGTTGCTAAATATTATTCTAGCTGGGGATTATGGGAGGTCTATGATCAAACCCCTTCAAAGACTGTCATGTGAGTTAAGTCTGATTTATTGGCCTGATCTTGCAATTGTGTTCATTTACGTATTTCTTTAAATCTGATTCCATTAAGGGGAAACTTGACTTTCAGACTACAGGAACATTTGATGCTTCATTCACTATTGTTTCCAGCTTTCATCACGCATCATCCACTTTCTACCACCGAGCTTCTGGCATTTTCCCTTTTCCTTCACAGGCCACTAGCATTCTCAAGTACTTGTTTCCAGTACCTAAAGAAGAGAGCAAGCGGGTCATCACCTTTGCCAACCAAGACGACTACATCTCCTTCAGGTATGAGTTCCTAGTTTGGATTCTGAGTGAGGCTGAGGAGAAATGGTTGCGAGAGTGGAGCCAAAAAAACGCAAACTTCACTGGTGCTAGATTCACTCCTTGTTGATGCCAGTTGTGAGGTCTTATTCATGGACAGTACTCTAGGGGTTAGTACACACTTCTGCAATTTGGTCCCTTCTGAATAGTTGGATTATAATTGCTATACTTGTTGTGGATTGTGGTAAATGAAGTCCCAAGACATGTGAAGGGACTCAGGCCAAAGAAGGATGAGAGAACATTTTTCAAGCTGCTTTGGAAATAAGATGGATGGGCAGCCACAGAGAGCGTTTGGGGGCTTATTTGTGGATTTGCTTTAGTTCTGCACTTTACTGATTCTTTCAAAATGCAAACAGGGAAGCTGTAGCACTTCTCTTTAGCTAGCACTGTCTGCCACCAGTTTGTGCTTATCATTATTTAATGAGAAATAATTGCCACTGACTTCTAAATGAAATAGTTCATACAAGTTGCTTCTACAGAGTTTTCAGTCAGTCATCTAGTGGGCAACTTTATTACTTTATGTGTGTACCTGGCCACAATTTGTGTACCCAGTGGCGGGCAGGATAAACATTTGTAAATAAAAAAATAAAACTTTATTCCTGGCTTCTATTCCATTTGTGGTACGCTGCAGTTGTGTTCATGCAATGTGTAACACCAAAATATAGTTTATCTGAAGTTTAATGTAGAGTCAACTAAAGTCAATCAACAAGTTGCATTGTTAGCAATGGCCTCAAAGAAGATAGTGCCGTTAATTGTAGAGGGGATGAATTGAATGCAAATATGCATCCTGTAGCTGGCTCTGCCATGGGAAGAATGAAGAGAGGGCCTCAGATGTGGTTCCACTTGAAAAGGTAGACAACTATCAGTTTGATTTATATTTGGTCATCAAATATGAGGAGAAACATTTGCCAATATGGTTTGTGTGTGTGTGACTTTTGCTGCTTTGCTTGAAATGATGAAGTGTTTGCCCTTTGTCCATGTTTTAGCAGCTGGGATTTGGGTTGTACTCGTGCTTAATGGGGGAAGAAACTCAGGAGGAGGGGGGATCAAAGAGGCTGATAAAAAGCATAACAGAGCCTGACTGCTGGGGAAGAGGACTGCTCTTAATTCTTCCCAGTGCTTACTCTGTAATTTTCCAATATTATCTGGGGCAGGCACCATGTTTACAAGAAGACTGACCATCGGAATGTGGAGCTCTCTGAGGTTGGGCCAAGGTTTGAAATGAAACGTAAGTATCACCATCAAACTGTGAACTGTGAAATCGGAAACTTTGCCTCTATCACTGACTTGCCAGGCCAGTTTTAACTGAGTCACTGTTCTCTCAGCCTCTGCCACATTTTTA
Organism: Protobothrops mucrosquamatus; assembly: GCF_001527695.2. Taxonomy (NCBI): domain Eukaryota; kingdom Metazoa; phylum Chordata; class Lepidosauria; order Squamata; family Viperidae; genus Protobothrops; species Protobothrops mucrosquamatus. The sequence goes on along the minus strand of NW_015386089.1, from coordinate 373,400 downwards.
TATATTTCTCTCCTGCCTTTATTATTTTTACAAATAATTCAAGGTGAGCTGGGCTGAGAGAAAATGACTGCTCAAGGTCACCCAGCTGGCTTTCATGGCTAAGGCGAGACTTGAATTCATGATCTCCTGCTTTCTAGCTTGGTGCCTTAACCGCTAGATCAAACTGGATTTATATGTATATATCTCTATCTCATATGGGGATTGGGAATCCAGTTACGTGGTTGGGAGAGAGAGATGTCCGAACATGGCAGCTGGTTGGCAAGTGGACTGAATCAATATGTGAAATATAAATCTGCAATGAACAGGAGAGGCAACTTCAACTTTGTAGCAATAGCACTTAGACTTATGCACCACTTCATAGTGCTTTACAGCCCTTTCTAAGCGATTTATAGAGTCAGCATATTGCCCTCAGCAATCTGGGTCCTCATTTTGCTGACCTCGGAAGGACGGATGGCTGAGTCAAGCTTTTGATACTGTATTTGATACTTGACACAGTAAGTATCAAAAGCATTGAAGAAGAAAAAGGAGAAGGAAGAGAGGAAGAAGAGGAAATTCTGGAATAATTTTCTATACGTTGGAGCAAGTCCTACTGGGAATTCTACGTATTGTTCAGCATCTCTTGGATGGGCAAAGCTAATACAGTATATTTATAATGTCACTACATTGCAGGCTTAAATGGAATGGCTTTTTCCAGGTAAAATCTCCAAGTCAATATTAGAAATATGAAGCTTTAAGTAAACACGTGTAGAAAGGAAATCCATCTTTTTCTCTGGCTTTCTTTGTCTCTGTCTTTTTGAAAAAAATGGCTGACTCCTCAATAAAGAAACATCCATCTCAAGTCCTACTAATTGCAACAAATAAAAATTAAAAAAATAGGACACAGTGTACTGTACACAGATAGCAGTATTTTTTAGAGCACACGGAGTCCTCAGTTATTTTCCCCACAATTGGGGTCAAGGGCTATAATCTGATTTCCCCTGCGGTTGACAACAATGTTTTTCAAAAGGCTCTCAAGTTCTAGCATGAGTCAATCTGTTTATTTCCTTCCTAACAAAAAGAGGCAATATTTCTGACAATTCTTGCTTTATTGTACTACAGATGACATAATGGAACAATTTTCTGCTGATGTTTACTGTAAGGCTGCTTCTTAAAACAAAGTAGCTTCCTTGTTCAAGAGCAGTGCCCTCTAGTTATGTTTGGTCAAGTAATTCATAGGCTATGGCCACAATGGCTGGAAGTGATGAGAATTATAGTTTACCATGTTTGATAGAGCACCACATTTGAGGATGCTGTACAAAAAATCTTTTGCTGCCATGCTTCTTGTAGATGTTCACTATGCACTTTAAAAACTGGACCAGTGTGTAGATTTGTCCATGACTCTTGTCCTTCTGAAAAAAAAATCCCTTCTGTGCATTTGCTTCAGGGAGGAGAAAAACTAACACAATTGTTCAGTATTTATGGATCACAAGGTTCTTCAAATGACTGCTATGTCTGTTGAACACTAGAATGGATTCAATCACCCTTTTCATAGTTCAGTACGATTCTCTTCCTGTCCCTATTCTGATCTAAAGACGTTGTGGTTAGGAGCACGTATAATGATGAAGAAGTTGCTGATTCAGATCTCAGCTGACACATGAAGAAGCTGACAGGCTTATTGTAAATCAGAATCTTGGCCTTTGTCCATCTGAATCATTGTGATATTGGGGGAGGGAGGTAACTACCATTCAATAATGGCTTCTGGTGACTGGGTTCACCTATTGCAGTAACTCTAATGTGGCTTCCTCAACTTTAGAACAATATGCTATGGCTTACTCCATGACTCATCCTTAAACATACTGTTGCCTAATGTAATCTGTGAGACTCAAATGCAGGGGATAATTATTGTGGTTTCAGGGTTTGCTTTCAGGACTATCTGGCTGGCTATTTGGAGGTTGTTGTCCTAGAAGAAGATCTGATGTGCACCAGCTAGGCCACTTAAGTGTGGCTTAAAGAATAATGGTAGTTTCAGTTCACATATATTGTAATTCCCTAACCTCTGGTTGTGTTACACTGGCTAGGGTCTCAACATACTAAGCCAAAATTTAACAAGCCCATTAACGTTTAACTGCATGTGTGAACTCAGCCACAGCAAAAAATGCTCTGAGTTTTAAGGATTCTTTCCATTGTTTGGATAGGGTTTATCTTTCCTTGTCCTCTGTCCTAAAAATTCATTTTCTGCAGACATTCAGAGGCTGCAGTTAAACTGGACTGAAAACAAAATTGTGGGGTTTATTCCCTGAAGCACAGAGCACAACAGCCAGATCAAACCTTTCTTCTCTTATTGCAGTATATATGATCAAACTGGGAACCTTGGAGCAAGAGAACACCGCTGATGTGGAATGGCGCTGGCACCCCTACACCCACACAGCCAAGAAGCGGAAATTCCTCAGTGTTGAGTAGCAGTGCCTCAAAACTGCCACTTTCTCATCAAAGAAGCAGACTGTTGGACCTTACCTGAGCTGGATTCTTCAAGCTTGCTCCCATAAATATAAAATTTTTCTTTCTGCCTGTTCTAGGAATGACCATCTCTTTGGCTCACGTCAGAATTTGGTTCCCACCCATTCCAGGACTTCCCCATTCTGACATGGAACTTGTGATGTTTGTCCAGCAGAAAGGGGGCTCTTGCACTTCCCTGTTCTGTGTTCCTGGTTCACTTGTGTATTTAATTTAGCAGAAACATACTGGGTAACATTGGCGCTGGCTGTCCAGTTCTAAAAATGTCTATGGGGAATTGATATTGAAAGCTACATTAGCAGCAAAGAAGACAGTCAAACAGCAGTTGTTAAGACTCATGACGATGGAGGACATGTTCACTGTAATTTACTATAGCATTTTATGACTCTTATCCTTTCTCGGCCCTCCAATTGGTTTTTATTACTTCATGCCTACAATTTTTCTACAACAACCTCTTTCCTCTTTTGTTGTCTATTGTAGTAATGTTACCTAGACATATAAATAGGACTAACAAAGAGATAGCAAAATGGGATAGGAAACTTTCCTCACCTGCTCTATTATTTTTGCTTTGCCAGATGTGTCTGTTGAATTCACCCCAAATGTCTGGATTGTAATTCACTAAACTAGTCAGCTAACTAATCCACACGCAGCATGATCACTTAACATTACAAGGTTATCAGAGTTGCATTAGAAACTCTGTTGAAGAGGAATATGTGGGACAAAGAATTAGAGATTCCTTTCAAAATAGTGTAGTTATCTCTTCATATGGTCATGCAGAATACGTTTCTTCTGAAGACTGAATTAGCAAAATCCATTCTGATACAATTATTTGGAAGTGCGTAATTGTATGAGAGATACCCTTTCTTCAACACCAAACTTTTATAACTTATATACAATAATCCTCCCTTAGGTCTGGTTTCTTTTTTCTGTGCTTTCCATTAGAAAGTGAGACCATCCAAGTGTTGGCCCCATGTTAGGCTCACACCCTATGTAAGTTAAAACCATCAAACAACATAAATGCTCAAATACAATAAGTAGCATCCAATAAGGCTTATCCTTACTTCAGTGGCTGTAACTTAAGGAGAACATTACATTAATAGCCATATATTTTGTTTAATTGGCTAACTGTTCTGGATTTTCTTGGCATGATTATACCCAGTATTGGGTCTAAATAATTATTGCTGAAAATCTCCAAGCCAGCCACACTCTTGGCTCCCATAAGTAAACAAGATCTGGTTAAGAAAAGTTAATGTCAAAGTAAGTTCTTCTAACTGGAGGATTCGGTCTTCGTAGAAATGTCCTGAGCTTTAATGCTCATAGTAACTGTCCTCTTTGTGGTCAGAAAAACTTGCTGTTTTTTGCGTAGTTGCTCCTTATGAAGGAGGTGAGCATGTAGTATTTAGTGCTCCTCTTTTGTAGAAGCAGCAGCTTTCCTTCCTTCCTGCTGTAAAGAGTGTCCTCGGAAGTGCAGCCTATACTCTGCTCCACTCAGCAGGAGGATCTCTTGGTCCTTTCGGCTTCCCGATCCGGATGTTAAATCCTATGAGAGAACAGGAAAAGTGCTACATATCATACTGAGAGCTTTGGTCATTTTTTAAAATAATGATTTTGCCCATCTGAACTTTTTCCTTACATATCTCAGCCTAAGGTACACTGTGCATGCCATTTGATTTTAATTCTCATTTTATCAGTATGTTGTGGAAAATAAAAGACGCAAGACCTGTGCAGTACACGGAGGGCCATTCGTATAGCATTTGTCAGCATCTCATTAAGGCAGCTGTCTCTTTCCTACAATTGCAAGCCAGCAATGCAGGAAAAGAGGCAACTTTTGAAAAGGGTTACTGAAAGTGCTATGTGAATGAATGCACCAAAACCTCTTTTCCCCTTTAAATCCAAAGCAGTGAACAGCCCGAGTAGATGCTGACAGAAGTCTTTGCCCTCTTTCAAATTTTCTGAATAATTGCATCTCTTTGTTATTGAATGTCAGAGCTTCACGTTAGTACTATTGACATATATGAGTGAACTAACACTAGTTTGGTGTTTTATTTCATCATAAACAAAGTCACCCAACCTGCAATGTGCCACTGTGAAAAAACTGACAAATTCAGTAACTAGTTGCACCACTTTTAGCTACAATGACTGCAACGAAATACTTCCTGTAATTGGTAAACTGTTCTCTGGCATCACTGTACTGGAAGTTTGGGGTATTCTAGGGTGAACTAGTTCAGCTAAGTAACAGGTTTTTAGCATAAACTACTTGATTCAGGTCATGCCGTAACATTTCCATGGGGATTAGGTCCTCTGTAGAATTCTTTGATACAGTGTAGCAGTGATAGAAGTGTTAAGGTCCTGAGAAAACGAAGTATTCCCAAACCACCCTACTGCCAATTCCCTGCTTGACAATTGGTATGATATTCTTATTGCGTGATGTGTTTTGTTTCTGCCAGTTGCAGTCTGAAAAGTTGTGCCATGGGCTCATTTTGCCTAGATTTTACAGGGGTAGGCAACCTTGGCTCTTTTATGACTCGTGGACTTCAACTCCCAGAATTCCTGAGCCAACATGGCCTAGAACATTCCACCAGAAATCTGGAGGATCAAACAAGTGACTTTGGGGCAAACTTGAGACAAGTATCAATGTTTTTATTAGTGAGCAATGATTTCCTCCTCACTACTTTCTCATAAAACTCATTTTTATCCAGTGCTTTTCTGGTGGTAGAGTTATGAACTTTAAT